>NC_134804.1:33460246-33465246 GCF_046742065.1 Oratosquilla oratoria | reverse complement strand
ATGTCCGAAGGAGATTTGGAAAGATGTGTTAGAAAACGTTGAAAGAAAGAGAGACAGCAGGTGGTAAGGGTCGGAACAGATACTAAAAATGAGCTGCGAAGGTGTTTTCGAAAGGAAAGAGAGAGGTTGAAATGTTACGACGTTGGGTACTACGTCTTTTCGTCCTCAGGTTGGTATTGGAATAAGGGAAACGAATGTTTCTTTCCAGTATCCTGGAATTGTAGAAACAAGAAAGGGGTCATGACTGTTTGCTCGTAAAAACGACTGAAACGTGGATGTTCGTAAAAGAAATAATAGTAATTTGATAAATATGGAAATAAAGATGTATCACAAGACAATAGACATGTTTTAATCTTTTTAACCAGCAAGAACCTAGTATTTCAGATTCTCAAAAAATACTAGTTTGCTTCTTCAATTTACCTTTGGAGCAAAGCTATTGCTAGGCTTTGAGATGTGATAATAAATGTTTTTTTTTTTTTTACAAGAAAATAACACCATTGAAGATAATGATATTTGTTCACGTATGTCAGTAGTTAGCACAACTTTGAAGCAAGAGAAAATTCATTTTTTTTTCTTAAAGTTATTGATATTTAGCAATAACATAATACTTAGTTTTTAGAAACAAAACGTTTTACTGAATATTTATTCAAAATGTAAGCAATTTCATAAAACTACAAAAATAAAAATTACCTTACATTAGGGGAATCGAACCAAGGATTGCAATGTTTCAAGTCTGACGAATCATCGACGGTTCTGCGCCGTGGTAATTAGCCTGATACCTCCCGGACACATTCGAATAGCCAAAGTCTGCACCTTTTTTCATAAACTACTAAATTCCAGGAATATCACCAACAATTATATACTTCTATAAAACAAAGGGATTTCTCCCCGTCTTCTCCTTTTATGCAATGGGGAGACGGAGAGGGGGGGTCGCCGATTTAATGAAGCGGCCTTGCTGTGGATGTGCTGTGTCTTGCGACACTGCTTCTGACCCAGGGCAGTGGATAAGGTGCAGGGATGACCCGTCATCCAGGAGGTGCTAAGATAAGAGGGAGGGTGGAGGGGTGTGGAGTGTATTCAGGGATGGAATGGGTGGAAATGATTTTATGCCTTTTCCTTTTTGGCTACCTCCCTTGTAAGGGGAAAAAAAAGCCTTGGTATATGTATGTATGTATAAAACAAAAATGACTTTGTAATTAAAATTCAATGCCCTTGAGCATCCCCAGGGAAACCATCAACAAGTATACACTTAAGACAAATTGAATGAATTATTTTCCGTTGAGGGAACTTAACTAGGGACTGAAATACCGATTCCCTCAGAGAAATGTAATCTGTTCAAACTGTCTCTAATAAGTGTTAACACTGAAACCTTTACACTTTACAGTCGTTATAATAACTGAACTTAGCAATATAAAACAACAAATTGTTTATATCTGTTAAACACACCTACTACTAAAATTCTTAAAAAAGGGAGATCTTAATGTCATAAAGAGATTTCAAGGCAGATTTGAAATTAGCCCACAATATATAGTATAACCACCCCCCCTCAACCAATCTTGTCATTTTCACCAGATGCTGCACCAAGGTAAATTTGATTCTACAGTACATTCATAACAATCAACATATATCGCTTGTTTGCGAAAACGTCGTCATAACTCAAAATATCGAATTTTTCAGGAGAGGCATTTTAAAGTTTCAAAACGCTCTCAATATTATAAAAAGCCCTCAAACACCATAGGTGGAAAATTTTTTGGAGCATCAAATACGCCTCTAAAGTCTATAGAAGTTGAAACAATCATAATCTTTACTAAGTCTAAAATATTTGTTGGAACAAGTTGGAACATGTAAGGTTATGTCGTTGGGACATTTAGCACTCCCTAGCGGTCAATTTTTGAGCTACAGATATGACACTGTTACCAAAAATTCCGTGTTTGAAGATGAATATGTCTGTATAGATAACTCAAAAATTCAGATTTTTGAGTTATGAGGACGTTTTCGCAAACAAGCGATATACCAAATCCTTTGATGCCCCTCATGTTCCAGTAATGTCTATTGGTTACAAAATGGGGAAATTTTGAATGTTAATTACGGCGAGAGTAAAGCCACCTTTAAGGACACCTGATGCTACTGATACTATCCATGCCATGTTTAATTACGTAGAATTCCTTGCTACATACTATTGTCCTGTACAAACCCACGCTGTTATTAGCTTACAAAAGCGATTACTAAAGTACTGAAATAAAACAACTTGCCTATTGTTGCTTCCGCTCAAAGTCTGTTAGAAGGAAGGAGCTTCCAGGTTCTGCCTTTTCATTGTATAAGAATTCTATGGTTGCTCATTATCTCTAATTGATGTGCCCTTTTTTATGTTCCATTCTGGAGATTACCTTGACGACCGAGGAAGGCCGGCACGCGTCTTCGGTCGTATATGAGTTCTTCTTTTTCGTCCTAAACTCCAGATGCCTTCTCCCGTACCTCCTCCTCTCCTCCATTTTTCCCTTTAAGTTAGTTTTGCATTATGTCTAGAGAAATATAATTCTGGCACTCGGTCGGTCTGTAAGTTTGTTAGGCTGACAGTATGCCAGGATGCCAACATGTTCGTTTTACCAAACTGTCAGGCTGACAGGTGAGGTTGTATGTAATACTTCTCTGCACTGATGGGAACCAAACTCGAAACCACTATGATACCACTACACCAGCAAGCATTAGATGTTTGTGTGTGTGTGTGTGTGTGTGTGTGTGTGTGTGTGTGTGTGTGTGTGTGTGTGTGTGTGTGTGACTCACTATGGTCTTGGATCACGTGTTGGACTCGTGATCGACAGATGTTTCCCTCCCGAAAGAGAGTTCAGAGCTCATATATGACCGATCTATGGGTAATGCTAAGACCTTACACGCACACACACACACAACTCCCCGCCCACAAGAGTTGGAGTAACGGCCTGCAGCGCAGCGATACTGAAATTATTTCAGCCCTGGGCGGGATTCGAACCCGGACAGCCGTAGTGGCGGCCGCGAACGCTACCACTGCGCCATCGAGTCGTGTGTGTGTGTGTGTGTGTGTGTGTGTGTGTGTGTGTGTGTGTGTGTGTGTGTGTGTGTGTGTGTGTGTGTGTGTGTGTGTGTGTGTGTGTGTGTGTGTGTGTGTGTGTGTGTGTGTGTGTGTGTGTGTGTGTGTGTATGTGTGTGTGTGTGTGTGTGTGTGTGTGTGTGTGTGTGTGTGTGTGTGTGTGTGTGTGTGTGTTCTATCTAATATGTGTGGGTTACTTTGCTTCCAACCTTGTACTCACAAGTTTATAATTAAGATTGCTGGGTTTTATAAACAGCATCGTACTGTGCTTTTGGAAATATATAATTTCTTCGAGAGTACTTGCCTCCTGTTAAGTTCTATGACCTTTTACCACATGTTAACACTCAACACATCCCCATTATATCTTACTGGAATGCAATACTTTGTTTTTTACTATCAGTCACTCTTTTACTTGTAGCTAAATTCCATTTTGAGTTTCCCACTACCAAGCGCAGAACATGCTTTAAGAACTGAAATTCTACACAGTTCTGCTTCTGTAAGTATAAGTATTCTGTGCCGGACACTATCTGGTAAGTTCTAATGAAGAACATATACAGTAGCGAGTTCGGTCGAGGCTTCGACCTCTCACAAACCCTCAATTACGTCTCTGAAACTCTCTAGCAATTTCCACTTTTTTTTTTTCTTATTTTCTTACGGCGCTCAACAAATGTCAGGAGTTTTTGAAAAGTTGGCTTGAGGCCCCTCTGAAGTCAGGGTGAGAGAAGGGGAAAGTTGTGGGGGGGAAATTGTGGGTAAGTTGGTACGAAGTTGGTGGAAGATAGTGTGATAATGTTCCACGTGGCCTTTAAGTCGCAGTCGCCTTTCAACTACGCTAAGCTGTCGGACGGGGTGCTAATTTTCTCACAGTTGCTTCGCGTCTCCCAGAAACCAGATGGTGGGAATTGGAGATTCCGAAGACGGGAGAGGCAGAGTTATAAATGAAATCCAAAGCCCACAGGAATGCAACATACATTAATTAAAATCAGTTGCCAAAATCTCAATAGACGATGTGTGTGGGTGATTCACCATGGTCTTGGATCACGTGTTGGATTTGTGATCGACAGGTATTTCCCTCTCGGAAGAGAGCTCAGAGCTCGTATCTGGCCAATCTGTGGGTAATGCTGTGACCTTACACGCACCTTCCCCCACAAACTCCCCTGAGCGGAATTCGAACCCGGACCTCCGTAGTGGTAGCCGGGAACTCTACCAACTGCGCCACGACTGTGTGTGTGTGATTCACCATGGTCTTTGGATCACGGATTGGACTCGTGATCGACAGCTATTTCCCTTCCGGAAGAGAACTTAGAGTTCGTGTGTGTGTGTGTGTGTGTGTGTGTGTGTGTGTGTGTGTGTGTGTGTGTGTGTGTGTGTGTGTGTGTGTGTGTGTGTGTGTGTGTGTGTGTGTGTGTGCGTGTGTGTGCGTGTGTGTGTGTGGGTGTGGGTGTGGGTGTGGGTGTGTGGGCGTGATTCATCTCGGTCTTCGGATCACGTGTTGGGCTCGTGATCGACAGCTATTTCCCTCCCGGAAGAGAGCTCAGAGGTCGTATGTCCGATCTATGGGTAATGCTATGACCTTACACGCACACACACACCCAACTCCCCACCCATGAGATTTGGAGTAACGACTCGAAGCGCAGCGATACTGAAATAATTCCAGCCCTGGGCAGGATTCGAACCCAGTACCACTTGTACCGCTGTACTGACAGTCTGGGACTCTACCAACCGTGTGTGTGTGTGTGTGTGTGTGTGTGTGTGTGTGTGTGTGTGTGTGTGTGTGTGTGTGTGTGTGTGTGTGTGTGTCTGTGTGTGCAGAAGTCCCTAAACCCGAGTTCGATTCTCTCTCTCAATACGGGAACATTCCGTTCAGATTTTTGTGTTCTTACACACAGAACGCGGTTATGGTCAGCTGAGTGGCCGGATACCGGGCTAAAAG
>NC_134804.1:33437746-33447746 GCF_046742065.1 Oratosquilla oratoria | reverse complement strand
TTTAACTCATCTCACTCTGTTCGTATTTTCCTTCTGGTTAACATCACAAATTTTTCAGCTGCTTGAGAGAAAGGATGATGCTTTGTTGCTAAGGGAGGAGGGAAGTGGAAGACTGGCCATCAGGGAAGGAGCGGGAGCAGGGAATTGTAAAATTGTCCGTGTAGAAAATTAATGTCAGAGCGAGATGGAAGGGGGAGGTGGTTTCCCAGGAGATGAGAAGGTATTACTTGGGACAGAAGGGAAGTGTAACATAAGGAATAAATGAGTAGTGGATAGTCAGAATTTCTAGGAGACTATATGTGTACATATGTATATACATACATGCATACATACATACATACACACACACACACGCACACACACACACACACACGCACACACACACACACACACACACACACACACACACACACACACACACACACACACACACACACACACACACACATATATGTATATATATATATATATATATATATATATAATACGCACACACACACACACACACACACACACACACACACACACACACACACACACACACACACACATATATATATATATATATATATATATATATATATGTATATATATATATAAAATTGCGTGTGTGTATATATGTGTGTATTTGTATATGTATATTCATATATATGTATATATATATATATGTATGTGTATATACATATATATATATATACATACATACATATACCAAGGCTTTTCCCCCCTTTCAAGGGAGGTAGCCAAAAAAGGAAAGGCATAAAAACACTCCCACCCATTTCATCCTTAAATACACTCCACACCCCTCCCACCCTCCCTCTCATCTGAGCACCTCCTGGATGACGGGTCATCCCTGCACCTTGCCCACCGCCCTGGGTCAGAAGCAGTGTCGCAAGACACAGTACATCCACAGCAAGGCCGCTTCATTTAATCGGCGACCCCCCCTCTCCGTCCCCCCTTGCATATAAGGAGAGGACGGGGAGAAATTCATTCGGGCTGCGTCAAACTTTGCTCACACATACTACCTCACCCCCCACCCCCCCACCCATTCCTCCTCATGCAATCACAACATCATCCATATACAACCATTCTCCACTCACCTCTGTCTTCCGTCCTCTCCCTTCCTTCCTCAACAGACATTCCCCTCTTCCCCAAAGCCCCCTTCACCCCATCCATCCACCTCATCCTAGGACGTCCCCTCATGTTCACTCCCCCCATATCTGCCTTCCATACCTCTTTTACTAGTCTTTCTTCACTCATTCTTTCCATGTGTCCAAACCATCCTAATATTCTTTCATCAACCCTATCTCCCAGCTCCTTTTTCACCCCTGTTCTCCTCCTCACCTCCTCATTTCTCACTCTATCTAGCCTAGTAACCCCCACCATACTTCTCAGACACCTCATCTCAAACACATTCAAACTCCTTCTCTCTTCTTCTCTTATGTTCCACGTTTCTGCCTCATACAGTGCTGTTGGCACAATCACTCCTTCATACAGTCTCCTCTTCGCATCCATTCCTAAATGTCTATTCCTCATTACACTCTTTAATCCACCAAGGCATTTACTCGCTTCTCTCAATCTACATTCTACCTCCACCTTCACTCCACCTTTTCCTGCTACACTTGCACCCAAGTATCTAAAACTATCCACTTCCTCCAGTCGCTCTCCCATAATATATATATACGTATATATATATAAATATATGTATATACGTATATATATATATATATATGTATATATATATATATATATATATATATATGTATGTATTAAAGGGGAGAAGCGTAAACATCAGACTCAAAATGGGAGATTTAATGCCTGACATTTCGGTCCGAGTCCTAGGAGTAGGACCGAAACGTCGGGCATTAAACTTCCCACTTTGAGTCTGGTGTTTACGCTTCTTCCCTTACAACATGGATCCCAGACTCCAGATCTTCGCACACACATATATATACATACATATATATATATATATATATATATGTATATATATATATAGATAGATAAATATATGTGTGTGTGTGTATATATATATATATATGTACATATAATACACACACACACACACACACACACACACACACACACACACACACACACACACACACATACACACACACACACACACACACACATGTATATATATATATATATATATATATATATATATATATATATATATATAGATATATTGTGTCTAATAGCATGACGACAACTCAGATTTTTCTTGTTAATTTGTTCAGTACTGCGAACAAGGCGACGTTTTTTAAGAGGCAGTCTATGTAGAAGTTCAGCAAAGGACATTACAACACTGAGGCAGGGTACTCAAACTAATATACAGGAAAGTGTTTTATAGAATCAGCTAAGGAAAGGTCACAGACAAACAAATAATATAAAATGAGCACGAACCTAGGAGAGGTCAAAAGGACAAAACCCCACAGCGAGAACAAATGATCACCCACACCGTGGGGTGGTCAATTGGTCCCCCCGCTATGGAGTTCGTGCTTATTTTATGTTTGTTTGTGACCTTAGCTCATTTCATACACACACACACACACACACACACACACACACACACACACACACACACACACACACACACACACACACACACACACACACACACACACATATATATATATATATATATGTATATGTATATATACGTATGTATACATATTTATATATATTTATATATATATGTATATATATATATATGTATATATATATATTTATATATATATATATATATATATATATATAGTGTATGTGTGTGTGTATATACATTTAGACATGCAAATGTATATATCTATCCACACACACACACACACACACACACACATATATATATATATATATATATATATATATATATATATATATATATTTGTGTGTGTGTGTATATATATACATGTATATATTCATGTATATATAAACGGGAATGAAGCGTGTGAATTAAAGCTTCTGATAATGCACATTTTCATGTTTGTTTTTTTAAGTGTCTATTGTAAGTATTAAGGCTTAAATGAAAATGCTGTCTGAGGAGCGAGGCTGCTAGATGGGCCTGAAAAATTGCGCTGAATTAACTTTGGCCCGGGGGGAAAAAAGGTGAAATGGCGGTGGCAGGGAGGAACCAGAAAGAACTAAGGTCAAGTAAAAAAAAAAAAAACTAGAGGGCTGGGTATAATCAGTCAGGGATAGAAAGGATAAGAAGATATAAGAATGAAGTTGAGGATAGAAAGGATGCTTGGGACAACTTTAGATGTTTCCGGAGGTGATGGTGAAAATGTTGCAATCTATAATGAATTTTTGGCTGTGATAATGGAGATAAAGCCACCAGGAGTTTTAGTTTAATAGTTTTAATTTGTAGTTTGTTGTGATGATGGTGTCGGTGGTGGTTTTAGGGAGGGTTAGAATTATGGTACCCAAGATATGGTGATTAAACATTTAGTATTCATAGCATTGGTTGAAGCTATGTAAGTGGCAATGATCTTAATGATGAAGATGGAACTACTAGTGATTCTAGTATCTTTAACGCTGATGATGTCGATGACTGTGTAGTTCGGGATGTCGGTGGGAATTAATGTCTATCGAAATTGTAATTAAATTGGGTTACAATAACTAGGGTGTGGGTAAATGTGAGGTGGGGTGTTAAGGTTGGGTCACAGTGGGAGTGAGAATGTGGGAGCTCCAAGGAGTGCCAAGGAGTGCCAAAGAGTGGCAGTGTGTGCGCGATCTTCCTGGCCAGTAATTAGCTTCGAGTGGAGTCCTGTGCAGCTCACGCCCGTCGTCCGCCTAATTGCCCGAGGTCGTTCCACCTCGTTCCATCTTGCTTGTCCTCTCAATCTCGCAGCATCATCCAGCATCCGTCTTTATTGTAGCTCGTCTTGTTATAAATTTCAGTGAAAATCTCCGTCTAAGACTGGTGTATGCTGAGTATCTTTTATCTAATAGGTTGTCTCTGGTTTCCCATCATTCAAGTTAAAAAAAATTATTTTTATTACGTAAACACTTCAGTTTCGTTCCCCCACTCCACATTCAATTTATTTGTCTAGACTTCTGGTAGTTTCACAGCCATAAAATACAATGGGATTAATATATGCTGCAGATAGATAAATGTCATCACCATTTCCACATCCAATCGCCAATGCACAAGAATGTACTCGTATTATGTCATATCGACCATGTTAAGACTTCGAAGCCGGACAAACTCCAGCACGATTTCTCGGTTGTTTATGATTTTATCTAGACCGAAGTACATCCTTTAGCTGAATGACATCATACTTTTGCACAACAAAATATTTGTTGGGTGTCGTGGAAATGAAAGTTTAGTTCGATTTCTCATGATAGAAAAGTACAAGGACATGAACATTTTTTGTGGAAGGAAAGGTTCAGTGTTGTTGTCCAAAACATAAACTGTTAAGTAACCTTTGGTCATTTCTAATAGGTTAAATCATTAATACATCCTTGCCCAGCCAGATGAAACCAACATATGAAGGTTGTATCTTCCTCCAGAGGATAAGCCGGTCCTGCATTGGATTACAAGGGGATATATGAGGTCATTAGTACTAATATAGACTACGGAGTAGACTGTAGATTCAGTGAAGATTCATTTTCGTGAACACTAACAATTTGACAACTTGTAAAGGCGATCTACCACGATGACTTCACTAGTAACAGGCTATACTATTTCCATTATCTCGTGACCCACAAAGTGTTGTCTGCCGTGTTGTCACGTACTGAATCAAAACACTCAGCATATACCGGAAGCTGTCCACTACCCCAAGTATGTTAATATGGAATATTCTAAATGCATATTGATTAAATGGTAGGTGATTTGAGTAATTGTTATACATGTAAAGAAAAGAAGAGACTTGTTAAACGATGTGGCATCTCAGGTCAGGTGACGTTGCCCCGGCTCCCGACCTAGGAATTTCCGTAGGGTTGGTGGGGGGTCGCTGAGTCACAGGTGCGCGGGTCACTCATTCATTCCTTGCAATCTCTTTAATTATACCGGTCATACATGTAAATATATAAAAAAAAAATACGGTGTCTCACCCGTCTTCTTTGGAGATGGTTTAGACGTGGCAACGCTACTGGTTTTGCCGGCCACATCCTATAGGTCACCAAATAATGGAAGAAGTATAGCAATCTTTAGCTTAACACTTGTTTCTTCCACTGACCATCCACTTTGTATTAACTGTACTCCCTCCTTTGCTTAGTATACACCCTCGCAGAAATAATTTTTTTGTGCACTTTTAGCAAACGTTTGTTGAAGGTGTGTGAAAAGAATGTTTAATAGCTGCAATATTGGAAATTTATTAATGTAAAATCGAATACAGTAACAAAAATTCATTTTGATTAAGATTTTCTCTTGTTATGCAATACTAAGTAAAGTATGCAATACGAACTTTAAGCAAACTTTTGACAAACTTTGAAAGAAAAGTATTTTATCTCAAGTATAAATAAAATACCTAAAAGTACATAGCGTTCTTTATGTAGGACCTATGTGAATATATATTTGAAATATCTTAAAGAAAAACACTGTTTCATCACATACTTCAAACATGCATGCTAGTATGCATGATATGTGACAACCTTTCAACAACCGTTTGTATAACAATTGGTTTCTGAGGTAGGGGGAGCTATTTCATCCTGTTCACATACTCGCCGTAATGCTGCTCGTTTCAAGTTGTCTTGAAATTATGAAAAAATTTACTTGTAACTTTTAGTGGGGTTTACTAACCCAGCACCTCCCATGACATTGCACGGGTATTATGGATGACTTTTCTTTTTCCAAGTTTCATTTCGTTCCTACAGACCAATCATCACTTTCCTGATTGCTAATGACTTTTCCAGTCCAAAAGATTTTAATCAATGTGTTTAGGGTTCCAATGTTTTGTTCTGTCGATGTAAAACGAACAATTTAATCAGTCGGGGCTGTTAAAAAAAGAATACAATCCAAAGAAGTACTGTTTAAAGGATCTATTGTTATGTATACAAAATTATGAAAACAGGCTCACTTTAGATGTTTACTGAAAATATTTCAAGGCACTGAGGCTCTTAAGAACAAGCACGAACAAGTAGACAAACACATGTGAGTACACACTGAGCGTTCAAAATTTAATTTCCTTTCACTCCGAAAAAGAATAGGCATACACACACACATGTGCACACACACATACACACACGCATACATGCAAACACACACACACACACACACACACACACACACACACACACACACACACACACACACACACACACACACACACACACACACACACACACACATACGCACGCACATACACACACACACACACGCACACACACACACACATACACACACACACACACACACACACACACACACACACACACACACACACACACACACACACACACACACACACACACACACACACACACACACACATATGGATAAGATAAAAAATAATGGAGAAGTGGAATGTGATGTGGCTGTTAGCGGCACGTACTTTCCTACCTCAATCCCTGTGGTCCACACTCCTCCCTTCACGCCGTTCCTGTGCCTGAAGGGGGCGAAAGGAATTCTTTACCATGCCCCCACTAAATACGAAAGTTGAAGAGGTCTTCACTGGACTCTACGAGAGATTCTCTTTTCGAATGTACGGGAGGCGTAAAGTAAAGAAATTTCCAAATGTCCCGTCCCTGAGGTACAGTGGAAACTAAAGATCCTTTAACAGTACCGGGGATACCGACGTTCTCCATTGATGCCAATATCTGTTCCCCGAAGAATGTGACTCTGAGAACGCGACCGACAGTGTCGGCGTCTCTTTGTGTAAGGAAAGCCCAGGCCACGGGAACTAGTACTCGAAGCGTAGATAGCGACTACAAGAATGAAAGGCGGTTGACTTCTCTATTGCCTGATACCGCGGTGAACGACAAAGGCAGCGTGAATTGAACCCATGTCAGACAACGGGAAGTCTGTGAGTTAAATGTACTCTTGAGACTATTCTGGTTCCCTCCACCTATGTACGCAATATCACAAGTGTAGGTATACATGTACGTAACATGTACACATATAGAAAAACATTCATTTTACATATACTCCTTTCTTATAAAAATCAACCGGTGAGGATTTAGGTGCTTTGTCCTTGGTAAAACATGTTCACATGTACAAACAGGAAATGAAAGAAGCTTCAATCTCCCAGCTTGCCTTTGTACATCGGAAATGAATGTGTATAAAACATCACTCGATCTCTGCATTATAAGTCGGCGTTTTATTTTAACAAACGATCGGTTACACAACCCAGAGGGTGGATGGTGGCAGCAATGGTGGCAGTGAGGATACTGGTGGTGGCAGAGACGAAGTCGAACTCACGAAGAGTTAGCTTCTTGGAATCAGCCGATGAAAAGGAGTCCGTTATCGCGTCTCCGCGGTCCACTTGATAATCTTAGTCTTCGGTTACCTCTCCCAGCGGTTCCTCGTTCTTGTCCCTCTTTGCATCTGTGTGATTCACCATGTTCTTGAATCACGTGTTGGACTTGTGATCGACAGCTAGTTCCCTCCCGGAAGAGAGCTCAGAGCTCATATATGACCGATCTATGGGTAATGCTGTGACCTTACACACACACACACACACACACACACACACACACACACACACACACACACACACACACACACACACACACACACACACACACACACACACACACACACACACACACACACACACACACACACAACTCCCCGCCTATGAGAGTTGGAGTAACGACTCGCAGCGCAGCGATACTAAAATCATTGCAGCCCTGGGCGGGATTAGAACTCGGATCGCCGTAGTGGCGGCCGGAAACTCTAACCACTGCGCCATCGAATCGTGTTATATGTGTTTATAAGTGTGGGTTTCTGTGTACGTGTAATTGTTTATGGTTGTATAAACAGGTGCAAAAAATTAATAAATTACTAGATGTCGGAGAATAAATAAACGGATAAAGAGATGAATATGCAATTATATGAATAACTAACGATGAGTAATAGGTACATGTACGAGCCCCTATTACTCATATACTGTAGTAGAAGCACTCCCTACTACTCATACAACAGAAAAATTATGGGACTTGGTAGCCGCAACGTCTATCGAACTTATCGGTAGCTTGTTTCCCCTCGAGGCATCCAGAAAAAGTTTCCGCCCGAGAGCACCCGCACGGTCGAGCTTCTGGACAAGCCCTCCTGCAGAGGCACCAGGACAATTCGAGTTCCTCAGGAGCCAGGGCCCTTTGGGGCAATCAAGTTCACCAGATAAATAGAGAGATCCGCCAGCGGCCTCAACTTCCCTGACCTCGCTTCCTCTCATTCGTTTCTTTACACTTTTTCTCCCGAATTATGCCTTCTCCTTTGTTTAGAATTCTCCTTTGACCTATCAAGCTTTGCACTCCCTATATTTCTTTAGTTAAAGTATTTTTTTTTTCTTTTTCTTTTACTTCGTCATTCCATTTCACATTTAAACGTCTCAGTTTCTTTTTAATCCGACACGGGGATGTTTTTGCTTGTATGTTATACACTGCTTTAGATCTTTCTTCTTTTTTTTTTTTTTTTTTGTCTCTTTCCCCCTCATCCTTGCTCCTTCCCTCCCCCCCTTTTTTTTGTCTATTTTTATTTCATACCTCGTCCCTATGTTTTCTTTTCTTTCAGTCTTGATGGAATCCCCCCTTTTTTCACGCAGAATGTTTCCAACTGTCCTCTTTCAATTAACTCCATTTGCTTTCTTCAGGACTCTTTCGTCTTTCTTTCCAACAGCCTTCCTTCAAACGTTCCATTCCTCAATTCTTTACTCCTGCGTTTCACACTGTTCCTGTATCCATTAGGGCTGATAATCCCATCACCTTGTCCTCCTTGTCCTTTCTTACTATCAGTTTATTCTATGACCCTATCTGCTTTCTTCTTCTTCTTCTTCTTCTTCTTCTTTTTGGATTTTGTTTTCATTTCACCAACTCTGCCCTTACCTTTGTTTTCTATACATTTCTCATGTGTTTTTTTTCTCTCGTTCTATAGTTCAGTGTAATTTAAAAAGTATTTACGCATGTACAAAGACACACACACACACACACACACACACACACACACACACACACACACACACACACACACACACACACACACACACACACACACACACACACACACACACAGAAACAAACGCATAAACGATCACGAAGTTTCTGTGAATTTCAAAGCATCTGGTCTCATTCGTCGTCGTTGACGTCATCGTCGTCGTCCTCTTCAGTGATGCTTGAGACCTCCCTCAGCCTCCTTCTACTCCCTCCGTGGCCAGCCCGCCACACCCGACCTTTCCCTTGCTGTCGGCTCCCGCCAGTCAGCTTTAAAGGAGGAAAATTCAAATATGATTAAATATTCAGGTGGCGTACAAATATCGACCGGATTAAACGTTGGTAGGTAATGATGAGGATAAAGGGTTATTCTTCGTAAGTCAAAGTCAGTGGGAATGGTTAACAAGAGTGTAAGCTTGTAATCTAATGTCAGTAGAGAATAGGGTCAACAGCCTTTCGTTTCCAGGTGTGAGGGAAGACAGATTCAATCCAGGAGAGGGGAGAGAATAAGGGTTTCTGGTAGACGCTCAGTGTAAATACTGAATATACGATATTTCGAGACTAACGGCGAAAAGACGATTATGAAAGGAAAATGTAACGGTTTGTTGATCTACATACGTATTTGTTTAGGAGTACGAGTATATCATTAACATGGTACCTCACATACAATAGCAGATACTCACACGCATATAACCTCAATAAATTTCACATATAAATACATTAAATGTTTAATTTTAGATATGTACTAAACACATATTCTTGCGAGAAAATGGATAAAAAATACACATACAAGCAACGTTGTACTTCACAGAGAGAGAGAGGTACTCAAACACACACACACACACACACACACACACACACACACACACACACACACACACACACACACACACACACACACACACAC
>NC_134804.1:33420246-33432746 GCF_046742065.1 Oratosquilla oratoria | reverse complement strand
ATAAACTCAGGAACTCGGAACTAGGCCCGTGAATTCTTTTTCCACCTTCAACATATATATGTATATATATATATATATATATATATATATATATATATATTTTTATATATATATATATATATTTGTATATATATTTATATATATATATATATATACATATATACATATATATATATATTTATATATATATATATATATATATATATATATATATATCAACCACAATTCACTTTAATTCTAAGCCATCAACATCGAGAATCTCGAGGAGGCATACATGCAGAAATTGAAACGTGGTACAGCCAAGGACTCGAACCTCCGCTAGCACGTGACAAATGATAGTGACTTAACCGATTGCGCCATCAAGAGAGATATGAGTTGAGCGCAACTTTTCTTATATATTTGTATGCTCGAGTTACATACACATACACAAAATTTTGCGTTCAATCCATCTCTACCATAGTACAATTAGTAAGTATACAACGCAGGAAAGTATTTGTACAACACTGAATGGATCCCAGTTAACAGATTTACATATATATATATATATATATATATATATATATATATATATACATATATATGTATGTATATATATACATATATGTATACATATATATATATATATATATATATATATATATATATATATATATATGTGTTCACTTTGATTCTCTCATAAGGAAGCTTAATGTTTATAAAAAGAAATTCTGGGTCATACGTACCTGAAGCAGAGGTAGATATCCTTGTCTCCACTCGTATTTGTCCTTGTCCTCCATGTATTCTCAAACATGACAGAGAATGCATATGTGCCCACACTCTCTGTGCGCAACGAAACACCATCCCACAACTTTAAGAGCAAACAATCGTTGTTGAACCAGCTCGTCGCTTCTTTTCCATCAAACACACCAGCTTTAACGAGCCCTTCTCTTTAACGAAAACCCTACTTTAACGAATTGTGATTCAAGGCATCAAGTCTCTATGAAGAGTTTTGTCTTTTCATTCCGTCGTCTTCTAAGATTACTCCGATCTTTTTATGTCTTGTGTATTCGTAACATATTGTTTAAAATCTCTGTTAAATCCTGGTATCTTTATAAGATGCATCGTGCATGTATGTGATATCAGGACGACTTGTGTATTTGCAAATATCGTAAATCGTTTCAAAATTAGAAAGCCCAATCTGCTAAAAGGCCTTAAAAATGTATTAGATATTATTAAACCCAGACCACCAACATTATATATGTAAATAAGATCATGCGCATCTACAACACAGATTGAAAATTATATGATTCGAATTTAGGGAAACAGGTCAACCTAACACTTATCTAATTCACAAATCGTAATTTCCCTTTCTTCTGTTATTGTTCTGCTATGAAAGAAGATTTAGATACTAGATGTTTTAATTTAACTTAACATTCACTTCTACAACTATTTTTATAGTCATTGTTTTCCAGAAATTAACGTTAGTATGGCTACATCCAATATTATCACAAGAACTTTCTGTGCAAAGATTTTTTCTCCGACCAAGCAATGTGCTTGCTGTATCCACTGTTAATTTAGCATTTTTAAGATCCCAGAGGACATCTTTCTGTTTACCAACAATTTGGCCTCTTTTAAAAGGAAGATAACAAGCTACTTCCTCTAATTTAGTGTACGACGTTGGAACGATATGATTCTGTCATCATATCACATTTACTTCATCAATACAATTGAGCTTAACAAGGCGTCATTTGACCGAATTAACTTTAACAAGGTAAGTAACTATGCTTCAGTTACAATCATTAAACTTCTCTCTATTTTATTCTCTTGTGCACTAGACCCTTTTAATCTAGTCTTACGTGTGTGAAATTGTTGAGTATGAATGTGTGTATGTAAGTATCCAGTTCTCTGTTTATGAAAATTAGAAACACTTGAAGCGCCTATCTCATACGCAAAAATAATTAAAATTATTTTCATGTGATTCTGTAGTTTATTTGTGTTGGCGTAGGTGTGCGTGTTTGTGTACGTGTGTGTATGCTTGTGTGTGTGTGTGTGTGTGTGTGTGTGTGTGTGTGTGTGTGTGTGTGTGTGTGTATGTGTGTATGTTTGTGTGTGTGTATGTGTTTGTGTGTGTGTGTGTGTGTGTGTGTGTGTGTGTATGCGTTTGCATACGAGATTGTATATGAATGTATGTATGCATGTATGTGAGTGTACGTGTGTGTGTGAGCGTGTGTGTATGTGTTTGCATACATGAGTGTATATGAATGTATGTATGTATGTAAGTGTATGTGTCTGTGTGTGCGTGTGTATGAACGTGCACATGCATATTCAAGTGTATGTTCAAACGTTCTGTGCCAAACGTTTGCTCATTTCTACTCAGGAGCAGAAAGGGCGTACCTTCCCGCTACGCCATTGGTGTTTCGTTCAAGCTCACACACTCACGGAAGGAGGGGCAAACTCTCAAGTAAGGGGACCGAGGGGGAAAAAAGGAAACATAAATGTCTGTTTTCTTTTTATTCGTATCAAATATAAAATGTACAAAGGTTTAAACTTCTTCACGTACCAGCCTTATATCGGGGTGCCGTCGATTTGGATGCAGACGATTAGCTTCTGCCCTCTCGGACCAGCCTTTAATATTGGTGGTGTTGCTGCTGCTGCTAGCGTATTATCTATATATGACAATCTCTCTCCCCTATCTTTGTCTCTTTATAGATACATCATACATATATATGCATACATATTCATATACGTGTACATATATGTATTTATATATGTATATATGTATATATATATATATATATATATAATATACACATACACACATATCTATACACATGCATGTATATATGTGTATATGCATGTATGTATGTATGAATGTATGCATAATTTAATTTTCTTGCCTCAACTCTCTCGTGGTTTTAGCCTGTAATGCTCATACTAGTCTTCAGTATAATTAAAATTGTTTAGAACCAGTTTTTTTTCTGTGTACACAGGCGAATATGCAAGTGTATACAACACAATGAGCCACACACATACACACACACACACATATACGCATACACATACATACAGATACACACATATACCTCTACAATGAACCCATGAACATGCAAAAGGTGTTCCAAGACCAAAGAGGGCATTATAAGTTGATAATCTTGTCGTTTTTGATCGAGATACATTTTGGGTCCCTTTGCTATTCGGAGGAAGCCACTGAGATGAAGGGTAAATAAATATATAATGGAGGATGGAATATTGCTTCCGCACATCAAAACGCCTAATCATGAAAAAGTCTCTTTTGACCGTGAATGTGTTCTTGCACACACAAATCTCTCTTATACTCATGCAAATAGGGAACTGGACACACAAATTACCCTGCACTCGTATACGCATACCAAATAGGCCAACGCAGCTTCTTGCGCATATTTTCCAACGTATATTAGACTACATATCTTTAAATGACAGTTGCGCATCTGCATATGGACTTCCCATGCGGAGATCAAGACTTCTTTGTGCCAAGGATGTCTCCTGCCCCGCAGATATATTCCAGAGGGGAAATTGGTGTTTTGTCCTCCCTCGGATCACGTAATCTCCCTTAAACTACTTTAGTTCCACGGGAGAAAACTGTTCAGATTTGTCCAAACAAAAATAAGACGATTCTGTTGAAGAAAGGTGAAATATTCAGCCGGAACATTATGTTGTGTATACATTGGTAGAACTCAGTATTCATTAATTTCAGAAGCTGATCAAGCATCCAGTGACAAAGGACAAGAATATCGTCAACATATTCTCTTGTTTCTTGTAAATAAGGAAGTAGGGAACTCCTTTTGTATAGATTCGAACTCTGAAGGCTCAAGGTATATATGGAAGATGAGGCTTTTATATATGTACGTATGCCTGACAGCAAACTGAACAAGGTATTTGTTGATCCATACCCCGTATACCCAGGGCAGTGGACAAGATGCAGGGATGACCCGTCATCCATGAGGTGCCAAGATAAGAGGGAGGGAGGAGGGTGGAGGGGAGTGGAATATATAGGAAATGTAATGGGTGGGAGGTGTTTCTATGCCTTTTTCTTTTTGGCTACCCCCCGTGTCAGGGGGAAAAAGCCTTTGGTATATGTATGTATGTATACCCCGTATACGCTTGTGGCGTAATCAGAGGTCTCGCAATCGCACTTCCTCCTAATTCCCAGCAGTGACTGTTACCTTCCTTGGCAGTCCAAGCACCCAGGGCATAGGTGACAGTTTCGGCCACAGCTACTAAGCGCTTTCTAGCGTAGGCTCCGCTCCTCCTCCTCCTCTTCCTCCTCTTTCTCCTCTTCCTCCTCCTCCTCCTCTTCCTCCTCCTCCTCCTCCTCCTCCTCTTCCTCCTCTTCCTCCTCTTCCTCCTCCTCCTCCTTCTCCTCCTCCTCCTCCTTTTTTTTCTTTTTCATCTTATTATTATTTTCCTTCTTTTACTTCTACATCTGCTTCTTCTTCTTTTTCTTCTTCTTCAATAGAACATCAAAGCATTCGTGTTAGATGGAGACGTGTACTTCATTTGGTCGCGAATAACAGGACGATACGTCTTGATGTTTTGTCAGAAGCCTGTTCGTCATCACACTTATGGTTGCGACATTTCTGGTTCTAAACTCGCAATCTTACCTCAGACTCTTTGTTGCTACTCCACAGCCCCCTGTCCTCGGCAGTATCATTGTTGTTCTCATGAGTCAATTGTTCTCTATCTCCCTGTAGTTGTTTATGTTTTTGTACAGTCACTATTGTTACTGTGTTTGTTGCTACTACTGCTGCAGTGGCCTGTTTCAATGGTCGTCGTTTATGAATGTTTATGTTGACGTTTTCGTCTGTTGTTGAGGTTTTCGTTTTACCATCCCCTCATGCACGCACACGCGTATGAAAACACGCTCACACACACACACACACACACACACACACACACACACACACACACACACACACACACACACACACACACACACACACACACACACACACACACACACACACACACACACACACACACACACACACACACACACACACACACACACACACACACACACACACACACACACACACACACACACACACACACACACACACACACACACACACACACACACACAATATGTGACTATTTCTAATAAACCCTTATTTCAATGTGTACCGTCAATATTTCCACCTTTTCTCTCCTTATTTCTGCCTTTATGCGTAACCATTACGACAATTACTACCACTTTTACCGTCATGGAATCGTCATTAGAATAATTTTTGTTTTTTCTTCTGAAATAATTTATTTCAGTCATGCATCTGTTGCAACTTCAACTTGCACGTAAATATGATGCAATAAAGCCATTTTTTATCACTATCAACTACAGACTATTGTACTGTAGTCATTATTGTGAGTTTATTGCCAGTGGTATTGTTGATATGCTAGAAAGTGTAGACAGGAATACATTGTGCTTTGTAGCAGTGAGGTCCTGGGCTTAGCCTGAATGCGGCATATGCGCTCAATGATTAATTATTTTACGAATACCAGGTGCATTGCCGGCCCAGGCAGGACTAAGAACGTTGGCATCATTGAGGACATTTGTTGTGTTGCCATTTCGCGGTCAAAGAATTCTCCCGGGACCTTGCGCGTCATTACGTTCAAATCATTGTTCTTATACACTTGTGATATTACAGAGTCTCTTGCTGCTGTTTTCATTGCTAATGCTGATCACTGTGTTTTATAAAATGGAGAAAAATGGGCTTCATATTCATTTGGAACACCTTTGTTACACGTTGATGAAGTTGGTTATCTTTTGTAGTCTCAGTATTGCCATGCATGCGTTTTCACACGCTATGTGATCTGACTCGCAAACACATTCAAGCATGTACACAACATAATCGTATGCCCATTGAAAATACACTACATTCACAAGTACTGTACATAAACATACGATAAGAGAACATTTTATACGCATATACTCCCATGCATTAAAATGTAAAAACTTCATGTACTCGACTATGGTGTCATTGTGGTTTAAGAACAAACTAATTGATTCCTTCGTTAGAGAACTGACAAGTTTACCAAAGCTTCAGGACATACATGCACTATTTCTGGCACTGGGGTTCCTGCAGTCTGCTTTTCAATGTACACTTACAGGGCATTAACTCAAGTCTGTTGATTTTTGTTTTTGTTTCAGTATAACCAAGTCACATGTAAGGAGTCCTGTCCCTAAGCACCCAGATACTGGAGCCAGAGATTCTAACAATATGAGATTGCCATAACGTTCTCAAAATGAGTCATATAAATACATTTAGCAGCTCTAGAACAATTAGGAAACGTGTGTTGCTCAAAAAAATTTGATTTTTTTGAAACTTGAAAAATCATATATATATATATATATATATATGTGTGTGTGTGTAAAGACAGACAAATATGGAGGTGAGGTGGCAAAATGAAACGTTAAGGCTAGAGTATGGAGCTTTATTCAGAACCCTGAGGTCGAAACGTCTGGTTCTGAATAAAGCTCCATACTCTAGCCTTAACGTTTCATTTTGCCACCTCACCTCCATATATGTATATATCATCGAGAGAGTGAAGACTGAAGTATTTTTGGAAGGTTATTTCTTACACTTTGATATTCTTTGGCTGTTTGACGGCATGGTCGAGAGGGTAAAGGGACTTGGAAAACACGTTTGCCCCGTCGCCAGACTCCCCCAGGGTCTTGTAGGAACAAAAATGATCTGAATTCTCAAGTGCGGGTCTCAAGCTTCGATATGCTGTCATAAAACGCTTAAAACATTATTACCACAACGTAAGATTCAGTGCATTGTGTGCGTGTGTGTGTGTATGTGTGTATGCATTGTGTGAGCGTGTGTGTGAGTGCATGTGTGTGTTTACATGTGTATAATGGTGTTACTTGTTTGGTTGTCATCCATTTTCTAATGACAAAAACCCAAGATCCTGGGTTGACCATTGGCCCTGGAGTAGAAACTAAAAGAAGAAGAAAAATATCAAGATTTATTCTAAGTAATTAAGCGACTGTCAGCTACTTAAGCTAAGTAGAAGTGTTCCACAACTAAAGAAGTTTCATTCTCCAAAGACCTACTAACATGCAGAGTGTCGGCTCTCTGTGAATCATCCCCACGCGCAATCTTCCCCCTTTTTTTTTTCTTTATTTACGAACATCAAACTCTGCACGTACGTGTGTGGCCAACAAACTTAGCCTAACTCGCTTAATTCCCGGACGGCCTTTCATCGTAACACCAACATGCTCATTGTTTACCACCACCAACAGTAGAACATTCGAAATTGACCTATCACCACTGATCAACTCACTCTATACTAACAGACGATCCAGGAAGTGGAGAGAAATAAAAAATACCTATGTTGATGATGCGGGTGTATGGAATGAGCCATTGCTGCTTTGAAAACTCAAATGATATTAAACAAATATTACAAAATCTGCAAGGTGAAAAAAATTGCCTAGCAAAGTTCTGGTGTTTTTGAGCGCTTTAGTGGCTTTCTGAAAAAAAAAAGGTCTGAAGATGAGGTATGCATGAAAAGTGTACATGTGTACAAGTGTACAAGTATACAAGTGTACATTAAAGAGGTACTCAAGTATGAAATGTGGCAAAACATATAATGATGTGTCAAAAGATGTTATGAAGCAGAAAAGGAAATAAAGAAGAATAATTCACTAAAGGCCTGACATTGGATACAACCAATCTTTAAAACCGCATCTGTACTTTGACACTGAATAAGGGGTATTTCAGCTATAAAGTGATGGTTATGGTACAATTTATCTAATCATAGTCATTCCCTCCCTACCGATTTTAAAGAATGACGAAATACTGGATGTTGGCTTTGGCGTGGAAACTCTGGATCTGTAATAAGATTTCTGTCTCACTTACAGGGAGTAGACATAGTTGTGTGGTAATATTGAGTTTGGTGAGGAAGTTTATTAAGTCTGGTATGGGAGTTTTTCTGACGTGAATTTACTGGCTCAGCAGTGGAATCCCCCAAAATGATTAATACAAGACTAAGTATGGGACTTCTAAGCCTGGCGTAGTGGGAACACGGGATTTAGCATGGGGGGAACTAGATCTAGCATAGACGAGTTTGAGGTGGTGACTAGCAACAGCTCTAAGTGTCCGGAGTCTACGAATGGGGGAAATGAAGGAATTCGTGAAAACGCCACGAGGTCAACCGTTTGGCAACATCGATCATCATCATCGATCACACAACTCGGCATCCAAAAATACTTATCTTTAGGGTAATCGGCATCGAATACTGAGTGTGTTTGCTATGAACACTGGTCAGATGAGGTCTAATGATGGCTTAAATTGTTAATATGCAGGTCAATACTTAAAATACTATAATTTTCTCGAAACATTTGGATGCAGATATTAATTCTAAGAGCATGTTTAGAAAAGATAACCCTTTCCATTTGAACACCTTCCTAAGTTGAATACATTCTGAGGAATAGTGAAAACTAAAAAAGAAAAATGACACGAAGTAGAAAAATAGAAAAGATGTATGCATGTATGTATATACTTATGTATATACACATGTGTGATTGAGTGCGTGCTTGCTTGTGTGTGTGTATGTGTGTGTATGTGTGTGTATCTGTGTATGTGTGTGTGTATGCATGTGCGTGTGTGTGTGTGTGTGTGTGTGTGTGTGTGTATGTGTGTGTGCGTGTGTGTGTGTGTGTCTGCGTGTGCGTGTATATGTGTGCTTGTGTACATAAATATATATATACATATAGTACATAAGGATACAAAAAGAACCGATCAAAATTATAACTTCTTCTATAAAACCCAATCAGTAAAAACGTCTCAAGTTGTTACGACTAACTTAGCTCTAGATGAAAAGAAAACTTTGTAGAGGAGCTTACTGGCATCCAGGAGTAATCCCTTCTTAGTCTCGCATCCTGATGCCTACCGTGTTCTCCTCTCCATCTGCATGACAGGCTAACCCCTTTGTTGCATATTCAAAAACACAAAGAAACAAAAGGCATATTACAAAGAATGTTATGTGGTCAATTCTTTTAGGAAATTTCGATACCACTTACATGAAGGCTCGACTAATCTCTTAGCCTGCTCCTCTGTGGTTGTTTTATATATATATATATATATATATATATATATATATATATATATATATATATATGTACATATATATACATATATATATATATACATATATACTGTATATATATAAACATATATACTGTATATATACATATATACTGTATATATATATATATATATATATATATATATATATATACATACACGAGTATATGTATATGTATACATATATATGTATATATATATATGTATATGTATATAATATAATTGTCAAACATTTTACAAAAAAATAGGGTACAATCATCACTTGGTGTTTATAATGGCAACCTGGAATTCAGTACATTATAAATATCTGACATTCACAATATCAACAGACAACTGAGATATTTCTCTTCTCTAGATATTCTATCTACAAATCTTTCTTTCTCTCTTTGTTCTCTCTCACTATCTCTCTCTTTCTCTCTCTGATAGAAAATTGAAACAGCAATTGATAACATATGAACTCTTTTCAAAAGTTCCCTACAGGAACTCAGCAGCAAATTAACGATAAATAGAGCTTCTACATCTTGTATTATGCTTAAACAACACATATCATGTCTTATCTACCAATAACTATTAACATTCACAACAAGAGTCTATCAGCTTCATTTGACAAATAGGTTATAATTTTTCGTTTGTTTTAACAATATATTTATATATATCTGTATATATAATCTCGTCCAACTGACATTTTGAGCTGAAAATCAACATCAGTGCACCTCCATGATCATCTACATCAACATCAGGATCACAGACACCGATTTTTGTGTAAAAATGTAGAATTATCAACCAATAATCACTTGTGTTTGACCTTCATACTCGAGGGAAGTTAGAACAATATTTCACTGGAGTGCTCTGATATGTCCAGAGGGTTTAACTTTCTTGAGTAATGTTGAAGGTATTTTCTTTTTCTTCTTCATAAATTCTCTAGTCCCTTGTAGTTTCGAGTTTATGTCCAATATATAAAAGAAATGTACATGCAAATTATTCCCTTATGAAACATATGTTACATTGCATGATATATAAAATAAAAAGTTAAATAGGATTAAGACATCTGTATTCATATCCCATACTGAGTAGCATCTGCCCAACATATATATATATATATATATATATATATATTTATATATATATATATATATATATATATATATATATACATATACATATATGAAAAAAACATTAGAAACACAATTGTATGCAACCATCATTTGATCAGATGCTATAACATTAACAAAAAAAATAAATAGATACTTTGTTTCAGTTTAGAAAAAGATTGATATTCATCAAACCGATCAATATAATACATGCATACGTACACACATAAACACATACATACATACTTAAACGCACATATACATATATATACATGTACGTACATACATACGTACATACATACATACATACATACATACATACATATATGCATACATAAACATACGTACATAAATAACTGCCTACGTACATGCATTCATACAGTCAATTAAGCCAAATACGTGTATATATATATATATATATATATATATATATATATATATATATATATATGATGTGTGTGTATGTATACATATATACGTGTATGTGCGCGTGTGTATGTATGTGCATATACATACACATGTACAGTATATATGTTTTTGAAATTATCCTATGCATTCCCCGACGTCACCTCGTATGACATGGTATGTTGTCTTAATTTCACCGAGTCTTTTATTCAGACGAGCCATCCGATAAGTGTTTCAAGTACTGAAAGTTGAATCAAAGAGCTCTGCCACTGGGACTCGACCCCATGGTTGTGCGACTGTTTTCCACAAGGCAAAGACGTCTTGTGTGGCATAATGCAACGTCATTGCCTTGTTGTAAACATTCACGAAGGATTAATCTCATTGGCAGAACTATATAATCTAATTGTCAGAACTTTCCACGTATGTTTAAGTATATGTATATGTATATGTATATGTATATGCATTCGTATACACCTATATCTAGATTTTTCTATGTGTATGTACAGGTATGTATTGTATGTTTATACATACATACATATACATACATGTATGTATGCATGTGTATACACACACACACACACACACACACACACACACACACACACACACACACACACACACACACACACACACACACACACACACACACACACACACACACACACACACACACACACACACACACACACATATATATATATATATATATATATGTATATATATATATAATGTATATATATATATATATATATATATATATATATACATTTGTATGTGTATAATTATATTGTACAAATCTTAGATGTTTATGTGTAATTGTATGCATACTGTGCGTATGTGAATCATGTATAAACATGTATATACGGATATACGCATGTATATGCTCTCAAACTAATTTTTAAATCATATAATCGAATATTAGAGTTATAAATCTTTTATTCATATGCATATTTTTCAGAATACCAAGTCTTATTAGGGGACAGTGATTTATATATAATTTTATTATGCGGTAAAAGTAATTCCCAGGCATCCATTCAATGCTATCTGATTTATATAGAATAATGTAATTGTCCTTTACTTTAATTTTTTTTTTCAAATAAAACTCCTGCCACACATTCATTCAATGCTTGTCTGTTTCAAAGCAAAAACATTATATTACTATTTTTAGATTGTCAAATCAAATAGACTTCAATATATTAAAACGCAATATAATCAAAGTACATAAAACTTAAGAAATGCTTCTTGTCAGGATACTTGATTTAATAGAGTATTATTGATAAATGAGTTCTATATTGTGGTGTCAAAATCCTATACCTGTATTGAATAGAATTTTTTGCAAAACTGTTGGCAAGAAGACAATAGGATTCCAGGTATTAAAAGATTAAGAATTCTTAAAATCATTACATCTATCATCATTACTATCTTCCTGCGTTACTCTCAAAATAAGCTTGTTTCCCCTTTGATCTTGTTTTTTAGAAAAATCTCATAATTGAAAAAAAAAATAGAAAGGAATCCGTAAATAAAAACATTATATATTCAGAAATATAACTTTGATATGTCGGTGATGAAATAAGGTACTGTTATAAATGGAATACATTTTCGTTATTATCAGGGATGTATATATGAAAATTATCACTGTTTAAATAAATTACGAATAAGAAATAAGTATCGTCTTGTCTATCAAAGTGAGATATATTGTGAATATTCATAGAATATATATACATACATATATATATATATATATATATATATATATATATATATGTGTGTGTGTGTGTGTGTGTGTGTGTGTGTGTGTGTGTGTGTGTGTGTACATATATATATATAAACATATATATAAACATATGTATACCTATATAATATGTATATGTATATATACCGGTACGTGAGTGGAAAAGGT
>NC_134804.1:33402746-33412746 GCF_046742065.1 Oratosquilla oratoria | reverse complement strand
CTGTGGACTCTCGATCCACGAACACCACCTCGACGTCCAGCTCCATTCCAAATACCTTCCGCCGCGGCGAATCCTGAAACGGGTAGTCAAAGGCAGATGCATGAAACAAGATGAGAAGATCTGGCCCACTTGAGGTTATCTGTGTCAGCTCGGCTCCCTTACAGAATTTTATGAGGGCACGCGATTGGGTGGTGTTGCCATCGAAGACAAGGAGATAGTCATGTAGCGTGTGGCAAGCATCTCCTATCTGTAGAAGGCGGTCCTTGGACAAGTGAGGGGCATTACGGTCCTTGATGTAGATAAGGTGAGGATTCTTCTGTTTGATGCGAATAAGAGCCACCTTACCCTCAGGTACGCGCGTCTGCTGTACGTGGTAATAGCAAGTGATGTTTCGTGGATACATACCTGGGTAGTTAGGGGATTGAATCTTACAGTTCTTCTTGTCACAGTTTTCGAAATATTTGTCACAGAATGAGTTTGCTACATCTTTACCTCGGTAGCTTGGGTTATAGGGTTGTCCATAGCGTAAGACGGCGCGGTCTTTCTTAATAAACTTGTAGATGAGTCTGAGCATGATCGTGTCCTGAGGATCATATGAAGGGGCTTTATCGCTTACATTATACACACGCAGCATAATCGTTACGCCAGAAGTTTCGGAATAGAAGACGTTGTGACCCCATGAGGTACCACACCAGTAGCCGGAGATGGGTGTCTTGGAGAACTCGCCAATCTGCATGTAGCCGTCCGGGCAGCCCATCTTGGTGTGGGACTGGAACCTGTGAGGAGAGAAGACACTATTCAGTCAAAAGTTTACAATAAAGAATTACAAAGGCGGAGCAATGATCTGCTTAGTTTTCACGATGAAAGTAGCATTTAAGTCGACGATTGCAACTTAAAGTTAGCTCGGACCGTTTTGCAAACTTTTCGAGTAGGCGTAACGGTCCGCGTTTTTAGGACCCGTGTGATATCTCGTTCACAAAAATCGTGAGGAAGAAAGTGACTAACTGGCAACCCTCAGCCATCCACTCACGCAATAGGCACGTGAGAGAAAGCCGGTCAGTATGTGAGTGTCCTTCAGTGGATTTTTTTTTTTTTTCCGTTGTCACCGATTTTCTCTCATTTTTCCTCATGGTGATCACTGACTTTCGGGGTGTGTCATGCCCTTTGCGTGATGCCTAAAAATCACACAGCACGTGATAACATTGTGAAAGTGATTGAACTACACATAGTGGGTAAGAATAATCGAGAAATAGCCAAGGCAACAGGTGTGACTGAGTGTACTGTGTCCCGACTCCTAACAAGATGGTGCGTGGGTGGAGGGGTTGATATCGTGCCCCTCCACATACATGCCGGGGGAAAGCCCCTGAAGATTTCCCCGAAGGCGTTAAGGCTTATAAAACGTCAGTTGGACCTGAACCCTTCTACAACTGCAAAGGAATTGAAGGGGAAAACCTAAGCTTCTCGGTGAAGTCTCTGTCAGGACATTTCAGGAAAATATTCAGAAGCGGTCAACTTACTCGAAAGTGAAAGCACGTGTGAAGCCTCTCGTCACTGCAAAACAAAGACGTCGCTGTGTCCTTTGGACCGACGAAGCGACCTTTTGTATAAGTGAGAGCAAGGGAACGAAGGCGTGGAAGTCTCCTACCGCGTCAGCGTGTGACCCACGCTTAACGGTGACGAGCGTTAAGCACCCGCCCTATTTTATGGTGTGAGGTGGCCTTGGCCATAGCGGTTTGGGGAAACTTGTAATACTTCTTAAGGGTCAGACTGTCAACTCTGAGCGCTATCTTAAGCTTCTGCAGGAGAATTTAAGGGAGTGTTTCGCGAAAACCGGGTGTGAGAGCCTTCAGCAGGACGGCGCCCCTTGCCACACCTCAAGGGCGGCCAAAAAAAGTGGCAATGTGAAGGTCGACTACATAGAGGATTGACCTGGGCAGTCACCCGATATATCCTCTATTGAAAACTTATGGAACATCAGGAAGGCACGCCTTTGTCAGGAGGACATGTCTACAATTCCCAAGCTTGAGATAGCTATTCGGAAGGTGTGGGAGGAAATTTCTGCTTCCCACTGTCAGAATTTGGCCGATTCTGTTCCCAAGAGACTCCAGCAGGTCATCAAGGCTAAGGGCTTTGCCATCGGGAAGTAGCATTGACGGCGCAAGTGTTTAATATTTTTTTTATAATCTTTCAAATAATTTGATTGAAAAAATTCGCGTATATTTCCCGAGTATGCAATACGATCCGCGCTGACTGTTTATATGTATATATATATATATATATATATATATATATATATGTATGTATGTATATATATATATATGTATCTTTTTTTTTTATTTTTTCGAAAGAAAATTTCATTTGGAATCCCCACAAGAACAATGTCCAGACGAAAATGGAATGACATAGGAATAATTAGATAAATGAAAACATTGTAATAAATGAACTAGTAAAAATTAATGAATAGAGATATATATGAGGAGAAACAAACCAATAAACGAAAATAGACAAGTAAACAAAGAAAAACAAATATATAGATTTAAGTAAACAAACAAACAAGGTTATTGACCATTTCGTAACAGGCGGGAACTCTGAGCTAGTAGAGATCCAGGAGCATAACGAAGTGTGATGGTCTGATCCGAGTTATTGGACATTTATTTGTTTCGTATGCAAGTCATGGACATAGTATCTTTGCTGTGGATTATAGCAAACGCACAGGTATTTGATTACCTTGCAAAACTGACTTGAGACTCTGTTAGCCGAACGCTCCTTTGTGAGCCGCATGTTATAGATGATAAGCTTGTTACTTAGGTGTTCACTTTTCGGAATTATGAATTTCCAAACCGTACCACATCCATCCACCTTCTTAGAAAGCTTAGGTCACGTATTGTGTAGGTGGAAAGATTGTGTCAGTTAATTTCTGCGTCCGACTAGTCTCTAGACTGGCTATTAATCACTTATGTAATAATTTCCAGTTATTGTATTAAAGGTGATGTATCAAATCTCTTTTTCTATTTATAAGTTTTCTTATAAAACAATTTCACATATTCAAGGCATTTTTCAAGTTATTAGAATTTGGGGGCTATACTAATATTGCATATTCCAGATACAGAAAGATTGAGTATTCATGTAAATTGTTGATGATTGTTGAACCTTTGAATCCAAGCGATCGTGCCACCAGTCATAATTTTTTTTTTCTGAGGCAGAATTACAATACATAGGTGGCTAAAAATTGTTTCTGAAAATCATACGAAGAGTCTCATTGCCCACTATTCTAGTTCACTTTTTTCCAGCAGCTTATATTGGGATTTTTTGGTAGATTTACTTTGTACATGACTACATTTAGTAGAATAAGACTTCAGCTACTTTTCTGATCATTGCACTAGCGTTACTAAATGTGCTTGAATATCTAGTTAATTTAATTGTAATTTACGTATAACATTGAACAGAAGGAGCACAAGAATATATGTATATATGTGTATGTATGTACGTATATGTATACAAAGGATTACAAAGGCGGAACATGCCGACAGGAGACCTTTTGGTCCATATCTAGGCCGGATGCGAAAAAACTATAATAACGTAAATAATAAATAGAATACATAAATAAATGCATAGGTATAGTTAAATAATAAACAGGTAAATAGTCAATAATAATAAATTGACATATAACTAATGATAAATGAAAATCAGACAAATGATAAGTTATCATTTGTCATTGATAACAAAACAAAAACAAATAATATAAAATAAATTATAATCATTACAGCATCTTGCTTAGGTGTTTATCTAAATGATTCTTAAAGCTTCGAACTGAACTACATTGCACTACCTGTGCAGGAAGTTTATTCCATTCATTAACTACACGGTTGGCAAAGTTGTTTCTACCTACTTCTAAACTGAATCTATTTCCGGACAGTTTGAGACCATTGTTTCTTGTCTGATTCTCATTCAGTGTGAAAATTTTGTCACTTTTGATGTTGTCAATTCCCTTTAAAATCTTAAAGACCTGTATCAAGTCACCTCTGAGTCTACGCTTTTTTTAGGGAAAACAGATTCATATGTTTTAGTCGATTTTCGTATGATTTATTTTTTATATATGGAATCAGTTTTGTGGCTCGCCGTTGTACTTTTTCCAGTCTGTCAATGTCTTTAATGAGATTCGGTGACCATACGGAAACAGCATATTCCAAATGTGGACGAACTAACGATTTATATAGCTTGTTAATGAGTGATGGACTTTTGAAATCAAAAGATCGCACAATCAGTCCTAGAATCTTATTTGCTTTCTCAGAGGCTGAAATACACTGCTTAGATGATTTGAGGTCGTTACTGATAATTACGCCGAGATCTTTTTCACTATCCACTTTTGTTAACGAATTTCCATATAACTTGTAATCGTACTTACTGTTATTTTTACCTATGTGCATTACCTTGCATTTACTTGTGTTAAATTTCATTAGCCACAATTCAGACCATTGCTGTAATTTATCTAAATCTTCTTGAATATCTAATTGGTTTGAGTGATCATTTGCCACTCCGCACAGTTTTGTATCATCAGCAAATTTGGAAACAGTAGATTTTAGTCCATGGTCTATATCATTTATATATACTATGAATAGAAATGGCCCAAGAACGGAACCCTGAGGAACTCCACTTGTAACATTTTTCCATCTAGAAGTTTTTCCATTTAAAACAACTCTCTGTTTTCGACCATTCAACCAATTACTAGTCCAACCTAATAGGCTACCACTTATTCCGTGTAAAGCTAATTTAGTAAGTAGTCTTTCGTGTGGGATGGTATCAAAAGCTTTTTGCACACACACACACACACACACACACACACACACACACACACACACACACACACACACACACACACACACACACACACACACACACACACACACACTCGCACTCGCACACGTCGCACACGTCGCACTCGCACGCCGTCGTCGCCGTCCGCCGTCGTCACCAAGAAGAAGGGGATTTACGACGGAAAACGAAACCTGGTTTGTATTGTAGGGGTGGGGAGTGATCGTGAGTGTCCGAAATGATATCTCTGCAGTGCTAGTCAACTGTATTATCATGGAATTAGCGAAAATAAAGGAAAACAACTACTCGAGAGACAGTCACGAAACAGAGCCATCTAGCGTCAGACGATCGAACCGCAATGTAAACAAATCCACGTGCGACGAAGAAGACTTCACAGGATTTAACAAATATGAAAGTCGATTATTAAAGATAGAGAAAGATATGAACAAAACTAGGACTCGGTGGGAGAATGAAATTATGGACTTAAGAAATTATATCATAGGATATCAAACATTCTCCCCACATGAATGAATTTACAACATCACAAAAAGAAATATCAGAACATCTATCAAAACTGGACGTCAGAAAATCACATGGCCCGGATGGAATTGCAAATTGGATTCTAAAAGAATGCAAAGAAGAGCTAACGGACAAAATACACATCATAATAAATAGCTCACTGAAGGAAGGATAAATACCTAATGACTGGAAAAATGCTAACATTGTACCAATATATAAAGGAGGAAACAAGGAAGAACCCACCAACTATAGACCAGTATCACTAACAAGCACTATAGCCAAAATTTGTGAGAAAATCATCAAGAATAGATGGGTAAAACACCTGGAAGATAACAACATATTAAACCCAAGACAATTCGGGTTCAGACAAGGTAGATCATGCACCACAAACTTGATATGCTTCTACTCAAGACTAATAGACATAGTGCAAGAAAGAAACGGATGAGCTGATTGTGCATTCCTAGACTTGCAAAAAGCATTTGACAAAGTACCACACAGAAAACTACTAAAAAAACTGGAACACATAGGAGGAATACAAGGGAACCTACTAAAATGGATGGAGGACTTCCTGACTGGAAGAAAGATGAGAGTAGTACTCAGAGAAAAATATTCAGATTGGAAAGAGGTGATCAGTGGAGTACCGCAAGGATCTGTACTGGCTCCAATAATGTTTGCTATCTATATGAATGATATGGACGAGGGCATGAACTGTTACATGAGCTTCTTTGCTGATGACGCTAAACTGTTAAGGAAAGTAGAAACTGATAAGGACTGTGAAGCACTGCAAGAAGATCTGAATAGGGTATGGAACTGGAGTCAGAAATGGGAAGTGGATTTTAATACTAAGAAGTGTAGCATAATGGAGTTTGGAAAAAGCAAAAACAGAATATCAAGAAATTATACAATTGGAACCAAGGAAGTAAAGAAAGTAGGATCCGAAAAAGACTTGGGAGTTATTATCACAAACGACTTGTCCTATGATACACAGATTAACAAAATTGTCGGGGAGACTTACAACTTGCTAAGATCAATAAAAGTGGCTTTTGCTTACCTGGACGAAGACATGATAAAAAAAAATTTTGGTTACATTGATAAGGCCTAGACTAGAGTATGCGGCGACATTGTGGTCCCCCAGTACCAAAAAGAACACAAAGAAAATAGAAAGAATCCAAAGAGCAGCTACAAAAATGGCACCTGCACTTGCAAACCTATCATACGAGGAGAGATTGGCTAAACTGGAGCTACCGACACTGGAGGAAAGAAGAGAGAGAGGAGACCTACTGACCATCTACAGAATCATGAAAGGCACAGAGATACTTGATAGAGAAGAATTACTAAACTGGGACAAGAGAAACACAAGAGGACATGGAAGGAAATTAAGAAAACATAGGTATAGAAGAGAACTGAAGAAAAACAGTTTTCCACATAGAGTTTTAGACACTTGGAACCATTCACGAATTTAAAAGCAAACTAGACACTGAGAGATACAATGGCGGGACAACACGAGCATAGCTCCCCTTCCCACAAAATACAACTAGGTAAATACAACTAGGTAAATACACACACACACACACACACAGAGATATGTATATATATATGTATATATATGTATATATATATGTATATATGCATATATATATATATATATATATATGTATGTATATGTATATAGTATGAGTATATATATGTATGTATATGTATATAGTATGAGTATATATATGTATGTATATGTATATAGTATGAGTATATATATATATATATGTATATAGTATGAGTATATATACAATATATGTATATAATATGAGTATATATATATATATATATCACTGATGAAAAAGGTGGTAACATATTTGTAAATCAAAACTAAAACCATAGTTGGAGCAGAAGACAAAAATGGAAACGGTGAACCTATTTCGACTAGAAGCTACAATCCTCTTCAGTAGGTACTACTGGTGAGGACTGTAGCTTACAGTCGAAATATATAGATTTACCGTTTCCATTTATTTTTCCTGCTCTGACTGTATTTTTAGTTTATATATGTTTTATATACATATATGCGGTATATCTATATATATATATATATATACATATATATGTATATATATATATACGTGTGTGTGTGTGTGTGTGTGTGTGTGTGTGTGTGTGTGTGTGTGTGTGTGTGTGTGTGTTTGTATTATACATACACACACACACACTATATATATAATATATATATATATATATATATATATATTATATATATATATATTATATATATATATTATGGCTTTAATAATTTCTTCCATACATTCTCCTACGGTTTATGATAGACCTGTAGCTTTGTCTTTTTTCAATAAAGAGTTAAAATTTGCCAGTTGTAGTTCTCTCGATCCATTGCTATCAGTGATCTTTTATATGGTAATGGAATAACCATTTTGTTTTTGTTTGTTCCAATATTCTTGGGCACCAACCCTCAGGTTCACGTTTCAATGTTCGAGTTCTAAGCACTCGATTCTCTCCTGTTGCATCACCTTCGTTGGATTCATAGCTTGCCTCAATCAATTTATGGTTGCATCTCTGAGTTCCAGACATTTGTTGACGTGAATCAATGACTTCACTTCCCTCCTCCTCGTGTGCCTTTGCACGCTTCGCGATTCGAACACGGTGTCCGAACAGACTTCATCTTGCCAATATTCACCAAAGTAAGGAAAGCGTTTATATTCGGGAGAAAAACCCATGTCAGCCTTTTGTTCATCGTGGAAGTTTGAAAAGAGATTTGTTAGGTCTAAAATAATATGAATTTTCATTGCATAGTGGGTACACGCCCGAAAAGGATGTATTGATTAGATTTTGATTCTAATGCTGTAGCTATCGGGATAAAACAAAGATAAGAACCAGTGGCTGACTTTTTATAAAAAGATTATCATATATATCACTACCATTTTGTTATTAGAGGTCAGATTAGAGAATAAAACAAAACAGAATAAGACTAGAGTCAGCATACACCTAAGTATGTTGACATTGCTACTCACACGCCATTACTGAAAACATTAGTACTCACCTGCCAAGAGAAAACTTTTCGATGTTGAGCTGCACAAGGTCTCCGTAGATGTCTCCAGAAGCCATGAATGTGAGCTGACAGAAGTGGGGAAGTGTGCCGCGCGTTGGCTGAGGAATCTCCAGCGTGTAGGTTGCGCCAACGATTCCGTAATAGGTCCGGTTACATGCTGTGTATGGAAATGTAAGACACGTGGTTAGTCCTACATGCCTTTGGAGGGAATATCTATCATCATCATTAATCGGGAACATACAAATTGCCTCACTCACACGCTGAGACCATTTCTCTAGGTCCGGGCCCCGGGTAACTTTTTTGGGTGGTACCCTAAAAGAATTTGTAGTAAAATGAATTGACCCCACACTTTGAAATACTCTGGGGAACAAACCAATTTACTTATAGAATTCATGGACAATAAACAAAAGCGGTTTCACTGAGGGTGAAAAATAGTTTCAATATTGATTCTAAAAATTCTAAATTACCCCCATTTGGGGGTAATTTACCCCTGTTACCCGGCCACTGTTTTAGGTTTATGCGAGTATGTCCCTCTGTACCCATCCTTCCCTTTCCAAACAGCTCTCGGTAGTACCACTCATCGTGCTCCAGCCATCTGTTCTGTGGAAGTCCCTTTTGTCTTCGCCATCGTGGATTGTCTCTAGTGGAGATAACCTTGTGAGTGAGATCAAGATCAGGGAAGAGCACCACATGCCCATATGGCCGGAGTTCATGCCTGTTGTCTTTTACAATTTGTTCCCAGGATATCCTGACGCGGCTTCATTTGAACCAAGAGATCCTCTTTGTCAGTTTTATACATTTCTTTCGTTAACTCGAAATGCGTTTGGGGAGTGGTGTGTGTATGTGCACGTGCCCGTACACGTGTGTGTGTGTGTGTGTGTGTGTGTGTGTGTGTGTGTGTGTCTGTGTCTGTGTCTGTGCATGTTACTCTCACACTAATTTGTTTTTCCGTGTTTTGGCGTATATGTATACTTAATTGTGTTTACATATGATTCATGACGTGTGGTTTTTGTGATATTAATATATCATTTCTTAATCAACATGCCATTACAAATTGATACTATTATCAGGATAGTATTGACAGATACAGAATGATCAATCAAATACGATTGATTTTTTTGTAGCCGTAATGGCTTTCGATTTGGCACTTGAAAAATATAAATAATTTGAAAACCATGAAATTGCAACAAAGAAGGCCTAGAAGCTGGCTGGTGATGCTACATTTGAAATTGGAGATGAGGAAGATTATAATGGTTGCAATAGGATTGCAAGGGTGAAGAGGGGAATGATGTCGTTGTTGAGTAGCTTTTGGTGTTATTGCGTTATGACACTGGAGTTACTGAGAACCTGACCGCTTTCTTGGACTTTCAGCCGGAATCCTCCACACTAGATGTATTGCACTTGTGCCTGAATGTTCCGCCAGCAAAATGAAAGCATAATTCTTAGAAAATTACTATGATAGTAACAAATATAAACCTGTGTGACAATTATTCATTTTTTGGAAACAAATGTGGTGACATTGTTGGCAGTCTTATTAGAAATAATGTTAGGAACTTCTTTGTTTAGATGTTTACAACAGTTATTTCAGGTGAGGCTGGCTAGTTTTATCTGAAGAAA
>NC_134804.1:33395246-33397746 GCF_046742065.1 Oratosquilla oratoria | reverse complement strand
AAGTCAGTGATATCGTGGTATTACAGACTCCATATACTAATTCATGCTTTGAACTTCTGCTTATACTTACGGGAACAGCCAAATGGCTCGTCACAAGTCAGTGATATCGTGGTATTACAGACTCCATATACTAATTCATGCTTTGAACTTCTGTTTCTACTTCCGGGAACAACCAAGTGGCTCGTCACAAGTCAGTGATATCGTGGTATTACAGACTTCATATACGAGGGGTGATCAAAAAGTAATGACAGTGATACCATATATTTTCACGGTACAGAGGTAAATCCAAATAGTGGCCTACATTCCTTCAAAGTACTCCCCTCCTGCCTCTATGCAACGTTCCATCCTCTTTCGCCACTTCATGAAGCCCTCACGGTACTCAGAAGCCGATATACCTCGTAGCTCTGAATTGAATGCTCGCGCCAGATCTTGGATGCGATGAAACAGCTTCCCCGCGATCGTACCCTTGATCTTTGGAAACAACCAAAAATCACAGGGAGCAAGGTCAGGCGAGTAGGGTGGGTGGGGGAGAAGTGTGATCCCCTGCTGCTCCAGGAACTGCACAGTGAGGCGAGCTTTGTGGGGGGCAGCATTGTCATGGTGCAGCAAAAGGCGCGATCGGCGATGGGTTGGTGCAGTCTTGGCCTGATATTCCAGGACTCGAGGAAGGACGTGATCAGTGTAGTACTGGGCTGTGATAGTACACTGTTGAGGCATTACATCCACACACATTGGTCCTTGTGAATTGAAGAAGATGGTGAAAAGGCGCTTCCTGCTGCGAAATCCTTCCTTCAGAATCTGAGGTCGAGGTTCTTCATCACTCAACCACACCATGTTAGACTGCTTGTCTCTGGTGGTGAAGAAAGAAATCCAACACTCATCTCCGGTAGCTACATCTGAGAACCGTTTCGGACCATTTGGCTCGAATTCAGCCAGCCATAGACGACAAATCCGCACCCGTTCGTTCTTCTGCTCTTCCGTAAGCAAATGAGGTATCCATCGAGCACACTTCTTCCTCAGCCCTAAGTGTTCATGCACGATGTCATGTGCGCTCCCATAACTGACACCGAGCTCCAAGGATAAGAATCAAAGAGTAACAGTTGGATCTTCGTCAATGATGGCCCGCGCACGGACCGTCGTTGCTTCGGTCACGGATGTCCGAGGGCGGCCAGGACGATGATCATCTTCTAGCTGCAATTTTCCGGCTGCGAAAGCTCGAATCCAGCGGAAAACAGTTTCCAGTGATGGAGTAGACTCGGGAAAAACTTGCAACAATTCCTCTCTGATCTCCGTTGCTTTTTTCCCGAGTTTCCACCTTGTGAAGGTGTAGAATCTGCAGCCTTCTTTCAAAAAATCCATGTTTCCGGTTAGAGAGGCAAACCAACAATGACGCAATCGCACAGCGCAACGATAAAATGTAAGCTAGACAAACAGCGACAAGCTCAAACATGTAACAACAGGCAACACTTGCTGCCCCTTGCTCCCCGCCCCCCCAACACTTATAGTCTCTCAGCTACGAGTCCGACTGTCAATACGTTCTGATCACCCCTAGTACTAATTCATGCTTTGAACTTCTGTTTCTACTTACGGGAACAGCCAAGTGGCTCGTCACAAGTCAGTGATATCGTGGTATTACAGACTCCATATACTAATTCATGCTTTAAACTTCTCCTTTTACTTACGGGAACAGCCAAGTGGCTTGTCACAAGTCAGTGATATCGTGGTATTACAGACTCCATATACTAATTCATGCTTTAAACTTCTCCTTTTACTTACGGGAACAGCCAAGTGGCTCGTCACAAGTCAGTGATATCGTGGTATTACAGACTTCATATACTAATTCATGCTTTGAACTTCTGTTTCTACTTACGGGAACAGCCAAGTGGCTCGTCACAAGTCAGTGATATCGTGGTATTACAGACTCCATATACTAATTCATGCTTTAAACTTCTCCTTTTACTTACGGGAACAGCCAAGTGGCTCGTCACAAGTCAGTGATATCGTGGTATTACAGACTCCATATACTAATTCATGCTTTAAACTTCTCCTTTTACTTACGGGAACAGCCAAGTGGCTTGTCACAAGTCAGTGATATCGTGGTATTACAGACTCCATATACTAATTCATGCTTTAAACTTCTGCTTTTACTTACGGGAACAACCAAGTGGCTCGTCACAAGTCAGTGATATCGTGGTATTACAGACTCCATATACTAATTCATGCTTTAAACTTCTCCTTTTACTTACGGGAACAGCCAAGTGGCTCGTCACAAGTCAGTGATATCGTGGTATTACAGACTCCATATACTAATTCATGCTTTAAAACTTCTGCTTTTACTTACGGGAACAACCAAGTGGCTCGTCACAAGTCAGTGATATCGTGGTATTACAGACTCCATATACTAATTCATGCTTTAAACTTCTGTTTCTACTTACGGGAACAACCAAGTGGCTCGTCACTGTTATCTTCACAGTCTTGTTGACCGTCACAGAACTGGTCG
>NC_134804.1:33382746-33392746 GCF_046742065.1 Oratosquilla oratoria | reverse complement strand
GAAGCCTACTGAGCTTAGGGTCCAAATATGTGTGTAAGCGTGCGTTTGCGTTCATGTGTGCGTCTATGTGTGTTTGTGTGTGTGTGTGTGTGTGTGTGTGTGTGTGTGTGTGTGTGATTCACCACTATGGTCTTGGATCACGTGTTGGACTCGTGACCGACAGCTATTTCCCTCCCAGAAGAGAGCTCAGAGCTCATATATGACCGATCTATGGGTAATGCTGTGACCTTACACGCACACACACACCCAACTCCCCACCCATGAGAGTTGGAGTAACGACTTGCAGCGCAGCGATACTGAAATTAATTCAGCCCTGGGCGGGATTCGAACCCGGACCGCCGTAGTGACAACCGGGAATTCTAACCACTAAGCCACAGATCGTCTGTGGTCGAGTGGTTAAAGGCGGGTGCTGTGGACTCTCTTGGGTCTATAGGCGGTGGTTCGAATCCTCTGCGCGACGGTCATGGATTGTATGTATGTATGTATGTATGTGTGTGTTTTTGTGTTTGTGTGTTTGTGCTTATGTGTATATTTGTTCTTTTGATATACATTTTATATATAGACTGAAGGATATGCATGATCTAATAGCAGAAATTCAAACAAACGAATATGAACAAGACACCATTAGAAATTCACCGTAGAGCTGACAATTAAATCCTCACTTCGTTTAATTCGAAAATCAGACTGTTTTATTCAGTTATGCTGTCTCCCCTTCGGTTGTAGCTGAGGTTAATAATAAACAAACTATTCAACGCACGACCACATTTGAATAATTCATTTGTACAAACTTCATTAACTTTTCGCTGAATTAATTGTTTGCGCCTGGCCAACAGGGTTCCTTGCTTTGAGGGGGGAAAATTGATGCAATGCCCTTCAACCCTTCTATCTCTACTCTGTATACCCAACGAAATCCACCATTCACTCCACATCCTGTATATCGATGAGAGAGTTCCTATCCACTAATACAGTGGCATTAACTATATCTTTTCCTTTTTTGCTACTTTTTATGTATTTTTCTTTTGTACTAACTCAAAGTCACACACCTTTCATATGTTTAGTATTAAGAGTGATTATGCTCAAACAAATCATGTAGAATCGCACCATAATGCACCCAGGACATAATGCATGTATTATGATTTATCAACATGAAGTATTAACATTTGCATAATGTATGCATTACGATTTGTCAACATTAAGTATTAACATATGCATAACATGTCCCTCTTTATTCGCATTTAGTATCAGATAAATTTGCTAAAATAGACAACTGTGTACTCGTTGCTCGTTCTGCTCTACATTACCTTCTACGAGCTTACTTTCTTCTCTAGCCTCTCTGTTATTGTGTATCTCGATTTAAAAAGAAATTGTATCATATATCTTTATAGTGTATAATTTCCTTCTCGGTCCTATTCATCAATTATCTTAAGAGCTCCTTTGAGTAGTCAAAATAAGGTTATTTATAGGTTACCTTAGTCTAACTCAACGCAAAAACAAGCAAGATATGTATTCAGAATATATGTGCAAAGAACGCACCCACGCGCGCACACACACACACACACACACACACACACACACACACACACACACACACACACACACACACACACACACACACACACACACACACACACACACACACACACACACACACACACACACACACACACACACACACACACACACACACACACACACACACACACACACATAGCATTACCCATAGATCAGTCATACGAGCTCTGAGCTCTCTTCCGGGAGGGAAATAGCTGTCGATCACGAATCCAACACATGATCCAAGGACCAAGGTGAAAGACCAAGGTGGATACACACACACACACACACACACACACACACACACACACACACACACACACACACACACACACACACACACACACACACACACACATACACACACACACACTGAGCTCTCTTCCGAGAGGGTAAAAACTGTCGATCACGAGTCCAACACGTAATCCAAGACCATAGCGAATCACAAACACACACATATGCATGTACACACACACACACACACACACACACACACACACACACACACACACACACACACACACACACACACACACACACACACACACACACACACACACACACACACACACACACACGACTCGATGCGCGGTTGGTAGAGTTTCCGGCTGCCACTAGGGAGGTCCGGATTTCGAATCCCGCCCAGGGCTGAAATGATTTCAGTATCGCTGCGAGTCGATACTCGAACTCTCGTGGGCGGGGAGTTGGGTGTGTTGTGTGTGTGTGTGTGTGTGTGTGTGTGTGTGTGTGTGTGTGTGTGTGTGTGTGTGTGTGTGTGTGTGTGTGTGTGTGTGTGTGTGTGTGTGTGTGTGTGTGTGTGAGAGAGAGAGAGAGAGAGAGAGAGAGAGAGTAAGGTCACAGTATTACTCATAGATCGGTCATATATGAGGTCTGAGCTCTCTTTCGGGGGGGGGGGGTTAATAGCTGTTGATCACGAGTCCAACACGGGATCCGAGGATCCAAGACTATGGTGATTCACACATATACACACATGGCATTGCTAAATTTAATTATTATCTTAAGGGCTTCATGTGTGATGTATAATTCTATAAAAGATCATATAATTAATAACTGAGATTAATTTACCTGTGTTATCACTATTCGTAACTGACATATAGATATAAAACGCAGACAAGTATTTGTTAGCATGAGTTTGCTTTGTAACAGTTGTATAACATATTTATTTACATCATCACTCGTCACAAATGTTTTACATATAGGGTTTTAACTCTAACAATTAGGTATCTACTGTATACATAGTCTCCATCATGCGATTGTTCTTAATGATTAGAAATGAAAATCTCCTCATATTGTACGCTGAGTAAATTGCTCTAGCAATCGTCGAATAATTGAAAAAAATACATATATTTATCAAGTGATTTTATCTAAACCGCAAATTGTTGTATACTTCTTGAGCATCTTGGTGGGGGAAGTACTATTGTTGTTTATTACATATTAGATAATATTTTTAACCTATAAACTACAGTACTCAACTATCTTGACTCGGATGCAAAATGACCTGAGTGGAAACTCGTGAATTTTAATCAGCAATGTAACGCTCTTTGAGAAACACTTAAGAGTAATAGCTTGACAAGGCTGTATGATTGTTCTTTCGCGCCCATGAGCGGGTGACTAGGGCATATCTTTCTCCTTCATTTACGATGCGTGTTGTACTACGCTCCCACGCAAAGCAGTAAAAACTTAAAAAAAGAAATGAAAGAAAGAAAAAAATCTTAAGCAGCGCCGTGGCCCAGTATGCTCCGTAATTTCTTCTCTTGCCACGGACACATGCTAGTAAATAGACTTCTTAAATTTTTGGCCAAAGACGCGTTAGACTACTATAAATACATACTACTGTCAAAATCTTACTTTTATTTCCCACTTAATTTGCCGCAATGGGGATATATTCTCTATCCCTCAGTTTACGGACGAAAGTCGGCACCAGAAAATGTGTGTGTGTGTGTGTGTGTGTGTGTGTGTGTGTGTGTGTGTGTGTGTGTGTGTGTGTGTGTGTGTGTGTGTGAGTGTGTGTTTGTGTTTGTCCGTGCGTGCGTGTGCGTGTGTGTGAGTGTGTGTTTGTGTTTGTCCGTGCGTGCGTGTGTGTGTGTTTGTGTATTACATATTCATATGTAGCTTTACAAACATATATACATGCAGGTAAACACAAACACAATGATAGTGATAATGATAATGATAACAACAATGATGATGATGACAATAGCTTTGATGATAATAATAGTTATGATAAATATGATTATTACGATTATAGTTATGATGATAATAATTATGATGATAATGATAATGGTACTAAATGGTTCAAGAAATAGATAACAAAATTCGTCAAGACAGGAGCAAAATTAAGGTGATGCTAAAAGATTACAATAATTTCCACTAAAGCTGCTTAGTAATGCTTTTTGTTTTATATTAATTTCCTGTTTACTTGTCTTCTTTCTCTTCCTATATTACTCCTCTCTTCCTCTGTCCCCTCCCTCTCTCCGCTTCTTTCTCTCTTTTTCTCCTTTATTCCCCTTTCTTTTTCTCTGTTAATCTTTCTAGATTACTTTATCCCTGTCTTTCCTCTGTCTTTATTGTTATAGCCAATGTTCCTCTCAATTTGTTATGTAATAATAGTGATTTTTTTATTATTAATTTTCCGTTATAACCCAATATGTAGAATTAACCAAGTATTCTTAGTTACCTTACCTCTAATCGCAGGAAATAGAATTTTACTCTTAATTTAATCTTTTTAATCATGGAAGACCACTTTGTGAAAAAGGATATATCAAGTCATCTGCAGCGACTTTGGTATTGATTTGGAAAAAATTAAAGAAGCAATGATAAGAGTTTTTGGATTCTTCTTCTTCTTGTAAAATACTTCATTACACAGAAAAATGACAGACATTTTTCTGTCGATTAACCACTTCAACACATTATATTTTCCAATTTTTATTTTCCTTTGGCCCAGCGAAAGGTTGTGTCTTCATTGGATAGTGTCTAGATAATGTCTAAATTGACTAAACTATTTTTAGTCATATGCTCTCCTATCACAGGAGTGTCTGATATTTGCTACACCAAAATCTATAGAATATAGACTACATATCTCTACAGAAAACATCTTTGCCACAAAAAATGTAAGCAGAGAAAATAATTCCTGAAACTATATTAGAAAGAAAAGATTCTCCACGCACACCCGGGACCGCTGGCCTTTACAAATGTTTTGATATTCATCATTTCCTGGAACCTTCGACGGCGTTTGAGAGCCATTGAAGATAAGGAGTAGCTGGCAAATATAAATCCGAGTAAAGACAGAGAACGGATAAACATACATTTGAGATCTTTATTGTATTAACAGACTGAACTGATCCTACGTCTATTTTGTATCCATATTATCAATAATAAAATAAATGACATGTTATTTTCATTTCGTGTAGACAAATTGAATTTAAGAAAATTGAATTAAAAGAGGAGAGGAACAGAAGGAGTAATTGGTGAGGAACAGTGTGGATTTAGGACGGGTAGAGGTTGTGTAGATCAGATCTTTGTGGTAAGACAGATATGTGAGAAAGCTATAGGAAAGGGGAAGGATGTTTTTTGGGCTTTTATGGATCTGGAAAAGGCTTATGATAGGGTAGACAGAAAGGCACTGTGGGAGGTTATGCAGATTTATGGGATAGGAGGAAAGCTTTTGGGAGCTGTCAAGAGTTTTTATGTGAGTAGTAGAGCATGTGTTAGGATTGGAAATGGAGAGAGTGAGTGGTTTGAAGTAAAGGTGGGACTTCGTCAAGGATGTGTTATGTCGCCCTGGCTGTTCAACTTATACATGGATGGGGTGGTGCGAGAGGTGAATGCTAGGGTAGTGAGTCAGGGATTGGAGATGGTTAAAGAAAATGGAGAAAAGTGGGAGGTGAGCCAGCTGTTGTTTGCAGACGACACTGCGCTTGTGGCAGGGTCAGAGGAGGGATTGAGGAAGCTGGTGGCAGAGTTTGGGAGAGTATGTGATAGAAGAAAGCTAAAGATAAATGTGGGTAAAAGTAAGGTGATGAGATGTACAAGGGGTGAAAGTGGCAGTAGACTGGAAGTGAACATTAAGGGAGAGCGACTGGAGGAAGTGGATAGTTTTAGATACTTGGGTGCAAGTGTAGCAGGAAAAGGTGGAGTGAAGGTGGAGGTAGAATGTAGATTGAGAGAAGCGAGTAAATGCCTTGGTGGTTTAAAGAGTGTAATGAGAAATAGACATTTGGGAATGGATGCGAAGAGGAGACTGTATGAAGGAGTGATTGTGCCAACAGCATTGTATGGGGCAGAAACGTGGAACATAAGAGAAGAAGAGAGAAGGAGTTTGAATGTGTTTGAGATGAGGTGTCTGAGAAGTATGGTGGGGGTTACTAGGCTAGATAGAGTGAGAAATGAGGAGGTGAGGAGGAGAACAGGGGTGAAAAAGGATTTGGGAGATAGGGTTGATGAAAGAATATTAGGATGGTTTGGACACATGGAAAGAATGAGTGAAGAAAGACTAGTAAAAGAGGTATGGAAGGCAGATGTGGAGGGAGTGAACATGAGGGACGTCCTAGGATGAGGTGGATGGATGGGGTGAAGGGGGCTTTGGGGAAGAGGGGAATGTCTGTTGAGGAAGGAAGGGAGAGGACGGAAGACAGAGGTGAGTGGAGAATGGTTGTATATGGATGATGTTGTGACTGCATGAGGAGGAATGGGCGGGGGGGTGGGGGTGGGGTAGTATGTGTGAGTAAATTTTGACGCAGCCCGAAGGGATTTCTCCCCGTCCTCTCCTTATATGCAAAGGGGGACGGAGAGGGGGGGTCGCCGATTAAATGAAGCGGCCTTGCTGTGGATGTACTGTGTCTTGCGACACTGCTTCTGACCCAGGGCGGTGGGCAGGGTGCAGGGATGACCCGTCATCCAGGAGGTGCTCAGATGAGAGGAAGGGTGGGAGGGGTGTGGAGTGTATTTAGGGATGAAATGGGTGGGAGTGTTTTTATGCCTTTCCCTTTTTGGCTACCTCCCTTGGAAGGGGGAAAAAGCCTTGGTATATGTATGTATGTATGTATGAATCAAAAGTATGTGCATTATCGGATATCAGTCGTATAATCACTGACAGATTAGCTTGCAATCCAATGTATGTAAAAATATTCTCCAGGATCCTTACAAATAGACTTAGTCAATTTTTAGATGGAAACCAACCGAAAGAACAAGCAGGATTTAGGAGCCGATTCTCGGCTCTAGACCATTTGCAGGCGAGCAACAAATCGAGAAAACGACAGAATGCAATATACCTCTCTGTTTAGCTTTTGTAGATTACGAGAAGGCCTTTAACTCGGTAGAATAAATAACAATACTAAACTAGCTACGCAATCAGGGTTCAAACGAACAGATCGTAAGGGTTTTTAGAAATTATTTATGCAAAAGGTACCGCTATAATTCGAATACATAAAGACACGGAAAAGATCAAAATCAAGAAAGGAGTACGACAAAGCGATACAATTTCGCCCAAATTATTTACAGCTTACTTGGAAGATTTTTTGAGAAGGTTGAGTTGGGAAGAGAAAGGTTTGAAAATTAATGGCGAATATTTGAACCACCTAAGATTAACGGATGACATTAGTATTTCAGAAAGAGCAGAAGACTTGCAAGCAAGATATGCTGAGTGATCTGAACAAGGACAGTCTCAAAGTGAGTTTAAAAATTAATCAGATCAAAACTAATGTTCAACACGAAAGTTTAAAGTAAAGATATTATACAAGTAATCGATGGTGAGAGTATTGATGTTGAAGAGTATAATTATTCAGGCCAGAAGTTGAAATTGATTGATTGATATATGTATATATATATATATATATATATATATATATATATATATATATATTTAAGTCTCATAGCTAACACATAGACTGCTGAATATTTATTGATATTCGCTAATGAAGATTTTAAAACTTGAAGACAAAAAAAAAAAAAGTTCATTTGATGTCTCAAGACATACGACTGCTGAATATTTATTGATATTCGCTAATGAAGATTTTAAAACTTGAAGACAAAAAAAAAAGAAAGTTAATTTGATGTCTCAGGACATGGGATACAACGAAGTCCCGCGTTGGGCAAACGGTCCATAGCTCCTCCAAGGGAAGGCACGGCGCCAAGTTCGCAGGTTTGCCACGCCGCGTCTGAGATCGTCTCCGGAAGGAAAATGGCACCCGCGGCGTCTCGGCAACAGATAAGTCGGTGCGCGGAGAAGGCGCGTCGAGTTTCTTTTCTTTCACCGTCTTGGAGCGTCTTGGCGAATCGGGACATACGGATATCAATATTGGAGGAAAAAGCGAGGTAAGGTGAAGTGTCCTGGATGAGTGGGTGCGACGGTGTCAGGGAGCTGGGTGGTGGTGGGAGGGAGTGGAAGGTGTTCGAGACTGCGGGGAATGAAATGGATCGGAAGGGTGGATGGGGTGATGGTGAGGAGGAAAGGTGAGGTATCGCTAAGAATTGCATATTTATGTTTTCTTTTCTTTTTTTCGCTTTCTCTCTTTCTTTGTTTGGTTCTTTCTTGTTTTGCACTTTCTCTCGTTTTCTTGTCTTTCCCCCCTTTTTTTATTTTCTTTGTTTCTCTTATTTTCTTTAATTTTTCATTGCTGCTTTCTTTTCTTCTCTTTTCAACATCCTTAACTTCCATGTTCTTTACTTTCAATTACTTCAATTTTCGAAATAAATGAAAAAATAAATAAACAAAATACAGTCATAGTAAAAATATGTAAAAAGATACGAGGATCTTTTTAAGTACAACCAACACGATATCATCCGCAAATACTTCTGATTAACTAGCCTACTCAATTTTTACAATCAAATAATTTCAAACTACAAAAAAAAAAAAAAAAATAGTTTAGATATACCATTCATAGATTTTTAAAATACATTTGACATTTTCCCACCCAAAAATCTACTAGACTGGATTACCAATTATTTAAACGGTAACAATATTTCTAAAAGGAACGATATTAAAAGTAGAGTACTTTGTTCGTGGGTCAGTTATGTGAAAGTATATGTCAGTGGCACGGGCCACGTACTGAAGTCTACTATATTCAAATCAATTGATGACACTAAGCTGTACAGAGTAATAAATAATCAGTCAAAACAGCCAAGTATTCAAGAAAACTAAGACAAACAAGAACAATAGCCCAGAAAATGAGCAATAGAATTTAACTTCATTGTGAAGTGTAATGTTATGAACTGATGACACTAAGCTGTGCAGAGTAATAAATGATCAGTCAAAACAGCCAAGTATTCAAGAAAACCAAGACAAACAAGAACAATAGCCCAGAAAATGAGCAATAGAATTTAACTTAATTGTGAAGTGTAATGTTCTAAGCTGTGCAGAGTAATAAATGATCAGTCAAAACAGCCAAGTATTCAAGAAAACTAAGACAAACAAGAACAATAGCCCAGAAAATGAGCAATAGAATTTAACTTAATTGTGAAATGTAATGTTATGAACTTAGGTGAAAATAAATGGAAGAGTGATTACACGTTATTTATAGATACAAAAATAGTAAACAAATCAGTATGCAATTACATAAATAAATAAATAAATAGTGAATGAAAAATTGGTAAATGAATGAATAATGAATAGATAGATAAATAAGTAAATCGGTAAATAAATAAAAAATAAATAATACTTGAATAAATAATTAAGTAAACAAACAAATGAACAAATAGGAAGATATATAGATAAACAAATATATAAATAAAGAATAAGTAAAAGAAAAATAGATAAACGAATAAACGAATAAGTAAGTAAATAAACAATAGAATTTATAAACTAATATGATATGCGAACTCGGAGAAGAATTTATCCAGGTTGGTGTATTTATAATCAGAATTGAGAATGTTTTACATTAGGTATTAGCAAGACGAAAAATCACACATTTAAGCTTACAGAACGTATATCTAATATGAAATAATTCTATCAACTGTGCATTCAATGAAAATAATAAGTTTCCAATAGTACATTTCTATGTTTCAACATTGTTTGCTAACTAATTTTCTTACTTTTATTAATTTTGCATCTGGCCTTTTTATAGACCTAAAATGTTTTGCTGTTATGTTTTACCCTTGCAATCCTTTCACTGTAAATCAATGAATCATTCATTCAATAATTGATAAGTAGAAAAGTATTAGAATTCATTCAATGTTTATTAAAGATGTTATTAAAACACGACAGTATGTTAAATGCAGTATTTCTCCGGTATGTTTACTACTGCACATTCCTTGAGTGTTTGGAAAAAGAATCTATTTATTTTCTATAAAATTTGCTCCCTGATGCCTTGAGATTATGTATCCTCGTTCAATACATATTCACAGTAAAAATACATTCTGGTATAATTAATTTTCTTAAAGCTCTCAGGAGCTTTCACTTTTGTAGACCAAACCTGCTTTTGGTGATTTTCAT
>NC_134804.1:33367746-33375246 GCF_046742065.1 Oratosquilla oratoria | reverse complement strand
TTGTCATTTGCACAGTGGATGCTCTTTTACCTCTGAGGAGTCATTTTTCTCCGACTTAGTCGCAACTACAACTCATTTTTTCCCCCTTTGTGATGTACACAAGAAAATGTGAATATTTCTGCTCTCGCCTCCAGGTCTGTACCCGGTAAACTCTTATACTCTAAACCAGCGTTTCTCAACCTTTTTACCCTTGCGTAACCTTTAAAATAAATTGCATGTCACAAGAAATCCCTGCAAAAAAAGAAAAGAAAAAAAAAGAATATATACTATATCTTTCTCATTTCATTTTCATCGTAATAACAGGTTAGATAGGATGATGTCTATACTACATTATTACAATAACCAGGAACATGTCGTGCGTGTTTGATTATATTACGTATATGAAATGAAATAAAAAATCAACAGTGTATTAGCTTATCTCACTTGTTCTCGCGGAACCTTAGGGGTCCGGGGAACCCTGGTTGAGAAACGCTGCTCTAAACAACATCCCGATTGTCATGCTTTGTCACTGCATTATGCAGCACTTTCTCACACTGAAACGCATATTTCTAAATCACTGTAGCACTTAGCTCTGTAATGGTTGTAGGGTTACTGAGTACCATCGCGTTTTTCACAATATATCTCCACTTGAAACACTGGTGCTTTATTTGCGACGTTACGCCAGCTTTCCCATGGAATGGGATATCTAAATCACATAAATTCCTGAACTACTAAAGCGGCTCTTTATTCTTCTTTTTCAACATCGTTTCCTTTTCTTCTTTATTCTTCTCTTTCTACATCGTTTCATTTTTCTTTCTCCACCTCCTCTCCTCTTCCTTTTCTTGTGCATCACGACACTTACCCTCGTTTTATCCTCTTACTCTTTCTAATGCCTAATCCTGTTTCTTTCCTTTCCTTTCTCTTTTTCTTCCTCTTTAATCTACTTTCCTTTCTCTTCTTCTTTTTGTTTTTATTTTTCCTGTTTCTTTCATAAACCTGAGGTGTTCGAGTGGACGCCTCTTACTCTTTCTAATGCCTAATCCTATTTCTTTCCTTTCCTTTCTCTTTTTCTTCCTCTTTAATCTACTTTCCTTTCCCTTCCTCTTCTTCTTTTTGTTTTTATTTTTTCTCGTATTTTCATATACCTGAGGTATTTGAGTGGGTGCCTCTTACTCTTTCTAATGCCTAATCCTATTTCTTTCCCTTCCTTTCTCTTTTTCTTCCTCTTTAATCTACTTTCCTTTCCTTTCTTCTTTTTGTTTTTATTTTTCCTCTTTCTTTCATACACCTGAGGTGTTCGAGCGGGTGCCTCTTACTCAAATGCCTAATCCTATTTCTTTCCCTTCCTTTCTCTTTTTCTTCCTCTTTAATCTACTTTCCTTTCCCTTCTTCTTCTTTTTGTTTTCATTTTTCCTGTTTCTTTCATATACCTGAGGTATTCGAGTGGGAGCCTCTTACTCTAATGCCTAATCCTATTTCTTTCCTTTCCTTTCTCTTTTACTTCCTCTTTAATCTACTTTCCTTTCCCTTCCTCTTCTTCTTTTTGTTTTTATTTTTCCTCGTACTTTCATAGACCTGAGGTATTCGAGTGGATGCCTCTTACTCTAATGCCTAATCCTATTTCTTTCCTTTCCTTTCTCTTTTTCTTCCTCTTTAATCTACTTTCCTTTCCCTTCCTCTTCTTCTTTTTGTTTTTATTTTTCCTGTTTCTTTCATATACCTGAGGTGTTCGAGTGGGTGCCTCTTACTCTTTCTAATGCCTAATCCTATTTCTTTCCTTTCCTTTCTCTTTTTCTTAATCTTTAATCTACTTTCCTTTCCCCTCTTCTTCTTTTTGTTTTTATTTTCCTGTTCCTTTCATATACCTGAGGTGTTTGAGTGGACGCCTCTTACTCTAATGCCTAATCCTATTTCTTTCCTTTCCTTTCTCTTTTTCTTCCTCTTCAATCTACTTTCCTTTCCCTTCTTTTTTTTTTGTTCTTATTTTTCCTGTTTCTTTCATATACCTGAGGTGTTCGAGCGGGTGCCTCTTACTCTTTTGCCTAATCCTATTTCTTTCCTTAGCTTTCTCTCTTTCTTCCTCTTTAATCTACTTTCCTTTCCCTTCTTTTTTGTTTTTGTTTTTATTTTTCCTGATTCTCTCATACACCTGAGGTGTTCGAGTGGATGCCTCTTACTCTTTCTAATGCCTAATCCTATTTATTTCCTTTCTCTTTCTCTTTTTCTTCCTCTTTAATCTACTTTCCTTTCCCTTCTTCTTTTTGTTCTTATTTTTCCTCTTTCTTTCATATACCTGAGGTGTTCGAGTGGATGCTTCTTACTCTAATGCCTAATCCTATTTCTTTCCTTTCCTTCCTCTTTTTCTTCCTCTTTAATCTACTTTCCTTTCCCTTCTTCTTTTTGTTTTTATCTTTCCTGTTTCTTTCATACACCTGAGGTGTTCGAGTGGATGCCTCTTACTCTTTCTAATGCCTAAATCTATTTCTTTCCTTTCCTCTCTTTTTCTTCCTCTTTAATCTACTTTCCTTTCCCTTCTTCTTCTTTTTGTTTTTATTTTTCCTGATTCTTTTATACACCTGAGATGGTCGAGCCGGTGACTCAAAAGCCGCGATGTGTGTGCTTGCTGTTATGACCCAGAATACTTCGGGAAGATTGATGGTCTGTGTATTTGTGTATTGGCGAAGTGTGGGCGAAGTGGAGGATAGGAGGATAGGAAGGAGGTGCGAATGTGTTTCCTGGAGTGGGTTAAAGTAGTTGATCAAGTTGGAGAAAGTGGAAGCGCGCAAGCCGAGGGGATGAAGTTTGTGTGAGTTTGTTCAATCGATCCGGGATTAACCTTTTCACCTTGGAAAATGTTTCCTAAACATAATAAATCCACCCGAAAAAAAAAGTATACATACAGTATGCCCTGTAGGTAGGGCGTTTAATTTTTCAACATTTTGAGTCATTAAATGGCTTTTGTTATGGTAGATAATCAACAATTCAATTCATCTGAAGAATGAATCCTAGCTTGGGATATTTAAGTCCACGATCAAACGTAACAAAACTACCCGGAGGAAAAAAAAAAAAAAAAGTATAGATATGCGCTTTAGGGAATGCGTTTAATTTTTCGCCATTTTGAGACATTAAATAGATTTTGTTCTGATAAATAATAAGCAATTCCAATCATCTGAAGGATGAATTCTAGTTTGGGGTAATTAATTCCACGATCAAGTTGGTGTTTACCTCATAAGTGGAGAAAATTTTCTAGATTAGCCACATAATATGTACATTATATTACATACACATGTACTAATGGACCGAACATTATCTTTCCAATTGTGGTAATATATGAAAACTATCATGCTAATGGCTGTTGCCGCCGATAGTATTCATGCTGTGATAAAGGAACGTTATCTTTCACATCGTGGTAGTAATGCTTAATGCTGCTGATAGTGTCAATGATATTTAGAACAATCACACCATTATTCTCTATTGATCTTTGCTGCATTTTTGTATTGTTGCTTTATTGAAAAACTGTTCACATCTTGTGTTGCATTTGTTTTGACTGCCACTGTGCGATCTCGTTCATCTAAAGAACTCCCTGTGTGGAGCTAAATATGTTTTATCAACCCTTTCAGGACAAATGCATACTTTCCATGTAACAGTAAATGTCACGCTAATATATATTGTTGACGGAAGCTTGAATGATGTCACAGTTGACGATTAACAATACTGATGATGGTTATAGCGATAAAGACTGTTTCCACGATGATCATGGTGAAATAAGTGACACTAGTCTTGACCGTGTTGATGATTACGTTGTGTTGGTGCTTCTAATGGTAACATTAATTTCAATCTTGTCGTGCTTTTGAATCGTTAGTATTAATGAGGTTTTCAGAAGTTTTGGAAGCGTTAACGACAATGGAGATAGAATAACTGCCGTGTACAAACAGGGTCATATTCATGGGCTTAGTTGTATAAAAACAGTGATTAAGGATAATTCTGGTGGTCTGCACTAACATTATCTATACTAACAAAACGATGAATGCAAACATAATATAAGTCAATGGTTCCCTTGTATATTTATTCATCAGCAATATATTCTGAATACGATATTGATACAAATAACACAATAGATTTATTATTCAAACATTACTCCCGTAATTAATACTATCAGTGTATTGTAGTCGCTACATCTATCAAAAAAACAGTGACATTCCTTGTTAAATCATCACTGACATCGACTATACCTAACGTGTACTTTCACCTTCTCTCATAAGAGAAAGTAAGGATAATATTGATATAATTTTCGAGCTAAATAAAGGGGATGACACCTTTAACGCAAATAACATCACTACTATGTAGACAAGGCGCCCTGTAATGCCGGGGTCAGTCGTGATTTGTGCGTGTGTGTGTTGAGTGTTCGGCCCGCGGCCGCTCAGGATAATCTAAGGAAGGAAGGCTTGGCACTACAACGACGCGATATATCATTGCGGTGGTGGATGGGGTGAGTATTCTGAGAGGAGGCGGCAGGCCGGCTGGGCGGGAAAGCAGGAAGGAAAATTGAATGACAAACAAGATTACGACGATATTAAGGAAATAGGACTGCGTACTGTGTGCATTGAAGAGGAAGACAGGAAGCTGAACCCACAGAACAGGAAGTGGTTAATTAGGAATGAAAGAGGAGATTGAGTCAGAACAAAAGGAAATTAAAGAGATCTAAGGGATAAAGACAAGGAAAACTGATGGAAGTGAAAGACCAGATTTTTTTTTTTCTAAAGATGATATGAAAGAAAATGAATGCAGAAGGGAATAGGTACTTGATAACAAAATGTTAGTGGAGGTAGACGGAAACGATGGAAAAAGGATTGAGACATGGGGAAATCAGGGAACAAGAGGGTAAGAGAAGTTGGTTTACCGAGGCATTGAAAAAAAAGAGGAAGGGAAAGAGGCATATAAAAAGAGGCAGCAGGGAAGAGAGGAAAAGTAAACAGAGAGGGGAAGAAAGGGGGAAGAATGAAAACGAAGGGAAGCTAAGAAAGAACAGAGAGAGAACGGAGAATATTAAAGCAAATGGATGTAAACAAAGCTGTGCCTATTGGGAGAATAACATGAGAGAAGTAAGAAGGAAAAAGAGAAAATTATTATTTGAGCAAAAAATGTGAGAGAAAAACGAGAGAGAGGGGGAGATAGAGAGGGAGGGAGAGAGAAAGAGAGAGAGAGAGAGAGAGAGAGAGAGAGAGAGAGGGAGAGAGAGAGGGGGGAGGGAGGGAGAGAGATAGAGAGGGAGAGAGATAGAGAAGGAGAGAGACAGAGAGGGAGAGAGATAGAGACGGAGAGAGACAAAAGGGGAGAGAGACAGAGAGGGAGAGAGACAGAGAGGGAGAGAGACAGAGAGGGAGAGAGACAGAGAGTGAGAGGGGGAGGGAGGGAGAGATAGGGAGAGAGATAGAGAGGGAGAGAAACAGAGAGGTAGAGGTAGAGAGACAGAGACAGAGAGAGAGAATGAGAAAGAATATTCACAAAGATTGATTCTTCGAAATTGTTACATACGAATGTGAGAAGGAATTACTGCAAAGTAAGACAAGATGGAAAGTTGAAAGTGAGGTGTAATCCCTTCTCCTTCTAAAACGATCCCCTTTAGTCTGATTCTAACATTAGTATTTAGACTGTGCATTAATATAATGAAACAAACTTGCCGCGGTTGTCTTCTTTAACACAAGTTTCCGAGTTTTATGGCGTAGTCGGACTAACACTTAAGCAGTACACGTTATTGTTCCCGGTTTAGTAGTTTTCGTTTTTTTTTTTCTTGTTTCGTTTTTTTTTTTTTTTTGTCGTTGCTTTGCATGTTTAGATACATAGACTGAGGGATGCATGGTGGGACTATGAATGAGTAGGTTTGAATGGAAAGACAGAGAGGGAGAGAGAGAGAGAGAGAGAGTAGGAGAGAGAGTAGGAGAGAGAGAGTAGGAGAGAGAGAGAGTAGGAGAGAGAGAGTAGGAGAGAGAGAGTAGGAGAGAGAGAGTAGGAGAGAGAGAGTAGGAGAGAGAGAGAGTAGGAGAGAGAGAGAGTAGGAGAGAGAGAGAGTAGGAGAGAGAGAGTAGGAGAGAGAGAGTAGGAGAGAGAGAGTAGGAGAGAGAGAGTAGGAGAGAGAGTAGGAGAGAGAGTAGGAGAGAGAGAGTAGGAGAGAGAGAGAGTGGGAGAGAGAGAGAATGGGAGAGAGAGAGTAGGAGAGAGAGAGAGAGAGAGAGAGAGAGAGAGAGAGAGAGAGAGAGAGAGAGAGAGAGAGAGAGAGAGAGAGAAAGAGAGAGAGAGAGAGAGAGTATGACAGGGAAATAGAAATGTTAGGAGAATGCTAGAAGAAGTTGAGGTTAGACTCCTTTTTGGCACTACTTTGTTGTGGGTGAGCCCGTATCCCAACGGCTCTTGGGGTTTAGCAAACCTGCCAATTTATTTATTTATTTATTTATTTATTTATTTATTTATTTATTTATTTATTTATTTATTTTTTTTTTTATTTTTTTTTTTTTTTAGGTTTGGGATGGAAATCAGAATTCTGGCGATAATGAGGTGGCCCATGTGTCACCGTCCTGAGACATATATGCAAAGATGAACCCCAGAAAAGGAGAGATTGTGTGTGAACGTGAACGAAAAGCTGATTTTGCTGTTCCTTCCCATCTAAGTTCTCTCTCTCTCTCTCTCTCTCTCTCTCTCTCTCTCTCACCCTCCCTCAGTCTACCTTCCCTCCCTCCTCTCTTCGGAGGTTCCTGGCTAGTCCTTATTCAACATCTCCCTATTACTCTTTACCTTGTCAACCAACCCCTTTCTACTCTCTGGAAATCATGCTTTCGCTCACAGTCCGCAATTAATTGCCTCCACCTGAGGTTCCCGCTAACATTTGTCATTCTCAGAGTTTCCTCATTCTCAATTTCCGTGATCAAACTGTGTGCCTTCAACTTTAATTTATACCCCTTCTCAGTCCTCCTCCTTTCAGTTATAGCCACGCTTGGCTTGGCATCTTAGATCTTAGATCCTTGTAGAAGTTTATGTTTTAGTTTTATTATTATTATTATTGTTTTTTTTTTTAGACCGAGTCTTTTCTTTCACAAGCACACCTCATTCCTTGGCATCCAACTCTTTCTCTCTCTCTCTCTCTCTCTCTCTCTCTCTCTCTCTCTCTCTCTCTCTCTCTCTCTCTCTCTCTCTCTCTCTCCCTCTCTCTCCTCCCTCTCACCTCTCTCCCCCTCTCTCCCCCTCTCTCTCTCTCTCTCTCTCTCTCTCTCTCTCTCTCTCTCTCTCTCTCTCTCTCTCTCTCTCTCTCTCTCTCTCTCTCTCTCTCTCTCTCTCTCTCTCCCTCTCTCCCTCTCTCCCTCTCTCTCTCTCTCTCTCTCTCTCTCTCTCTCTCTCTCTCTCTCTCTCTCTCTCTCTCTCTCTCTCTCTCTCTCTCTCTCTCTCTCTCTCTCTCTCTCTCTCTCTCTCTCTCTCTCTCTCTCTCTCTCTCTCTCTCTCTCTCCTTCCCCTATCTCCCCCCTTTCCCCC
>NC_134804.1:33355246-33360246 GCF_046742065.1 Oratosquilla oratoria | reverse complement strand
AACCCAGCGTGGACCACTCCCACACTTATTGTTCCACCAAGGCTCGCTATATTCTCTATATTGTTTCTAACTTCGCCTCCTCTTTTACAACCCAGCGTGGACCACTCCCACACTTATTGTTCCACCAAGGCTCGCTATATTCTCTATATTGTTTTTAACTTTAACTCCTCTTTTACAACCCAGCGTGGACCACTCCCACACTTATTGTTCCACCAAGGCTCGCTATATTCTCTATATTGTTTTCTAACTTCGCTTCCTCTTTTACAACCCAGCGTGGACCACTCCCACACTTATTGTTCCACCAAGGCTCGCTATATTCTCTATATTGTTTTTAACTTTAACTCCTCTTTTACAACCCAGCGTGGACCACTCCCACACTTATTGTTCCACCAAGGCTCGCTATATTCTCTATACTGTTTCTAACTTTACCTCCTCTTTTACGACCCAGCTTGGACCACTCCCACACTTATTGTTCCAGGTCGTTCCACTTCGATTCCATGAACATCATTTAACTGTATTATCTCCCGCGATAATTCCGGACGAAATCTTTCTTAATAGATATCTTGATTGATAACGTACGAAGTAATTTCATGTTGGGGTTTTTTGGTAGGTCAGTCGGTAGTGTAAGTGGTGAGGATATTGTCTAACTGTTGTCTACTTCGGTCATGAAGTAGATAGAAATCAAGCTATGAAGACGGGGAGAGTTAGTTCGGATTGTCAATGTGAAATGACATAGTCATAAATGATGTAGAGAAGTAGGACCTTGGAACGGAATGAAACGATAGAAACGGGTTACAAAGACAAGAGGAACGGAACAAGAGGAGGACGTAAGGGGCGAAAAGAACAGAGATCCGAGGTAAAACGGTGGTCCAGAAGTGTGAGTGATGAAGGCATAGAGAACAGTGACGCCGAGAGAGGGGTTGGAGCGGAGTTGATGACTCAGTCGCGGACAGAATAGGGAGAGCTGGAGTTGGAGAGTGACTCGGGAATCTGATACCTTTGGCCTGTGCGTTCTGGAAACCAATGCAAAAAAGTTTCGCGGGGAGCCACACACACACACACACACAGGCGCAAGGGCACGATAAAGCACACAAACACACACACACACACACACACACACACACACACACACACACACACACACACACACACACACACACACACACACACACACACACACACACACACACACACACCTTTCCCTCACTCCCCTTCTCTCTCTCTATCTCACACACACCTCTCTCTCTCTCTCTCTCTCTCTCTCTCTCTCTCTCTCTCTCTCTCTCTCTCTCTCTCTCTCTCTCTCTCTTTCTTGATGGCCCAGAGGTAGCGTTCGCGGACACCACTACGGCGATCACAGCTTGAATCCCGCCTATGGCTGGAATAATCTTAGTATAGCTGCGCTGCGAGTCGTTACACCAACTTTCGTGGGCGGGAAGTTGGGTGTGTGTGCGCGCGCGTAAGGTCACAGCATTACCTATAGATCGGTCATATATGAACTCTGAGCTCTCTTCCGAGAGGGAAATGGCTATCGAACACGAGTCCAACACGTGATCCAAAACCATGGTGAATCACACACACACACACACACACACACACACACACACACACACACACACACACACACACACACACACACACACACACACACACACACACACACACACACACACACACACACACACACACACACACACACACACACACACACACACACACACGCACTCACGCACAGTTTTATAGAGTTAGCTGATGTGATGTAATATGGCTTGAATGGAGATGAAGGGTTTGGCGGGTTTGGTCATAAAACTTTGAGAACTCACACCGAATGATGGAGCCCGTTAATGCATCAATTCAATTAATTTATTGGTGAGCCAAACGGAACCAATAGATGAGAAATATAGATTATCCAGTTCTCTTCGCCTTTTCTCGTATCTCCCGTCTTGCAAATTCGTCTTCCACACTCCAATCAGTCCCACTTCCTTTGACTAAAACTTGTCTTTATTCCTCCTGGTTTTTCCTCTTCTGTCTTCACTCGTCTCTTTCCTCACTCCTTCCCGTCTCCTCCCTTCCCCCCCCCCAAAGAGTTCCTAAAAGAATTCCCATGTAATTCTGTTATCTTACCCCTAACACGGATCTCCCCCTTTCGCGGTTTCTACTCCGTTATCATTTTCTCGTTATCTCACTTCTGCGTTGCGTTCACCTCGCACCTACTCCGTCTCTCCCTATATTATTCCAGACTCCACGCAGTAGGAATTATTCACTTTGATTATCCTAATTCCAGTGGGAGCCATTCATTGCCGCATATTGACATTCCACTTTATACACTGTCACAGAGGTTCATGAAGTACAGTGCGCTGCATCCCGAAGGAATCCTCGTTCCCACGACAGAAAAAGGGTAGGAGGAGGAAGGAAGGAGCCGAGAGGGAAGATGGAGGATATAACACGATTACGGAAAGGGAAAGCTAAGGAACGAAGAAGAGACAGAAGGAAAAAGGAAAAGGTGAACATGGAATTAGAAAAACTGCAAAAAGACAAATCGCAACGACCCGATCCCAGCAAGAGAAGGAAGGCTTTGCATTCCTGGTTGGGAAGAGTGCGGTGGCCGAGTATCGGATTGAGGAGGAGAAGGACACGTTGATATGAAAAGGAGAGGAAAATTGCGTCCGGATGGCAGCCAGGCGGAATATCATGTATGCAAAGTATGGCTACATTATAGGGATCGAAATTTTGTGTGCGCGAAAGTGCGTGAGTATGCGTGCGAACGCGCGTGCGTGTGTATGTGTGTGTATGTATTTACCTAGTTGTGTTTACCTAGTTGTATTATACGGGAAGAGAAGCTATGCTCGTAGTGACCGTCTTTTGTATCTCTCAGCATCTAGTTTGTTCTTAAATTCTTGTATGGTTTTTGCACACACTATTGTTTCGTCCAATTTGTTCCAGACATCCACCACTCTGTGTGTGTGTGTGTGTGTGTGTGTGTGTGTGTGTGTGTGTGTGTGTGTGTGTGTGTGTGTGTGTGTGTGTGTGTGTGTGTGTGTGTGTGTGTGTGTGTGTGTGTGTGTGTGTGTGTGTGTGTGTGTGTTTGTTTCTGTGTGTGTGTGCTTGTTTCTGTGTGCAAATGGTACTGACAGCTTCACGTTTATATTCTTTATCGTGTTCATTAGTAACATCGTATAATTCTTTACGTACATTAACAGTGTCAGTTCTGTAAACTTTGTTGTCATGGCTATCACCGAAAACATAACCATTAAGGATAAAGCAACCAAAAAAAGCAATAAAGATAAAAAAAATTAAAGCAACAATGTAAATAGAACTCAGACGTACATCACGACCTGCCCTATTTGTCGTGAATATTATGAAAAACGAGTTTACATTCCAGAATTTATACGATATGAGTACGTTCAGATCCCCTTCCAAACCCCTCCTTCTCCCCTAGTCCCTAGTGTTCATCTCAGCCATGACAAACAAACCTGCAATTAAACCCAAGAGTTGAACTAATTAGATTAGAGATGTAGGTGAGATCAGAGAGGCACGTCCAGGGAGTTGGGACAGTAATTCCTCTATTTTGTATGTGACACTGTTTTAGACATTCTAGATGGTGCCAGCTGTCGTACCTTTTATATCAACATATTGTATTTGAGACAGTAATTCCTCTATTTTGTATGTGACACTGTTTTAGACATTCTAGATGGTGCCAGCTGTCGTACCTTTTATATCAACATATTGTATTTGAGACAGTAATTCCTCTATTTTGTATGTGACACTGTTTTAGACATTCTAGATAGTGCCAGCTGTCGTACCTTTTATATCAACATGTTGTATTTGAGACAGTAATTCCTCTATTTTGTATGTGACACTGTTTTAGACATTCTAGATGGTGCCAGCTGTCGTACCTTTTATATCAACATATTGTATTTGAGACAGTAATTCCTCTATTTTGTATGTGACACTGTTTTAGACATTCTAGATGGTGCCAGCTGTCGTACCTTTTATATCAACATGTTGTATTTGAGACAGTAATTCCTCTATTTTGTATGTGACACTGTTTTAGACATTCTAGATGGTGTCAGCTGTTGTACCTTTTATATCAACATATTGTATTTGAGACAGTAATTCCTCTATTTTGTATGTGACACTGTTTTAGACATTCTAGATGGTGCCAGCTGTCGTACCTTTTATATCAACATGTTGTATTTGAGACCTTTGTACATTTGTTCTATTTGTTGCCAAGCGATTTTATTCGGTCGATGAAACAACATGCGTATCAGATGGATTAGATTTGTTTAGAACAGTTTTCCATAATCTAGGACAATAGTCACCAAACTTTTGTAAGTTGCAGGACGCTTTCATCGTAAATGCAACTGCGGGTGCAAAAAAAAAAAAATAAATAAATAAATAAAATAAATAAATAGATAAATAAATAAATACAAGTATAAAATGAATGAAATTCTAAATAAGGATAATGTACGTAACGAAATAGCAAATAGTAGTAACAAAAATAGATTTAAAATAAGTAAGATATCAAATAAATATAAAATTAACAAAAAATAATATAGAATAAGATAGAAACCTCTCTCCCTCTGGTGAACCTCATGGGCGCCATTATAGAGTTCTGAGGGCGGCATGGCGCCCGCAAACTACAATTTGGGGACCACTGATCTAGGATATAAACACCTCCAGTTGTTGCCGAAGTAAATTTCCAAGTTTGCTGAAAAGGCTATTTCCTGTAGTAATGTAGTGGCTGTGATCTCTTTTATCAGGCGTCAGGGGGATGCTATACTACCTAGCCCTGACTACAGCGAGTGCTAAAGTCTGAAAAAGATCAAGAAACACTGAATTTAATTAAACGCTTAACTGGTATTTACGCTTTACACATTTGTCATGGTCAAAACCAGGTAATTATATTCAACAGAAAGTCTCGTTACATCAAATGGGTTAAAGAGGATGAGGGAAAAAGAGGAGACGATGCGGAAAGTCATACTGGAGGACGGACGAAG
>NC_134804.1:33340246-33345246 GCF_046742065.1 Oratosquilla oratoria | reverse complement strand
TTATTTACCTTGACTTTAGTAAAGCGTTCGACAAGGTGCACCACCAGAGACTACTAAATAAAATCAAAGCCCATGGCATAGGAAGAAAATTGTTAGAATGGATTAGAGCTTGGATCAGTGACAGAAAACAGCAGGTCACCATAAATGGTGTAAAATCCAAATGGAGGGGTGTTTCTAGTGGAGTTCTCCAGGGCTCGGTTATGGGTTCTTTATTGTTCATTATGTACAAAAATTACTTGGACAATGGAATAAATAATGATGTTAATAAGCTTGCGGACGACACTAAAACAGGACGCCTAATTAGGTCAGGAGACGACGCCGAGATCATGCAGGATGATCTTAATAGATTGTTCATATGGTCGGTGAAATGGCAAATGGACTTCAATATCTCAAATTACAGCGTATTAAACGTAGGGTTACACGACCCCGAAAACAGATATAGCTTAGATAACACGTTTTTAGAGAAAACTGAGTGCGAGAGAGACTTGGGAGTTCTAGTGAGTCCTGACCTTAAATCCAGGAAACAGTTCATTGACGCCAGGAAAAAAGCTAACGGAGCATTAGGTTTCATTGCTAGGACGGTTACGAATAGAAGTGTAGAGGTAATTATCAAACTCTATCTAGCGTTAGTTAAGCCCATCCCTGACTATGCAGTACATTTTTGGTCTCCGTCTTATAGAATGGACATCAGTTCACTAGAATCAGTACAGAGGAGAATGACCAAAATGATACATGGACTCAGAAATTTACCTTACGAAGAGAGGCTTAGGCACCTTAACTTACACTCTCTGGAAAGACGCAGTGCGGGGTGATCTAATAGAGGTGTTCAAGTGGATCAAAGGCTTTAACAAGGGTGACGCAAACAAGGTCATCATATTAAGACAACAGGGCAGGACTCGCAGTAATGAATTTGAATTGGACAAATTTAGATTTAAGAAGGAAATAGGCAAGAATTGGTTTACTAATAGGGTGGTCAACGAATGGAATAGACTTAGTAACCATGTAGTGAGCGCTGAAACTATCGGTTGTTTTAAGAAATAGATAACTTTATGGATGGGGATGACAGGTGTTAATGGACATGAAACTATATAGTGTAGGCTTTATGGTCTCTTGCAGTCTCATCTTTATGTTCTTATATAAATAAATGTATAAATACTTGTTAGATTGTAGACAATACATCATGAACATCATGCAGTTATGCATGTATCAAGTTTCAGACAATCTCTCATCGGAAAATTCATTCAGTTTATTTATTACCCAGTTAGCAAAGTCGTTTCTGCCTATTTCAGGATTAGATCTACGTCCTGACGACTTGATGCTGTTATGTATCATATGGATTGTGTTCAACGTGAATTTTTTTTTAAAGCTAGCAACCCCCCTTCAAAAAATCTCTCTCTCTCTCTCTCTCTCTCTCTCTCTCTCTCTCTCTCTCTCTCTCTATCTATCTATCTATCTATCTATCTCTATCTCTATCTCTATCTCTCTCTCTCTCTCTCTCTCTCTCTCTCTCTCTCTCTCTCTCTCTCTCTCTCTCTCTCTCTCTCTCTCAGGAAAATGGATTTTAATATTTTAATATTTTTTCACATTGTTTGCCTTTGATATCTATGCTTAGTTACTTGTTACTGTAGGCTAGGTAATATACCATTGTTTCACATAAGATATGGGGATCATGCAGGGATAGCAAATTTAAAATTTCAACGACCAAACACTTATCGAGCAACTATATAGATTCTACTTTATAAAGAGTGGAATAGTAGCTAGAACTTTTAAGATCAAAAGAACACGCTATCAAATCTGAAATGTTAGCTGCGTATGTGTATGTGTGTACACAAATGAAATTTTTTTGTGTGCAAGTGAATCTTTGTTTGACCCATTTGCTTCTGAAGAGGCGCCAAGGAAATAAACACGATAGCTTGAAGGCAGATCGACTAAAAGGGGAAAGAGTTACCAGAAACAAAAGGGATGAATAATATCTGAATGCAACAAGAATGTATTCTATTTCATTTCTATCTGTTATGTTTTATTAAAGTGTTCGGGTTTTGTTTTACTGTGGTTATTGCTTTAGGGTGTAAATTGTTTTCTCTCCGGACATTAGGGTGAGAAATCATAGCGGCTTAACCAGAATAAAACCGTGTTGTGGGTGACAGCTGTAGTTAGCAAGTATGACAAGTGTTCTAGTGGATCAAAGGCTATAACAAGGGTGATGCAAACAAGGCCATCATAATAAAACAACAGGGCAGGATTCGCAGTAATGGGTATAAACTGGACAAATTTAGATTTAAGAAGGAAATAGGCAAGAATTGGTTTATTAATAGGGTGGTCGATGAATGGAATAAACTTAGTAACTATGTAGTAAGCGCTGAAACTATCAGTTGTTTTAAAAAGCGATTAGACAACTTTATGGATGGGGATGACAGGTGGTGATGGATACGGAGCTGCGTAGTGTAGGCCTTATGGTCTTTTGCAGTCTCCTTTACTCTTATGTTCTTATGTTCTAATATATCTAGATGAAAAATACTAATAAGTACTGGAAAAATTCGGAGACGCATTCGTCTCTATCTGCGTCATAAATCTAGATCGTGTCTGCGTCATTTATACGACAATATGAATTTAAAAACTGGAAGTAAAAAGACGAAAAAAATGCCACACGTCCATTTGTGTCATGTTTAGTAATCTCATTTGAATTCTAAAGTAAGAAGAGTGAGTCCACGCCGAAAAGGTTGATGACGTTCATAGTCATTGTCAATACACCTTTCAAACACAGGAATCCTGCTGTCAGTCAGTGCCGGGTTTCAGAACACCAGTGTTCTTCATTAGAGAGGTAGACAGCGATGCCGAATAAGAACGAAGACCAAACAGTTTAAGAGGCGTTCGTACTCATCCATCAAATCTTGATTTATCGTGACAAGCAAGTGTCAGATATGTTATTCCAACCATTAACGTAACTAGAATAGACTTTCTAAGCTAATTTGGCAAACGTTAGATTCAGATCAATGAATAAAATGAATTTGGCAAACGTTAGATTCAGATCAATGAATAAAATGGTTAAAATCCTAAATGAAAAAAAAATGCATAAATGGTAGGAAAAATATTCAATGATGAAAACATAAGCTTCCCTTAGGTCATACACGTGCAGGATATACTGTACATACAGTTTTATCTATTGTAATGTTGATCAACATCTCTTGTGCCATAATAACGCTATAATGACGTGTATCATAACTATAATTGATATCGCAACTACCTAGAGCGTTATGACCTTAACAAGATAATCAACAACAGGAATGGAATAAATTACCTATGATGTATATACTACTCAAGTTCCTAGAACCACACTTCTGTTACAATAACTATAGTATTATACTAGTACTTCTAGAGATCCTCATAGTTCTAGTGCTCTTCTAAACGATATTGTCAAAATATTCATTTATGATTATTGCCGATGTTATTCTACCTCCTATAAATTACATCATAGGAGGTAAGGAAATATTACACTTCGCTTAAACCTTTCTCTAATTGTGTTCTACAATTGAAATTCTACGTTCTATCACATTGTAAAGTTTCTCCCACTTACGACATGGAAAGGTTTTTACATTTTAATTAAACTTCTAACGCAAGAGTTAAATCTAATTCTTTTCATGCAATTTTATAAATATCTCAAGGCTATTCCATCTCTGATATCACAATTTTACACTTAAATATTAAAGCTCTCTGATGAGTTCCTTCTGAAGTGCTTTTACTCTAAAAAAAAATGTATCAGTCTAACATATTTTCGGTAAATTTCTCTTAATCTATCTTTAATGAGATTCCAGAACTTCACTGAGACATTGTTTTACACATAAAAGCGCGCTAATGACGTATACATTATCTTGATAATACCAACTTTCGAAATAAAAAGATTAGGTAATAAATTGAATTGAATTCGTCTCCTACATCGAAGGAAAGTTCTGAGTTCCAGGAAATATTGGAGAGGACATGGAAGCAGGCAGGCCACATGACAACGACCGAAGAAGTGACAGGTGACTTGTATTATAAGAGGGGAAAGATATTTTTGGAAATGGTGATTCTAGACAGGGTGACGTTTAGCTCCTCTCTTTCTATGACAGAGCATATGTTGGTTAGATTTTGTAGTGACAGAGAGAGAGAGAGAGAGAGAGAGAGAGAGAGAGAGATTCTGGACAGGATGACGTTTAGTCCCTCTCTTTCTATGACAGAGCATATGTTGGTTAGATTTTGTAGTGACAGAGAGAGAGAGAGAGAGAGAGAGAGAGAGAGAGAGAGAGAGAGAGAGAGAGAGAGAGAGAGAGAGATTCTGGACAGGGTGACGTTTCGCCCCTCTCTTTCTATGACAGAACATACATATGTAGGATAGATTTTGTTGTGAGGGAGGGAGAGAGAGAGAGAGAGAGAGAGAGAGAGAGAGAGAGAGAGAGAGAGAGAGAGAGAGAGAGAGAGAGAGAGAGAGAGATTCTGGACAGGGTGACGTTGAGCCCCTCTTTTCTATGACAGAACATATGTAGGTTAGATTTTGTAGTGAGGGAGGGAGAAGAGAGAGAGAGAGAGAGAGAGAGAGAGAGAGGGGGGGGAGAGGGAGGGAGAGAGAGAGAGAGAGTCCAATTAGTAAAAACGGAAGTTGATTGAAAATTGAGGGATTATGTGTTTGATGTTAGATATGACGGAAATCGTAACTTTCTATCATTAATTTTTTTCATTCAGATGAAATGAAAATAAACCAAGTTGGATTAAAAATCCCGTCCAATAACAAACTGAGTACAAAGGAAAGAGAAATAAGGACGAGAAGGATTCCAAAGTAGGTCGGAATAAAAAGACTTACAGTGCAAGCAAGACAAGAAAGTCAAAAGGAAAGTCAAAAGAAGAAGGAGAGCTATTTAAAAAAAAAAAAAAAAAAAAAAAAAAAAAAAATACACAAAGGGCTTTTCTTTAAAAATGATAAAAGCAAGCAAAGGCCCATCTGGACAAAACCTGCGTTTCAGAAGCAC
>NC_134804.1:33285246-33335246 GCF_046742065.1 Oratosquilla oratoria | reverse complement strand
TCAATTCAACTAGAGTTAGGATATAAAATAATAAAGGCCATGTGCTTCTCTAAATGTGGTTGTCTGTAAATCGACACACAAATATGTTTTTCCAGCGCGAATAGATTAGTGATACTAATATCACAAATTAGATGGTGGATATAACGGTTGTAAATATAATGCTGAAAACTAATTCCATTTGTAAATTTTACTGGCTGTGCTGTTCATCATTGGTAGGACTATAACGATATAGATAAGGAACGATCCTCAAGGTAACAAAGATAATGGTTACAGATAATCTCCAGCAGTAGTTGTGACAATTGTGATACCAGAGAACGTAGTAAAAAAAAAACATATCTTTACAAATCTGGGTTGAGTTGTTGATGGTAATAGTGTAACGGTTATTATTGTTCATTGTTTATGTTCCAAAAAGAGTGACAAAAATCAAAGATGGTGTCAATAACAGTGACAACGATTGTGATACGGAAATACAAAAACAGTGTTTAGGGTAATATTGACTACAGCCATCTTGTAACGATGATTTTCCTTAAGATTCAGCAGTATCGTCAATGTTTATAGCCCGAACAAGATTCAACTCTGCGAATCATAAAAAAAAAAGACGAAGAAGAAGAAACAAATAAAAGAAGGTTTTACTTCGTTACACTCAGCTCTCACCCCAACAAAGCGATCACGGCTTGCTTCATCTGAAAACTCTGTAATCTTTCAGGTTGGTTTATATGAACCATTCGGTAAAAAGAATCGAACCACAAAAAACCACACGACTTCGTTACTTCCCGTGTCATCGCCTGGCCGCGTTCCTCTTACTCTCCAGTTTCTTTGATGTGGGCTGAAGTATCTTGTCGGTTCCTCTTATTAGACCCAAATCACTTTGATAGTCCATGTCCTCCATTAGGAGTATCTAATTTAAATTGTCGTGATCGCTCGTCTCCGTATTCCTTCTTTAGATCACCCATGAAATTGAACATAAATTTGCAAATGGAAACCGCCGACAATTGTGAAAGAGAAAAGACCATATGAGGAAAAAGCCCTCATTAATACCACTGACAAAGGCTTCGTCCTCACATAGTTTTTCCTCGACCATTATTGTAACTTAATAAGATATGTTATAACATATCTTATTAAGTTACATTAATGAGTTACATTAATTAGTTACATTAATTAGTTACATTAATGAGTTAGTTAATTAGTTACATTAATTAGTTACATTAATGAGTTACATCAATTAGTTACATTAATTACATTAAATCATTGATAATTATCAATGAGTTTTTCTATATCCTTATTTGTACTTCTTTCGTCGCCTGAACCAGTTCTACTACATCCTATTACTTTCACCATGAATGGCAAGCCTCTTATTACATGCTTGTTTTCATGACACTAGAGAAGATTCACATAACCCCCCCCCCCACCACTCCAATTCTCTTTTTGCCAACTTCTCATATCCTATTCTAAATAGAGATTTCCTCTTAGGCAAGCCTTGTTGTCTGTGTCCTTCAGACTCGTATTGTTTCCTTCGGCGGCCGCTCCGACGAGAAGCCCCTCTCCAGTACCGGTTGTTTAGATTCTGTTACACAAGAAGCTGAAGACGTCTGGCTGAAGAAGATATGAACTGAAATGAATGCCTTTGACTACCTGAGTTTAATGGCACGTCTCCATGCACTGATTGGTTTTGAGTGTGTCAGTCGAGTTTCCCAGTGATTGCGCCGATTTCATCTCTTCTTTTTTGTCATAGATGTAAAAGTTTGGGAACTTCAATGGTTGTATTAAGTGAGTCTGCCACCGTAAAGGTTTTAGCAGCTGTAATGCGCAAAGTTGTAAAAGTGATTCAAGTTATGTAAGGCTAGCAGTAGTAGGAGAGATGGTAACAGCAGGTTCAGCAATGTCCAACTGAGATTTCACGGAAGTGAGGTCAAGGGAGCTACTCTCATTCTAGTTTTGGTTATTGTGGTCATTTTTGTTCGGATGTTGTGCATATTCTCATCAAAGTTAGATTGACTATGGCTGTTTTGGTAAACCAAGTTGGGGTTGCACTGACATGACCAATTTCGGGGTTGTTGTAACTGTGCTTGCATTGATTACGATGATTTTGATTGGTGTGCCTGTAGTGATCACGGTCGACTTGGAAATGCTTTTGTGTCTGTCAATTGTTGTTGTGTGGGATGTTGTAGTGGCTGTCGTGCGCTGTGGATTTCCACTGAAGCAATGTTCAATTGATGGTCCTTTGTATCTCCGAAAGAGCCCACAATCTAGTACTGTGATTTACATATACAGTATATATATATATATATATATATATATATAATATATATATATATATATATATATGCAAAGAAATCACATAAAACACGTGATATATATATGTGTGTGTGTGTGTGTGTGTGTGTGTATATATATGTATATATATATGATTTATCAGTATCGTTTCGTGATCTTTGCCTGTCCAATTTGTAGTAAGAATACCTCATACAAATGTTGATAATTGTGGCGACTTTCACGGTGGTATTCTTAAAGGAAATCTTTCTTTATATAAATCTAATAAATCCTTGGAAAGGAAATATTTATATAAGGAAATATTTGTTTAAGAATACTACCGTAAGAATCTTATGGTGGTATTCTAAAAAAAAAAAAAAAAAAAAAAAAAAAAAAAAAAAAATATATATATATATATATATATATATATATATATATATATATATATATATATATATATATATATATATATATATATATATATACATATATATATATATATATATATATATATATTATAAATCTTTCCCTTCCAAGGATTTATATGAGATTTATATCAGGATTTTTTATTATTATTACCATCGTAAGATTCTCAGTAGATTGTGGGTTAATGTAGGGTTTAGAGCACTAGTACATGTTTCCTGCAAAGTTATCTGAGTCCATAGATGAGAGGTACCATAAAATTCCAATGACTGTTAATACCCTAGTAATACTGCCAACACATAATCCCGTAACTAATGCTCTAAGAAGTCAAATGCTACTGAGGAATCAAATCATTTTCCAGCTGGCTCCGTTACATAATCTTAACCTTTTATGTCTTTCAGCAGTGCCTTATATGATTCCATCCTGCCTGAAGTTTCCTAAACACTTCTTTTTCACTCAAGTTTATTTTTCCATATACAGGGTGCGGCAGAAATTCCTCCCACATCTTAAAATTTCATCAATGTGTTGCTATGTTGCTAATGAACCAATGTACCAATGATGTAATTTTCAAAAGCAAATGAATAAAAAATGTAATCTTTATTTTAAGCGATATAATTTGTCAATAAATGTTGCTCTTTTAACCTTGGAGATGTGGGATATATTTCTTCCACACCCTGTATTTCCACGAATCGTGTTTTCACAATTCACCACGCATTCTCTCTTCATTGCCCGCATTCGACCATGAAAACGGGATTGTGATACCTTGTTGCTGAAGAAACAAACGCAGACCAACCAAGATGTCTCAACTTCTTTGCGATGATGACTCCAGTTACCAATTATATTCTAAGCAGCTCCATATAAATCATTTTCGGATAAAAGCTAAGAGAGTTTAGGTAATGGTTAAAATAGTTGACTTTGAATTGTTCTAGCCTGTAAAACAGTATCGAGGCTTGCTTATTATTTTTTTTTGTCACAATAGATTAATCATTAAAGAATAGTGCAGAAGTTCATGCATTGAAGACACGCTTTATGAATTACTTGTTTTAAAGGAAATGCATGAATATATTTCTGTAGTGTAAAGTTTGGTAGTTTATTTTGACCTCTACGAAAACTAAATTTGAGTTTCAATAATTGGATGCTATTGTGGCATCCGTTCCTCAGTTCCCAGACATGATAAATAGTTTAGGTTGTTAATCCTTTTTCCTGTGAAAGGAGTTTTAATGAGGTGAATAAAATTTCCCAGGGCGCAACTTGAATAAGCCAATGAAATTATGAAACGTAGCGGAAGGGTTTAAGCAAAATAAGTTTCAGATATCTTTGATTTATTTGTTATAGAAGGTTTTTGTTTGTGAGAATAGGGATGGTCAGTAGGGTGACCCGTGGTGTCGTGGTCGACGATTGGGAAAAGCGTTAATAAGTGAACACATCCGTAAAAGGCTTGTCCGCCTGAATTAGTACTGTGTAATGATCCCTCCTTCCCCAGGGAGGAGGCGTGATGAAAGTCCTGGCTTATTGGAAGGAAGCAAGGATTACAGGCATCGGATGGGTAGCTGCCAATCAGACGAGCGCATCGGCGCTAAGAACGGCAGCGCTGGTTGGCTCGATGTGAGAGCGAGAGGCATTGACTGGTTGGCGGGGAGGCACGAGCTCACTCGCGCAGGAAGGATGGGAGGAGAAGAGTAGTGATTGATCCCGGGAGCTCGAGTTTTTTTCTTTCTTTTTTTTTTTCCTATCTGCAGCAGGTGCGGTGATTGGTGGGGCATTCAGCAAGAAGGCCGTGATTGGGCAAAGCCGGTGATAACATTCGGTTTAGAAGAAAGAAGAGGTTTTGGGAGGGCCAATGTTAGTAGGATTGACCAAAAACTGCAAACGCAGGATGTGTTGGCATAGCAAAGTTTGTAGTACAATTACAGAACATAACAGTACATGATGTATATTATCAGGACGCATTCATAGGATATACAGTTCTAATAAATGTTAAAGACTTGGATTAGATTTTGACCAAATAAATATTGTATAAGAAAAAACTCTTAACGATACAGGTGTAAGGTAGAAACTGTCAGGATATGGCATGTGATGAGGGGATACCAGTAAAAGAAAACAAATGACATTGCAGATGTTTAAACGACCTTGAAATTTCATTTAAGTAACCCGATAAAGTGTGCGTCGAATGCATAGGACGAATATTGACAGGATATGGCAAGTATTGATATGCTAGGTCATACAAAGAATTGGCAAAGCAATTGATGGCAGGCCAGGGGTTGGCTCCAATATATTCAACGAATCAGAAAAGCATCGGCATGGTAAGGTAGGTTATTGGTAAAGTAGGAAAGGATTTTGACAAAAGAATAAAAGAAAATGACGGAAAGGGTCATGAACTTAGATGAATAAGAATGAGTTGTGGAAAAGTTTTTTTAGCAGTGTTCATAATAAAAAGGAGAAATTTAGTTAAAAAAAAAAAACTCACAGGAAGGAGAGAAAGATAATTGAGATCATATATGAGAGGAAGAGGTGAAGGAACAAGGACGAATGAGAATTAGAAAAGGCAAGGAAGGAGAGAGGAGAGGAAGAAGATCCAGAGGTAGGAAAAACGACGCCAGTGCACAGAGGTGGCTGCCACTGGCAGGACAGGTAATATCGTTGCAGACCACATATTGGTGGTTATGACGTATGCGCTTATGACATGGAGCATCTTCTTAGGTTTTCAACCCTTTCGACCTGGTGACAAACTTGACAAGCTTTGTTTTGGTTATCGCCAGATGGATTTGGCTGGGCAGAACACCTCCTCTCGTAATGAAGTGTCTTATCTGATACGGAATGAATCATGTGATCATAGTTTCCAGTTACTCAGTCTCAGTCCTTATAAACACATCACTCTTTCTTACCCCTTTAGTACTGTGACCCATTGTAGTATAGACTTCGTTGTTTTGATTTACATCGTAGTATAACATTTATTCAAACAAAATCTACCAAAAACTGTTTGGTACCAAAAGGGATAATTTGAAGGATAGATTGTAATACCCAAACTACGTGATCACTGAATAAGTGATGGTTAAGAGAGGTCAAACTATGTCACATTTTAGTTAGTTTGTTTTTAGTGTCAAGTTCACTGATTAGGGCAAGTATGAAATAGACTAATTTGCTGGTTCCAGAATAAGTCTGGTGTAGGTGCCAATATCATTAGACGATGAGTTAATGATCAAAGTCATGATATATCGATACTGGATTGAAATAATGCTTGTATCGAAACATAGGCTAATGTAAAGGATCTGAGATGGACAAACTATGGTGCTAATGGGTTTAGGTATATTCAGGTGTGTATACCGAGTTGATAACTCGCCCTAGTGTTGAGAGTAAGGAGAGTTGAGCCTAAGTCTTCTAAAATTTCTCAAGCCCAACTATCCTTGGCAAACTTGGTTCCTCGGCAGTATCAACTAACACTAATTAGTTTAGTTCAGACATTCTACCTTGATTAATATATGTATATATATATATATATATATATATATATATATATATATACATACATATATATGTATATATATATATATATATATATATATACTTTTGCATTGAAAGAAAAAATTATCTAATTTCTTCTAATGTTCCTATGTGCCTTTTCCAATGTTCTGTTTATCTAGACCCCTAGATAGTCATATATTCTTTTTCATCTTGCCAAAAGTTTGTCTCCTGATACACATCGTCCACGTCTACCTTAACATAACCTCCACAGAACATTCTCAAGTGGAGCCATAAGTCGGAAACAGATAATCTTGATCAATATTACATAATCCCTGGCCACCTGACCCACCCTAACGTGAACAAAAGATCCTGACAGACTTGCATAGATCTTGCTTGAACCATTTGGCAGCCAGGCGCCATCGTGCTCTTGCATATAATACCTCTCCTGCCTCAGGCTGGCCGGCCCTTAGTTTGCTGGCCAGTTCCATTCGTTGTTTCAACCGGACAACGCTCCTGTGCCGCGCGCCGAGTCCCCCGTCACCACAGCTGTCTGCAGGTTCGTGATCAATGCAACTGGTCCTGTGCTCGCCTCACCTGCATGTATAGCATTTATGCTTTAAGCAACTACACCATGAGGCAGCTGCTATATGCAGCTGTGACAGCTGGAGTACTTTTGCTTTTGTGGCGGTGAGATGATGTTAAGTCCTTCAAGAATCAACGCTACTTTATATATCCCTTCAGCCTGGTAATGGCTTTTAAAGATTTCATACTCTAGTTTATGCAAAAAATTATTTAAGAAACAATAGAAAAATAAAACAATAAATATTCAAGTTTATCATTTTGGTTTATGCAAAAGCTTATTTACAGAAACAACATTAATCATAATAAATGAAATAAGAAGTCAAATAAAATTCCAAGTTTGTCACTATGGTTACTGTATATCAATGAGAAACCAGCTGAAGCCACTGGTATCCCTTATGACCTTTTCTGCCTAAACCTAAACTAAATCATTCTATTGAAGTTTACCATTGTAATGAAAAAAATAGCTTCTAAAATCGCGGCTTACTGCAGGTACCCACAATATACATTTTTCTCTCGTGTAGACATTTATTCCAAACAGCATCCATCCCCTCTTACCACATAGGGGTTAAGGTTTATCTAGGTTAAATCCTTCCTACAACAACTGACGCATTTAGCTTTGAGCTATCTTTTCTGTATCTATGGCAACTGTTTCGTAACAGTGAGGTTGGATGACTTGCCTTTTATAAGGAATATCTGGGGACATATTCTCCTTGTTGATTCTATACTTTCCCATTCGATGGTTCGAATTTATTATCAAGTGTTCATCTTTACAATTTTCCGTACTGTCCATGACATATGAAACAGACCGCTCTATTCTTAATTAGATTCCTTTACTGATAAATACACTAAACACACAATGACAATTTTTTTTTACATATTTCAAAGTGAGCTGGGCGCGTTCCGCTTTAGTTTGGACGCGGTTAGCGTTTCCAAACTATTAAAGCTTAAGAGACAGGTTCATACCGCAATAAAAGTCCGGTAGGCCACATAAGAAAAAAAAAAAAAAAAAAAAAAAAAAAAAAAAAAAAAAAAAGTAGGCCACATCCAAAAGGTAGGCTACATACTACACCGGCACGTACTGTATATTGCTTTACTAGTTTGGGAGCGCTAACCGCGGCAAACTAAAGCGGAACGCACCGAGAAACGCACATAGGAGCGCACTGAGGAACGCGCCCAGCTCTGTCTAAGTCATCGTTGTGTCCACCACAACACCCTCAGTGCCCTTCATTGGGAAGGGAACTGAAATTATCCTCGGCTTAAAACATTCCCTTACTGACGACCAAGGAAAGATTCTCAATGTTTATTCTACTCATATCTGTTTTATTCGCCACATGTAATCTTTATAGGGCTTTAACAAGGATGATGCAGGCAAGGTCATCATATTAAGACAACAGGGCAGGACTCGCAGTAACGGATTCAGATTGGACAAATTTAGATTCAAGAAGGAAATAGACAAGAGCTGGTTTACCAATACAGGGATTAACGAGTGAAATAGAGTTGATATCCATGTAGTGAGCGCTGAAAATATCAGTTGTGTTAAGGGAGGAGTAGATAACTTTATTGATGGGGATGACAAGTGGTAATGGACATGGAACTACCTAGTTTAGGCCTTGAGGTCTCTTTCAGTCTCCTTCATTCGTATGTTCTTACGTTTTTGTATTCTCATATTTGTATTTTGTTCCACTCTATTTTCTGTATACCAATTCATGTTCCAAAGCTTGCTGATGTACATATATGTGCAGTGATCTTATAGTTTTGAATTTTCCCAAAGTTAAGTCTTCTATGAAGAGTAACAAGAATACTCGGTATTTCTGTTGTTTTTAGAATGTCTCAAATTAAGTTAGGTGCTCTGTAAATTCTTCAAAATCTTCTATCTCCAACAAGCTGCTTACCTTATATGGAAAGCAAATCACACGTTTGAAGTAACACACTCCATTTCTGTTGGTGTTAGAATGTCTCAAATTAAGTTAGGTGCTCTGTAAATTCTTCAAAATCTTCTATCTCCAACAAGCTGCTTACCTTATATGGAAAGCAAATCACACGTTTGGAGTAAGACACTCCATTTCTGTTGTTGTTAGAATGTCTCAAATTAAGTTAGGTGCTCTGTAAATTCTTCAAAATCTTCTATCTCCAACAAGCTGCTTACCTTATATGGAGAGCAAATCACACGTTTGGAGTAAGACACTCCATTTCTGTTGTTGTTAGAATGTCTCAAATTAAGTTAGGTGCTCTGTAAATTCTTCAAAATCTTCTATCTCCAACAAGCTGCTTACCTTATATGGAGAGCAAATCACACTTTTGCAGTAACACACTCCATTTCTGTTGGTGTTAGAATGTCTCAAATTAAGTTAGGTGCTCTGTAAATTCTTCAAAATCTTCTATCTCCAACAAGCTGCTTACCTTATATGGAAAGCAAATCACACGTTTGAAGTAACACACTCCATTTCTGTTGGTGTTAGAATGTCTCAAATTAAGTTAGGTGCTCTGTAAATTCTTCAAAATCTTCTATCTCCAACAAGCTGCTTACCTTATATGGAAAGCAAATCACACGTTTGAAGTAACACACTCCATTTCTGTTGGTGTTAGAATGTCTCAAATTAAGTTAGGTGCTCTGTAAATTCTTCAAAATCTTCTATCTCCAACAAGCTGCATACCTTATATGGAGAGCAAATCACACGTTTGCAGTAACTAACTTCACTCAGTGCTTCTGTCGTAGGCAAAGTGCAAGGCTGTCCTCCTTATCGACTCCGTTGCTGATAGACTTCAGCCTCTCCCTGTTCGCCGCAATATTGCATCTCTATCTCTTTTCCATTGCTAATTTCATGCTCATTTTTCTTCAGAACTTTGTAATTACGTGCCTACCCTCACCAGGGGAGCACGTAGCATTATGTTTTCTGGAGCGTCTTGCCCCTTTTTGTGCAAAAGACTGCGAATTCAACTCTGTTATATTATGAGAGAAATTCACTAATAGCAGCGACATCAATCCGGTGTAGTGGTCTAAGGCTCTGTTAAGGTAATCTACGGATGGGCGAGTGCAGTGGGTTCGAATCCTGCATGCAACTGTCATAAAAATGATCGTGTTATATTGCTTACTTTCCTTCCGCTTCCAGGCTCTGGAACTCTCTTCCCCTGTGATATTCCATTTGTCTATGACCTGGATTCTTTACTTCAATACACTTCATTCACCCAGACTTAATATGTTATATACATTTTTTTTAAAGCGGTTCTTTTGGAATCTTTAATTACCTTTTATTATTATTTCTTTGCCTCTGAGAGAGAGAGAGAGAGAGAGAGAGAGAGAGAGAGAGAGAGAGAGAGAGAGAGAGAGAGAGAGAGAGAGAGAGTGGGATTAAGAGAGAGTGAGAATGAGAGAGAGAGGTGGGAGAAAGAGAGAGAAAGAGAAAGAGGTGGGAGGGAGAGAAGTGAGAAAGAGAGAGAGGGAGGGAGGGAGAGAGAGGGAAAGAGGGAGAGAGGGAGGGAGGGGGAGATATCCAGCCGTGCACCTCCTCAGGTGTCTAGCCCTGGAGCTATCTTAAAGCCAGGTCAGACATGATCATGACCTGGTTGGTGAGAAAGTGTGTGTGTGTGTGTGTGTGTGTGTGTGTGTGTGTGTGTGTGTGTGTGTGTGTGTGTGTGTGTGTGTGTGTGTGTGTGTGTGTGTGTGTCTGTGTATGTGTGTGTATTTACCTAGTTGTACCTAGTTGTATTTACCTCGTTGTATTTTACGTGAAGGGGGAGCTATGCTCGTGATGCCCCGTCTCCGTATCTCGTTTGTGTGTGTGTGTGTGTGTGTGTGTGTGTGTGTGTGTGTGTGTGTGTGTGTGTGTGTGTGTGTGTGTGTGTGTGTGTGTGTGTGTGTGTGTGTGTGTGTGTGTGTGTGTGTGTGCGCGCTGACGCCCAAGGGAATGCTTATGCATTCTTGATTCAAAAGATGAAAGAAAAATTGATGGTCAGTAGATGAGGATGAGGAAGTATGGGCGAAGGAAAAAGGAGCATATTTCTGAAAAAAAAGATACAAGAGAAACAGGAATATATAAAGGAAGATGAGAAAGAGTGCGAGACGCTGAAACAACTAAGGAAGAAGAGAAAGTGGCCCCACTTTCTTATTGAGATGAGCCTTAAGGTTTAGAATAGACGGAAAAAGAGAGTTTGAGGGGGTCATTGAAGAAACGAAAGAGAGAGAGGAAAGGCATAACGAAGGAGAGAGAGGACAGGCAGGAGTACGAGAGAGGAGAGTGGCAAGAGTAAAGAGGAAGAAGAGGAGGATCAATAGCAGAATTAGGAGGAAGAGATGAAGAGGAGAATAAGTCAGGAGCTGAGGAAGAAGAGGAGGAACCGGGATAAGGGGAATATAAGGAATGGGAGGTGCAGTGGAAGAATATTAAATAGGAGGCGAGGTAGGAGGATGAGGAGGGAAAGGAAGAAGGAAATAAAGGAAGAAGGAAAGAAGGAGGGACTAGATGAAGGAGGAGGAGAAAACATAGGGATAGAACAAACGCAGGAAGAGTAGGAGGAGAAGGAAGAAGGAAATGTTAGGAAGAAGGAAATGTAAGGAAGAAGGCAATGAAGGAGGGACTAGATGGAGGAGGAGGAGGAGGAGGAGGAGGAGGAGGAGGAGGAGGAGGAGGAGGAGGAGGAGGAGGAGGAGGAGGAGGAGGAGGAGGAGGAGGAGGAGGAGGAGGAGGAGGAGGAGGAGGAGGAGGAGGAGGAGGAGGAGGAGGAGGAGGAGGAGGAGGAGGAGGAAACAACATAGGGAGGAACAAAAGCAAGGAAGAAGGAGATGAAGGTGGGACTAGACGAAGGAGGAGGATGAGGAGAAAACATAGGAATAGAACAAACGCAGGAAGAGTAGGAGGAAAGGGAAGAAGGACAAGGACGAAATTTTAGGTCGTTTTTGAAGAAAATTGCTTTGAAATCGGCTCACGTCCGAAGCCTCCCCCCCCCCCCAGTTTGTACTCCCCGTAGCCTCAACCCGATCGTCCTACGTCACCTGTGAGGATGGCAGGAAAAAGGCAGAGGAAAAAGTCTTTGGTCTAACTATGTCGATATTGGGCCCCGTGGAGAAATTCGGATACGTGATAGGAGGATAGGACGGTGGTGCCTCTTCGGTGCATCGACACCTTGGTGCTGCCTGACTTCGGGGAAAGTCTCCCAGAGTCGAGGTACTGCTCCTATGAGCACCTGGATGTACCTACAGTTAAAAAAAGGAAAACATATTTGCCTCTGTCTGAATGCGGCGATAACCGTGAATAAAATAATAAGATTAACCATCTGATTTGAAAGGGTTAATCAAAACTATTCTAATTCTTTATGTCTTTAAGGCTGAGCGGCTTCTGTAAGCCGAATAAAGCTGTCTGGAGGCAAATCACGAGCACCTGGATGTATCTACAGTTAAAAAAAGGAAAACATATTCACCTCTGTCTGAATGCGGCGATAACCGTGAATAAAATCATAAAATCAACCACCTGATTTGAAAGGGTTAATCAAAACTATTCTAATTCTTTATGTCCTTAAGGCTTAGCGGCTTCTCTAAGCCGAATAAAGCTGTCTGGAGGCAAATCACGACAATTTGATTAAACAGACAACCTGACTCCAAAAAGCTTAACGTCACAACGAAAGATTGTTTAAATAGATTTCCATATATTAAGAATGAGCCATTTTGATCAAATGATAGAGGTTGAAAACAGGATAAAACTGAAATAAGCTTGTTGTGGTAGGCTCTCTCCCTTGTTGGAACAGGTTTATATATATATGACAAGAAAAGCTTGAGGTCTTGGGTTAGGGCAGTGTACTATACGCAATGACGTCATAAGCGTTAGCAACGCAGTAAAAGGTATAAAGTGTTGGATGTGTTGTCCTTGGGAATGTTTGTATGTTTGTTATGGTGGAGGTTTTGTTGGTCATACACGTGTATATGTATATGTACATGTATTTGTATATGTATATGTATATGTATATATGTATCGACGAAGAAAGTAAACGCTGGATACGTTGAAATAAGTTTATTTGACGAGTCCAGCGTTTACTTTCTTCGTCTGTACAATGGTTCCTGGACTCCAACTCTTCACGATTATGTATATATGTATATGTATATGTATATATGTTTATGTATATGTATATATATATATATATTTATATATATACATATATATATATATTTATGTTTATGTTTATATACATGTTTATATATATGTTTATGTTTATGTATATATATATGTAATATGTATATATATATATATATATGTAATATATATATATATATATATATATATATATGTATATATATATTTATACATATATATTTATATATCCTCGAGTTTTCCCATCCACAGAAATATTCACTTGTTACATTTAACGTGAAAGTGTAAATCACAAACCTCTCACATTTTCTCTCTCACTCTATTTAATGTACATTTTCTCACGTATTTCAGCCAGCGTACTTATGAAGATTTTCCGTCCATTATTGTACTGCATTCCCTTCAATCATCTCTGCTTGAAGGCAAGACTTTTCCCATCTCACTTATGTTTTTCGAAGATTCTAAATGTGTATTTGCCCATGCGTCTTTTTTTTTTTTTTTTTTTTTTTTTTTTTTTAACATGTGTTGGGTTACGAGTATACGGTTCACCATTGAAGTTTTTCTTCTCTAATATTTCAACAACTTTCTTCGCCTCATTACAAAGTTCCCCATTTACTTCCACTTCGTTCAGCATTTATTTTCAGTATTTCAGTGTTGCAAGCATTTCCTTATAAAGTAAATAATATTCTGTTATTTCCCACTTCGATTTCCATCGCCCTCTTCAGATTTTTCTCTTCGTTTGCTTATCATAAAAATTGGTAATTGAGAAGGATACGAAGAGAGAGAGAGGCGGAGAGAGAGAATTAGAAAGAGAAGGTTAGAAAGAGTTAGAAAGAGGGAGTTAGAAAGAGAGAGGGTTAGAAAGAGAGAAGGTTAGAAAGAGAGAGAGAAAGAGAGAGGTTTAGAAAGCGAGGGAGTTGGAAAGAGAGAGGGTTAGAAAGAGAGAGGGTTAGAAAGAGAGAGGGTTAGAAAGAGGGGGTTAGAAAGAGAGAGGGTTAGAAAGAGAGAGGGTTAGAAAGAGAGAGGGTTAGAAAGAGAGGGGGTTAGAAAGAGAGAGGGTTAGAAAGAGAGAGGGTTAGAAAGCGAGAGGGTTAGAAAGAGAGAGGGTTAGAAAGAGAGAGGGTTAGAAAGAGAGAGGGTTAGAAAGAGAGAGGGTTAGAAAGAGAGAGGGTTAGAAAGAGAGAGGGTTAGAAAGAGAGAGGGTTAGAAAGCGAGAGGGTTTGAAAGCGAGAGGGTTAGAAAGAGAGAGGGTTAGAAAGAGAGAGGGTTAGAAAGCTAGAGGGTTAGAAAGCTAGAGGGTTTGAAAGAGAGAGGGTTAGAAAGCGAGAGGGTTAGAAAGAGAGAGGGTTAGAAAGAGAGAGGGTTAGAAAGAGAGAGGGTTAGAAAGAGAGAGGGTTAGAAAGCGAGAGGGTTAGAAAGAGAGAGGGTTAGAAAGCGAGAGGGTTAGAAAGAGAGAGGGTTAGAAAGAGAAAGGGTTAGAAAGAGAGAGGGTTAAAAAGCGAGAGGGTTAGAAAGAGAGAGGGTTAGAAAGAGAGAGGGTTAGAAAGAGAGAGGGTTAGAAAAAGAGAGGGTTAGAAAGAGAGAGGGTTAGAAAGAGAGAGAGAGGGATAGAAATAGTAGATAGACAGACGGACAGACAGAAAGACAGACAAATATATAAATATATAGATATATAGATATATAGACATATCGACATATCGACATATTGATATATAGATATAGATATATAGGTAGACAGATAGACAGACGGATAGATAGATAGACAGACAGATACATCGACAGATGAATAGATGGATATATAAATAGATGGATACATATAGAAAAATAGATAGATAGATAGGTAAATGAATAGATAAGTACTGATAAAGAGAATAAGTGGTGAGAGAGGGAGTGAGGAAGGAAGGAAGGAAGGGAGGGAGGGAGAGTTGGAGACAAGTGAGGAGTAAAGTTTGGCGACGAAAAAGGAGGGCGAGGGCAACGCAATTGAAGGTAGAGACGCCAGGCAGGAGAGAAAAAGGACGAAATGAAAATAAAACACTTACTGAAGGTTTGGGAAAGGAAAATAAAATAGAAAAAAGGAAACGTACATGGAAGACAATAAGAAAATGGAACTAGGAATCATGCATTAGGTTTGGATTGGAAGGGAGAGTGAGCTGATGGGACAGTGTGATTTTTTTTTTTTTTTTTTTTTTTTAGGAATTGATCAAAAAGGACTGTGGGTGGAAAAGGATAGTTTAGAAATTCGGGGACGATGAAAGTTTGTCTTGAAAATTCACGGGGGAAAAAAGTTGTGAATTCTGAAATGAGTGACTACAGGCGAGACGATTTTTCTTTTTAACCAACTGGCAAACAATGACCATTTTCTTCTTTGTCTTCATACTTATTTTCTTGGTGAATTTATTATGTACATTTTATAGGCGGTAAAGAAAAAGGATACTAATATTTGAACCCTCGGAAAAAAGACGAAATTATAATAATTTTTTTTATCCTATTATTGCGTGAGCGTACATAAACTTCTGAAGAAGAGATGGAAGGAAATTAACATTGGGAAGAAAGGAAAAAACATAATCAGAAGAAATTAAGAAAGGAAACATAGAATATGATGAAATGAAATCAAGAAAATGAGGAGGAAGAGGAGCGTGAGAAAATAAGAAAATAGTAAGAAAACGACAGTTTAGGGCAACGAGTAAATAATGAGGTGAGGCAAGATCGGTTGATGAAGAGGAAAAACTGGAGAGGGTGACGAAAGAAGAAAAAAGAAATTGAAAGGAACAGCTCGAAAATGGAAGAAAGGTAATTAGAGAAGCAGTTTGGTTAGAGAAAATAAAATGTAATGGTTATAAGACACGAGATCACAAAGAAATATCTCTCTCTTTTTAAACCTTCATCAATGTGTTGCAATGTTGCTAATGAACTTGGGCAAGTGCCAGTGATGTAATTTTCAAAACCAAATGATTAAAAAGTGTAACCTTGTTTTTAAACTGATATAATTTGTCAATAAATGTTGTTCTTTTAAACTTGAAGATGTGGGAGGTATTTCTGCCGCACCCTGTATTTCCACAAATGGTGTTTTCACAATTCACCACGCATTCTCCTTTTCGTTGCCCACTTTCTACTATGAAAACGAAAGTGTTTCCTTGTTCCTGAGGAAACAAAGGCAGATGAAAAAGAAAAAAATTGGAAGGAACAGCTCGAAAATGGAAGAAAGGTGATTAGAGAGGCTGCTTGGCTAGAGAAAATAAAATATAATGTACATGTGATCACAAAGATATTGAAGGAAAAAAAGGCGGGAGTGAATTATGAAATATACAAAAAGAGAACAAAAAAGAGCAGATTCTTACGATAAAACGAATGCCTAAAACTCCAAAGTTGTGCGATTAGCAATTTAAGTAAAAAATCTAATTTGATTCTTAAAAAAATCAACTTGTACGGGGATTCCATCACGGGGTTTCATGTACGAAAGCCCCACTAGAATAGAATAAGATTCTTTTTGCTTTATCACATAAAAATCTGAACGTGCGTCACCAAGTTGATTAGAGAAAAATACACAATTAGGAGATGTTTTAAATGTGTTCAGGAGGTTGCTGAAGTGGGAAAAGGGGTGAAAATTTTACAAGAAATCTGAAAGTAAATCAAACACATAGGAAGGCATTACGAGTATAAAAGAAGAGAAATAGGATATGATACGTTCCGTCTTCTGTCTTGTCGGTTTTTGAACACTCCGCACACCTCTATGAACATTAGTGTATAGATGATGAACATCTATGCTCACACGAAGTACCTATGTGTGTAGATGCATGGATACAATTACACTGCGTAAGCAAGAATGTAGATTTACATATATATGTCCTCATGTCTAAACTGACCAATCACCTTTGGTCAAGAGGAGGCAATATGTTGAATATTTGTATATTCAAATTTTAGATCTAATTCTAATCTAATACCTCGTCTGGTGTATTGGCTGCATATTATTGTGTGGTTAAAAGCTGCTCAGTAGCATGCAGCTGATACTTTAGAGTCTATATGGGGCGCCTCTACGGATCAGAATCACATATAATTTTGTCTGTGATAGAGGAAATCTGTATTGATAGAGAAATGATGATACTTTATTATACTTCGATTGTCTCTCTGTTATGCTGTCCTCCCACTCTTAGTACTGTCCTGTACCACTTCTCTGAATATTCATTTCCTTTTAATCCCAAACCCTGTGGTAGGGGTGAAGAATACTGTCACAGAGTGTTCCCACTTGAATTGTAAAAAGCAATAAAAATGGGATGGGGATAGGACTAGGCATCCAACTCTCTGTAGCCCCAGAGGGGACATTCCTATAAAGAACAAAGACATAAGAGGGTCTGGGAGGAGTTTTCCAAACAGAACCTTAAGGTTTGGGTCTTTTAATGTGCATGGATGTGGTGCAGATGAGAGTAAAAGGGAAGATATAGGCAGCATCTTTGTGAGAAGAAAGATGGATATGTTGGTATAAAGTAAAACTAAGTTGAAAGGGAGGGGCAAGTTTGAGTTTTAGAGTTGAGTGTAGTTGGGAGGGTGCCAGGAGTGAAGAGAGGACGAGGGAGAGAAGGGGTGGCTATACCAGTAAGTGAAGATATAAATGATTGTGTGGTGGAGTGGAGGGAGGTTTCTTCAAAGTTAGTGTGGATGAATGTAAAACTGGGAAATGAGATGTGGGTTTTTGTAAGTGCATATGGGCCTGGTAGTGAGAAGAATGTAGAGGAAAGGGAGGCTTTTTGAATAGATTTAAATGAGTGCATAGAGGGTTTAGGAAGAAATGTCAATGTAGTGGTACTGGGAGATCTTAATACTAGGGTATGGAATGAACCAATAGACGGAGTGGTTGGGAAGTGTGGAGTGCTAGGAAAAAAGCCTAGTGAAGAGTTGATGGTGGAGATGTGTCTAGAAAGAGATTTGATGATAGGAGATGCAGTGATTAGGAAGAAAGTCAAGTATAAGTACACATGGGAGAGGGTGGTAGATGGAAGGGTAGTAGATAGGGTTTTAATGGCCAATATGGTGGTAACCAGAAAAATAGTAGGAAGTGTTTTGCATGTACATGTTCTTAGGGGAGAGAGTGGGGAAATATCAGATAAATTTTTGTTGAAGGTAAGTTGAGAGTGGAGGTTAGACGGAGAAAGAGGAAAAGGACAGAAGGTAGGGAGGTACTTAAATTAAACTGCTTAAATGAGAAAGAAAAGGAGAAGGAGTACAAGAAGAAGCTGAGAGGGGAGTGGGAGGGAGTGAAGGGTAGAGTAGAACTAGGAGTGGAGAAGGAATGGGGATGGTTTAAGACGGGAGTCACAAGGTGTGCAGTGTTGGTATGTGGAAGAGGGAGGACTGGAGGAAGTAGAAGGAAGAGTAGTGAGTGGTGAGATGATAAAGCATAGAAGGTAGAAGAGAAGAAGCAAGCATTCACAGATTGATTACAAAATAGGACGAGAGAATCATATGAGAAGTACAAAGGAAAGAGAAGAGAAGTAAAGCATAAGATAAAGGAGGCAAAGAGGAGAGCAGATGTGAAATGGGGTAAGAGTAGGACAGAAATTATTTAAAGTAATAGAAATAAATTTTGGAAGGGAATTAAAAAAGGAAGAGGAGGCGAATCAAGTAGAGAAGAAAAGGTAAAAGGTGAAGATGAAGAGATGATAATGAAAGAGATGGCAGCAAGAGGGAGATGGGCAGAGTATTTTAAAGAGTTTGCTAAATGTAAAGGAGGATAAGGAGGGGAAGGTACTTGCAGTGGAAAGCGCTAAGAAAATGTCAGTGATGAATGAAGAAAATGGAGTAGAAATAAGGAAAGATGAGGTGAAAGCAGTTATTAAAATGATGAGAGCAAGTAAGGGTTGGATGGGTGTCATGCGGAGTGCCTAGAAAGGGAGGTACAATGATTGTGGACTGACTAGTGATGTCGCTTAATATTTGTCTAAAAGAGGGTAGAGTGCCAGAGAACCGTATTGTTCTGCTTTACAAGGGAAAAGTGTGAGAGTAGTTTCAAAGGGATCAGTTCGTTGAGTGTTGCTGGGAAGGCTTATGGAAAGGTTTTGATTGAGAGGATTAGGAGAGGAACAGAGGGAGTAATTGGTGAGGAACAGTGTGGGTTTAGGACAGGTAGGGGTTGCATGGATCAGGTTTTTATGGTAAGACATATGTGAGAAAGCTTTAAGATAAGGTAAGGATGTATTTTGAGCCTTTATGGATTAGGAAAAGCCTTATAAAAGTAGAAGGGAAGGCACTGTGGCAGATATTGCAGATATATGGAATATGAGGAAAGCCGTTAAAAGCAGTCAAAATTGTTTACGAGAGCAGTAGAGCCTATGTTAGAATTAGAAATGGAGAGAGTGAGTGGTTTAGGGTAAAGGTGGGACTTTGCTAGGGATGTGTTATGTCGCCTTGGCTGTTCAATTTATACATGGATGGGGTGGTGCGAGAGGTAAACGCAAGGGTAATGGGCCGGTGATTGGAGATGGTTAAAGAAAATTGAGAAAAGTGGGAGACAAGCCAGTTATTGTTTGCTGACGACACTGCACTTGTAGCCAGATCAGGGGAGGAATTAAGGAAGCTAGTGATAGAGTTTGAGATGTGCGAAAGAAGGAAATGTTAAAATATCATTCACACACAAGCACCCCCTACCCCGCCATCCCCCACCCCCTCCCTTCCTTCCATAACAGTATCATCTATACACAGCTACTCTCCATTCATCCCTATCCCCTGCCTTCTCCCTTCCTTGCTCAGCAGACATTCCCCTCTTGCTCAACGCCCCTGTCACCCCATCCATCCATCTCATCCTTGATTGTCCTCCAAATTCACTCCCTCTACCTCTGCCTCCTACACCTCCATATCTCCCCGTCTTCTCTTTTTCTGCATGAGGGAACAGACAGGAGGGGTCGTCGGTTAATTGAGTTGGCTTTCCTGCGTATGTACTGTGCCTTGCTGCATTGTTTCTGACCCAAGGCAGTGCGCGAGATACAGGGATGACGCTTCATCCATGAGGAGCTAAGAAGAGAGGGGAGGAAGGGTGGTGGATGGGAGTGGAATGGGTGGGAGTAGGTACGTGCCTTTGATTTGGCTACCTCCCTTATACGGGGGAAAAAGCTCTTGGTGTGTAGATAGACTTAAAACTCTCAACTTCAGTCCAATTAGTCAACTCTCTCACTCATTCTTTGATATATATAAATAAAGACTTAAGGAAACTAGAAGTATAGAAATTATCGCATGATTTGCTGGAGAGCTGTAAACTGGAATATAAAAATTTTATAGTCTTAAAAACAACAATGCCAGAAGGTTTATAGCATCATAGAACTGGTTATAGAGGCGAACTGTTGGAAAAACAAAACTATTCTGGGAATTAGCCACTATGAATCGAAATAGCAAAATACATCAGTATACAGGTATGCATACAGTAAAGTAATGTTCAGTCGGAGGTACTTGCAATGATATGTTTGCACAGCATTCATATAGATAGAAATCATCACTTCGTATTTATGTGAGAAAAATCTTCTGGGGTCTTTTGCAGCCAGACGGATGAACGTGTTGTTCGTATATTCTATACGCTATACAAATTTCATACGTTAATTCAAGCTTTCAGTAACAACATACAACATATGTACGACGCATATATAGAGTGTAACACATTTGCTTTATATCCGCTTTAGATCCACTTTTGCATAAATCTGCTTCATAAGCACAAGTAAAAAGTACCATGAAAACCCTTTGAATCACATTTGGAACTAACACTGGACAATTATTCCATCCAGCCACTGGTGACTACCATTTGCGTTGACTACTTAAGAAAACAGGACAAAGACGAAGGTTCCAGCCGTAGATAAGGTCTGCTGGCCGCACCTTGCACATCCCACTGGCACGAAACACCTACCCCAAAGGTCCTGTGTCACCGTTTCTCATTTACGATTTCTCTCTCTCCCCCTCACCTTGTCTTTCCTCCTGACCTTTGCTTTCCCATTTTTATCCCCGTTCCAATCTTCTATTCCCTTTCATTCTCCTATCTCCTTGTTATTTTTCCATCCCTCTCCCCCTCTGTGTTAATTTTTCAACCTCTTCCTTTTCTCTTCTGATGACCGGGGCCACTCCAACCTAGTCGGACTCTTTACCTTTCCAGGGAGAGTCTCGTGTCCGACTCGTGGCTTTCAGAGCCAAGATCCCTTCCACCTCACCCCACCCCCATTGCACATCGTTGCCTACGGTCGTTTTCACAGTGAACACGCCAAAATGTCAGGTACTAGTGCCACTTGTGGAAGACTACGATTCTTGTATTCAAGGCCTTTGTGATCTCTGTGATGACGTTTAAGTCTGAAGCTCCAGCACTGAAGAAGGCTTTGCTGTCTCGTATGAATACCTTCAGTTTAAATTCTTTGTGGAAGTATCATAGGGTACTACATGAGAGATTATATTTCTTGCAGGGTGTAGACCATGACTACAACATGAAACAAGTAACTTATATTACCATCATGCACCAGCTGAGACATTACGGTCACGTGGCTCGTTTTCCAGACGATGATCATCCATATAGAAACCACTGACCCAGGATGTTTCAGAGAACACACACACACGCGTGCGCACACACACACACACACACACACACACACACACACACACACACACACACACACACACACACACACACACACACACACACACACACACACACACACAGCAACCAGTAGTTTCAGCGCTCACTACATGATTACTAAATCTATTCCATTCGTTAACCACACTATTGGTAAGCTATTTATGGTTATTTCTTTCATAAACCTAAAATTGTCTACCTAAGGAGTGAAGAAGGCTCGTGGGGTAATGTACTGTCACTGCGCTTAGCTCCATTACCTGACTGAATGAGTGAAATGTCCAGAAGTACAATAGGTTTGCAATTAATCTTACCTTTCCAGTTCCTTGCGAGTAGCACAAGCCATTTTTTTTTTCACAGCCTTGTTTGAATCTTTAATCACTATTCAGTTATATGTGTGAGGACTTTGTTAACGTCGTGCGTTAGCTGACAATCATCACTTTACCAGAGCAGTGTAGCTAAGAATTGTAATTTCTTCATGATAGTGTAATTTTTCCTAAGTACCCACTCATCACGAATGTCAAGAAACCTCTATCCAAGGAAGTTCTCTCAATATTTTTGTCATCGTCACCATGTGTATATTGATGGAAATTCATACCAAGTTGATAGAGACTTTCTCCTATAATGTTGATGAAACGGAAGTCACAAATTGTCGAATCGCATCATGTACACGTTTCCCCTCCAGAATTATTTTATTATTTCTTACGTAATAATAAGCTCACTTTAAAAAGAATGTTGTGATATTATTATTTCGGTTTCTAGTTTGATAACTAAAGCAGGTGTATAACCTATTTACGAGCAATACTATTTTACAATCTTTATGACATGTTTGCTTATCATAGTATCACTAACAAATTCTACGTTGATATTGCGTCGTCTATATACCTTACTAGAGGTACAATAATCACGATATTAACAGGCTGGCACCCGAGCACATGTTATAATGGTGTTTACAACGGAATGCCTGTTTGTCGCCAATGTTTCTGCCCCGTTTTCCTTCTGAGTCACAGATTCCTCACCTCAACAGCCAACCGTCAACTTTCTTGCCACTACGTTCAGCATTTTCACCCCCACTGTCTGCAAACCCACATTCAGCCGTCCTTCCCTGTCTTTACCTCTCTTTTTGTTTTTATTCCTTTTATCCTTTCTTTCCTTTGCCTCTTTCTACTTGTCAACTTATACATATCCCATTCGCATATTTTGTCTTCTGTTTCCGTTTCTATTTGCCTCTTCCCATTTTTACATTTTTTTTTCCTGATGGTTTGCACATTTTTAAGCCTTTGGCTCTCCTTCACTCTCGCCTCACATCCCCATCCACCTCCTCCTGTTACTTCAAAACCTACAGGCCCCTCGACTTCCCCAACCTTTCATTGCGTTCAAGATTTATCCGTTTTCTGTTTCCTTGAGACACCCATCACTTTAGTTTCTTCCGTTTCTTCAATTTCGCCTCTGTCGCTGACCCATGCTTCATCGCTCTGATTTAGAATTTCCTTTTTTTCATCTTTGTTTATAGTTAAGTTGTTGTTTTTCTTATTTTCTAACATATTTTTGTTCTTCCTTCTGTGTTACCCCGCTCTCTTCCTTTTAATAGTTTTTTGTCATTCTTCCTGTTATTTTCGATTATCTAGCAATTATTTTGTCATCTTGTTCTGCCACTTTGTGTCTACCTTTCCTTGCTTTGTTATGATAAAAGTTTAGTTTTAACCCACAATATTACCTTTGCTTGATCCTCCATTTTTTATTTTCCCATTTTAAGCCTTTTTTTCTTCTTCTTTTTACCCGTACTTTATTCTTCTTTTCCTTCCTTACTTTCTTTCATTTTTTTTTTTTTACTGATTTTTTGTTTTCAATTTCTTTTTGCCTCTTTCGCTCCGGCTTGATTTTCCCGCATTCCTCACCTTCTTTTTGCCTCTTTCGCTCCGGCTTGATTTTCCCGCATTCCTCACCTGTCAATGTCACTGGCGCTATCAGTGTCCGTACCACCGTCAGTGTCCGTACAAGCATCTGTGTCGCCACCTTATTGGACATCTTCCGCCTTATTGCGTTTCTTCAACTCTTCTCCGTTTTCTTCTTTCTTTTGCTCTCACTCCATTTTGCTTTTCGCGCTGTTTTTATTGCTATTTCTTTTTTTATCGATATTCCTCATTAGTTATCTTCTTCTGTAAAAAAAAATTCTTCTCATTCTGAATATTATCTTTTATTTATTTATTTGTTCATTTATATTTTGTTACTTCTTTTTGCTTTTCCTCGATTCTTTACTTCGTTTTCTTCTTTCTTTGACTCCCACTCCACTTTGCTTTTCGCGCTGTTTTTTTTTCTTTTTTATTGCTATTTCTTTTTTTTTCAATATTCCTCATTAGTTATCTTCTTCTGTAAACAATTTTTCTTCTCATTCTGAGTAATATCTTTTATTTATTCATTTGTTTATTTATTTTTTGTTACTTCTTTTTGCTATTCCTCGACTCTTTACTTCTCTGTTTTCTTCTTTCATTCGCTCCAACTCCACTTTGCTTTTCGCGCTGTTTTTCTAGCTATTTTTTTTTTCGATATTCCTCATTAGTTATCTTCTGTAATTTTTTTTCTTCACATTCTGAGTATTATCTTTTATTAATTTATTCGTTTATTTATTTTCTGTTACTTTTTGCTTTTCCTCGGCTCTACTTTTCCGTTTTCTTCTTTCTTTTGTTCCCAAGCCATTTTTTCTTGCTATTTTTTTTCCCCGACGTTCATCATCAGTTATCTTCTTCTGTAACATTTTCTCTTCTCATCCAAAGTATTATATATATATTTTTTACACCTCTTATCATATTTTTTACATCTCTCATCAATTATTTTTCCTCTTTTGCTCTCAAATTTTCCTCTCATTCCCTTTACTTCTCAACCTTTAAAGTTTCATCCCATCATCATCTACTCCTCATCTACTCCCTTTTCCTTCCTTCTTTAATCCCAAAAGGCTTATATTCTCAACAAATTCTCAACATTTATCTACTATTTTTCCTTGCTTCCTTTCCTCATTCTCTGTTTTTTCATCATTTTTTACTTCCCTATCAGTTCCACGTTCTTGTTATTGTATTAGATCACAGGTGTGTATGATATATGTCACTTACATCAATTGAATTAACATCAAATACTATTGAGAACATTCTAACCGGATACATGACATGTCGAAACTACGCAAATATGTCTGTCACTGTTTACTATGAAACATATTTCCTAAATGTCGATCACATTAAGGGTATTTTTAAAAGAATTTTGTATAAATGAAACGACAATAAACTATAGGTTTATTTACTTTTGATATATGGTGGGCCAAAATTGAGTATTCGTAATAGCATATCATAAATTTTGCAAATATGTTATGATACGTATATAGAAACGTAGCTCTCGTGAACCACTTTCCTATTAGTAAGCGTTGGAACCCTATGCCCTATTTCACTAGTTAGGTTAGGTTAGGTTGGGTTAGGTTAGGTTAGGTTAGGTTAGGTTAGGTTAGGTTAGGTTAGGTTGATTTAGGTTAACTTAGATTAAGATAGGTTAGGACAAATGAGATTAGGTTAGGTTAGGTAAGGTTAGGTTAGGTTAAAATAGGTTAGGTTAGGATAGGATAGTTTGGATTAGGATAGTTTAGATTAGGTAAGATTAGGTTAAGATAGGTTAGGATAGGTTAGGATAGGATAGTTTGGATTAGGATAGTTTAGATTAGGTTAGGTTAGGTTGAGTTGAGCGATCACATGGTGAAAGATTGGGTATTCGATTCTTTCTGAAATTCACTATTTTATGTTCTTTGCAAATCCTATACAGCCATCACGACAATCGTTGTTAGCAGTTGTATCTTCCAGTTAAAACTGTGAACATGTTTCAATTTAATTTCATTTTTGTATTCAGGATCGTATTACACTTGCATGTTTGTTTGTTCCACTTGATGTCTGCATCGTCATATGTATTGCTGGGTCATATAGGAATAAACATACTAGGTTCGTGCATACGGTGCTCGCTTTTCTGTGACCATTTTGTCATACACAGACATACACAAACACACATTTATAAACACGCGCGCACACACACACACACATACACACACACACACACACACACACACACACACACACACACACACACACACACACACACACACACACACACACACACACACACACACATAATCTAAGAACAAACTAGATGTTGCGAGATACAAAGACGGGGCACTACGAGTATAACTCCCCTTCCCGTATAATATAACTAGGTAAATACACACACACACACATTGAGAAAATACAGAAAAAAGACAGCAAAGGAAAGGTTAGATGAGAAAAGAATAAATAAAAAAAGAAGTAACATGATTGGTGTGTTCAAAATAATGACAGGAGTAGACAAATTCGTAAGAGATGTGAGAGTGACAATATATTACCCTAAAATAATGACAAGGTGAATATAGGATAGAATAAGACATACCTTTCTATGTTCACGTATCAAGTTTTTTTAACAATCTAAAAGAAAAACAAAAGGAAACTTACGATAAGCAAACATAAATCAATTCCAAGACAGTTTTGACAGATGGAGACAAAACGGCTAAACTCAAAGTATAGTTCATTCCTTTAAATCAAAACTATGTAAACAATTAGGTAATTGCATACACATGCACATACACACACACAAACACTCAAACATGAAGTAATAATTTATCAAGAGTGCGGTATGCAAAGCAAGGGGGTACAAATACAAAGAGCAGAATAAATTATTCAATAAAGTAAATAAAATAATTTTTGGCAAAATAGGATTACAAAGAGATGGAGTAGTGAGCCTGCAGAGGTTGTGTTTGCTAACAGTCTGCGTGAGTTGAAGGCCAACTTTGACAAATGAACAGAGCGAGATTAGTTTGGAATTGTATTGTGAGATAGGTCATCCCGCCCGAGTAGAAACCCTGTCCTGTAATTTACAGTTATTTAAGCACACACACACACATACCGCACACACACACACACACACACACACACACACACACACACACACACACACACACACACACACACACACACACACACACACACGCACACACACACACACACACACACACACACACACACACACACACACACACACACACACACACACACACACACACACACACACACACACACACACACACACACACACACACACACACACATACACACACACACACACATAAACACACACACACACACACACACACACACACACACACACACACACACACACACACACACACACACACACACATAAACACACACACACACACACACACACACACACACACACACACACACACACACACACACACACACACACACACACACACACACACACACACACACACACACACACACATATATATATATATATATATATATATATATACATACACATATATATATATATATACATATATATATGTATATACACATACACACACACACACACACACACACAAACACACACACACACACACACACACGCACACACACACACACGCACGCACGCACGCACGCACAAATATATACCAAATACCAAAGATACAATTTCAAGCGCATGCATCAAATAACCAAACAATCATTTGGTGTACAATGATAGAAAAGTTATGCAAATTTACGTTCGCCTCGGGTCTTTTTCATATCACCTGTCAGTCTATAACTTTCTTGACACCCTCGTCTTACTCGCCTCTGATTTCTTGGCTATTACGTTGACTTCAGATATTTCTTCATCTCCCGTACTTTTATCATTTCCATCTTCTGACTACTAAGAACATTTTAGTCTACGATATGTCATACAGTTGCATTTTTTCTATATTTTATAGGTTTCAAATTTTTTTTTTTATCATTCATTCCGTGCAGTTCTGTCATTCAAATGTCTTTGTTCTCTAGCTCTTATGATCTTTATATCTACTTCATCATGTGTACTTGGTTTTGCTTCTATTAGGGATATTTCCAACCACTTCTGGTAAGCTCTACCTTACCTAGACAAATACGGTATATTGGACATAAACACATCTGTACAGTGCAGGAAATACAGTCAGTGGCAAAATCTAGGTTAGTCATTTAGTTGCAATGTATAGCATCATATTCCTCAGTCTATTCCAGCATTAAAAACAAGCGAAACAAAGACACATTTATGTATCTTTGCAAAATACACACATAAAAAAGGGTAATAATTCCCGGACACTCGTACACTTTATTGCGATTTCAGTGTCTAAATACAGAGTAAAACTGAGACAGAATCTAGCGTACCAGCATGCACCTGGGACTTTCATCGCTACAGAAGACTTTCAATGATATCGTTGCTTTAGTTTCACTACATCTACTTAAACATGATCACGGTTGACTTCGCTAACGCAACTCAAGTCCACTTGTCGATATTAACATTTCCGGATTTGTTGTGGTCTATTTTACTATTTAACCCCTTCAAGTGCCACTTCAGGCACTGTAGACCATAAGAACATAAGAATGGAGGGGATTGCAAGGAACCATAAGGCTTAATCTAGGTAGTTCCATGTCCATTCCCACCTATCATCCCCATCCATAAAGTTATCTTACCTTCTCTTAAAACTATAGTTTCAGCGCTCACTACTTAAGTTACTAAGTTTATTCCATTCATTAACCATTCTATTGGTAAACTAGTTCTTGCCTATTTCCTTAGTTTACCTTATATCCTTATTTCATTACTACTAGTGGTAGACGCTGTTATCACTACTTGGGTACTAAGTTTATTCCATTCATTAACCATTCTATTGGTAAACTAGTTCTTGCCTATTTCCTTCAGTAGTTACCTTGTACCTTAATTTCATTGCTACTAGTGGTAGGCACTGTAATCACTACTTGGGTACTGAGTCTATTCCATTCATTAACCATTCTATTGGTAAACTAGTTCTTGCCTATTTCCTTAGTTACCTTATATCCTTATTTCATTGCTACTAGTGGTAGGCACTGTAATCACTACTTGGGTACTAAGTTTATTCCATTCATTAACCATTCTATTGGTAAACTAGTTCTTGCCTATTTCCTTCAGTAGTTACCTTGTACCTTAATTTCATTGCTACTAGTGGTAGGCACTGTAATCACTACTTGGGTACTGAGTCTATTCCATTCATTAACCATTCTATTGGTAAACTAGTTCTTGCCTATTTCCTTAGTTACCTTATATCCTTATTTCATTGCTACTAGTGGTAGACGCTGTTATCACTATTTGGTTACTATGTCTTTTCCATTCATTAACCATTCTATTGGGTAAACCAGTTCTTGCCTATTTCCTTCAGTAGTTACCTTGTACCTTGATTTCATTGCTACTAGTGGTAGACGCTGTTATCACTACTTGGGTACTATGTCTATTCCATTCATTAACCATTCTATTGGTAAACTAGTTCTTGCCTATTTCCTTCAGTAGTTACCTTGTACCTTGATTTCATTGCTACTAGTGGTAGACGCTGTAATCACTACTTGGGTACTAAGTTTATTCCATTCATTAACCATTCTATTGGTAAACTAGTTCTTGCCTATTTCCTTCAGTAGTTAGCTTGTACCTTGATTTCATTGCTACTAGTGGTAGGCACTGTAATCACTACTTGGGTACTAAGTCTATTCCATTCATTAACCATTCTATTGGTAAACTAGTTCTTGCCTATTTCCTTCAGTAGTTACCTTATATCCTTATTTCATTGCTACTAGTGGTAGACGCTGTTATCACTACTTGGGTACTTAGTCTATTCCATTCATTAACCATTCTATTGGTAAACTAGTTCTTGCCTATTTCCTTCAGTAGTTACCTTGTACCTTGATTTCATTGCTACTAGTGGTAGACGCTGTTATCACTACTTGGGTACTAAGTTTATTCCATTCATTAACCATTCTATTGGTAAACTAGTTCTTGCCTATTTCCTTCAGTAGTTAGCTTGTACCTTGATTTCATTGCTACTAGTGGTAGGCGCTGTTATCACTACTTGGGTACTAAGTTTATTCCATTCATTAACCATTCTATTGGTAAACTAGTTCTTGCCTATTTCCTTCAGTAGTTAGCTTGTACCTTGATTTCATTGCTACTAGTGGTAGGCACTGTAATCACTACTTGGGTACTAAGTCTATTCCATTCATTAACCATTCTATTGGTAAACTAGTTCTTGCCTATTTCCTTCAGTAGTTAGCTTGTACCTTGATTTCATTGCTACTAGTGGTAGACGCTGTTATCACTACTTGGGTACTAAGTCTATTCCATTCATTAACCATTCTATTGGTAAACTAGTTCTTGCCTATTTCCTTAGTTACCTTATATCCTTATTTCATTGCTACTAGTGGTAGACGCTGTTATCACTACTTGGGTACTAAGTTTATTCCATTCATTAACCATTCTATTGGTAAACTAGTTCTTGCCTATTTCCTTCAGTAGTTAGCTTGTACCTTGATTTCATTGCTACTAGTGGTAGGCACTGTAATCACTACTTGGGTACTAAGTCTATTCCATTCATTAACCATTCTATTGGTAAACTAGTTCTTGCCTATTTCCTTCAGTAGTTAGCTTGTACCTTGATTTCATTGCTACTAGTGGTAGGCACTGTAATCACTACTTGGGTACTAAGTCTATTCCATTCATTAACCATTCTATTGGTAAACTAGTTCTTGCCTATTTCCTTCAGTAGTTAGCTTGTACCTTGATTTCATTGCTACTAGTGGTAGGCACTGTAATCACTACGACTGGTCGTGACCTTTGTTGTCTCATTACAGCTGGTAATGCAATCAACGTAGGTTCATTTGAGTCTGCTCTTCTTCGGAGTCGAAAACCACAGAATAATTTGCTGTTTTCCTCATGCTCCTTTCCACTTTTTTTTTTCTTATCTACCTTTACAATACTCTAATTTACATTAAGAATTAATTATATATCTTTGTGCTATAGGAGGTGATAAGATAAGAGGGAGGGTGGAGGGGCGTGGAGTGTATTCAGGGATGGAATGGGTGGGAATGATTTTATGCCTTTTCCTTTTTGACTACATCCTTTGTAAGGGGGGAAAAGCCTTGGTATATGTATGTATATGTTCTTTTGCTATAAGCGTGTTTCTTGTTTTAGGGCCACCAAAACTTTCACGATTGGATTCGTGTTTCTTGATCATTTTATTTTTTATTTTGTTTTCCTAATTTTTAAGCCTCATACTCTGCTTACTTCATGACTATTCCTTCCTACGTTTCTTCTACAACCTCTCCTATCAACACAGTTCCACTCTTCATGCTTTTCCAGTCCCTATTTATCTTCATCTATCCTCCTTTCATTAACTTTCGACGTCTTACAAACCCTTAGCCCACTCCACCTCAGCCTTCTTTTCTGTTATCGTAACCTTCACATCTCACAGGACCCAATTCCTCTTTCTTATTTCTGATTTGAGTCTCTATCCCTTTCTCTAACATATTCTCGTGGCGTTTCTCCTTTTCTCCCTTCTTCTTTCCCCTTCTTCTTAAATCTCCTTCTGTTTCCCCCCCTTTCTTACTGCTGATTTGATTCCTTTCTCACTATCTTCCTCTACCTTGGCGTCCCCCCCCCCGCTTTCGTCCCTTCTTCGTTCCCCATCCTCACAAATCTCCTTCTGTTCCACTTGGCTTGCGTCTCCTTCCCAGTTCCATTTCTTCTTCCAGCATCTCCCCTCCTGGTCTCGGCTTTTGACGTTCCTGGCGTCATCTCGCGTCCCCGGCCGCTGCGGACTCCCGGCGGACCGGTCCGTCCCTCCTTCAAGAACGCGGACCGTCGTCTCTTTTGGAGGATTAAATCCACCAATGCGATGCTTCTTCCTGCCATTCGGAGAAGTGCATGGCGTATGCACCTGCATCTCTCAGGCTTTTGGTGCGTGTGTGTGTGTGTGTGTGTGTGTGTGTGTGTGTGTGTGTGTGTGTGTGTGTGTGTGTGTGTGTGTGTGTGTGTGTGTGTGTGTGTGTGTGTGTGTATGTGTGTGTGTATGTGTATATGTATGTGCATGTGTGTGTATATCTGTGTGTGTGTGTGTGTGTGTGTGTGTGTGTGTGTGCGTGCGTGCGTGCTTCCGTCCGCGTGTGTAAATGTGTGTGTGTGTGTCTGTGTATGTGTGTGTGTTTGTGTGTGTGTGTGTGTGTGTGTGTGTGTGTGTGTGTGTGTGTGTGTGTGTGTGTGTGTGTGTGTGTGTGTGTGTGTGCGTGCGCGCGCGTGTGTGTGTATGTATGTATGTATATGTGTATGTTTAACCATCATCGTCATATCCATATTTCGTTTGAGAGTACACATTATTGTGTCTCCATTAACAACGAAGACGCGTGCTAAAGAAGTTAGTTTCTTCTTATGCCTGCCAAGACAAAAACAAGTATTCCTTTATCAGATTTCTAATTTCTTTCTGTTTCACAAAGCTTTCCCTTGCCAACATGCTACGTCTTTGTAAGTCTCATCTTTTCTTCTCCATATTCCTGATTAATTTTTCATTTCTTTTTCCGACAATTCTTGTGAACCATCCAGAAGGAATTATCTTTAAGATTTGAATGCGCGTGCACGCGAGTGTAAAATTTTGTGTGTGTATTCGTGTGTGCTTGTGTTTGTATGTGTGTGTGCGTGTGTATGCATGTGTTGGCGTGTTACATGCGTGCTTGCGCGTGCGTGTGTGTGTGTGTGTGTGTGTGTGTGTGTGTGTGTGTGTGTGTGTGTGTGTGTGTGTGTGTGTGTGTGTGTGTGTGTGTGTGTGTGTGTGTGTGTGTGTGCGTATGTGTGTCAGAGAAGATAGTTTCCTAAAATAATATTTTGTAGTAAATTCTTTCCTAACATGTATGAGCTACCACATATTCTTCATAGCATCACGAATATGCATCGTTGCCTTTCTGTCATTTTTTCTGTCTTTATTTGCCTGTCAGTGTGGCTGTCAGTATGGCTTGCTATGTCTAACTCTGTCCCCTGGATGTCTGTCAGTTATTCAGTCTGTCTCTCTGTCTTTTGCCTGTCTATATATCTTTTCGTCTCTCTACGTCACTTTCTGTCTGTGTTCTCTCTTCTTCTGTTTTTCTACATATCTATCTGTATATCTTTCTATGTACCCGTTTGCCTGTCTATTTGTCCATTCCTTTTTCCTGTCCGTCTGTATGTCTTTTTGCCTGTCTATATATCTTTTCATCTATCTACGTATCTTTCTGTCTATTCTGTGCCTCTTTTTCTGTCTTTGTACATATCTGTATATCTTTCTATGTGCCCCTCAGCCTGTCTATCTGTCCATTCCTTTTCCTGTCTGTCCAATTAAAGATGTAGTTATAAAGACTTGTCCAAGTCTGATCCCTTCCTGAGAACACGCCATTGACCTTCGAAGTATAAAAGCTTTATTTATGATTTTTTTTATCCAGTACAAAATGTTTTTTGAAAATTCTTCTCGTAATATAACCCTACATATATATAAAATGATAAATTTCAATGTAGAGATCAAATATTTCTTTCTCTAATATTTTCTTTTGTAATCGCACAATATACATTTTCCGCGACAGTAAAGTTTGTTTCTTAAAATAATCTAAAGTATCAATATTTATAAATGGTCAAGTAATCAGTGAGAAAACAGACAGCTTACAATAGTATTATTTTTTCGACCATCATAGCTTGACTTAACACACTTCTAGACAGCCTTATCACGCTAATAGAAAGACCTAGCACGCAAATACACAGCTCTAACACGCTACAAGACAGCTCAACCATTTTTCTAGTCAAATGCCAGATTCATGTGTTCTAATCTGACGTTGCCACATCTCATGTCAAAGCCCCTAAAATATCCCATCAGGATCCTTTTATCACAAATATTTTCGTGAGCATAGTTAACACTATACACGCCAGACAAATGATAGTAACCATATTACCTGTCATGGTACCTGTCTTATCGTTTACATAAATATTTCAGGGTTTGTTACATAATACAGTGAGTATCCAAACCTTACATTCGTGTTACAAGACAGAGATCAGTGTGGTTTCATATACCAAACATAAGTCATAATCACCATTCCCAGCTCTCTTGGCCACCACGTCCGTCTGATTTCATTTGCCATTTCACGCAACATATCATCGAGTCCTAATAGTCAAAATTTGCAAAACGATCCATTAGTAATCGACTTTAAACTCGCCCACATCGCCATCTGTCATAGCAGACAGTGTATAAACAAATCATGCCCGATAATGAAATAATTATCACCAGCATCTGCATAACATTTTAACATCGATATCCACTATGAAAAGCGTGTCTTGCATGAATTGACACTTGTCCATGGATTTGCGGTTAACCGCCATCATCTACGCGTTGTGGATGAGTGCTTATTCATATTGCAGACATAAAATTCTCCTCGAATTGGCGGCTGAAGTCAGCTAAACATATCCATAATTGCTTCCAGCCTTTACAGAGAAGAAGGAGGATGAAGAGGAAGTAAAGGGTGAGGAAGAAGAGGAAGGAAAGGAGGAGGAGCAAGAGGAGGAGGCGGAGATAAAGGATAACGAGGAAGGAGAGTAAGAAGAGAATGAAGAAGGAAGAAGAGGAGGAAGGAAAGAAGGAAAGCAAAAAAGAAAAAGAAGATGAGAAGGAAAATGAGTAAAATGTGGTGGAAGGGAATAAAAATGAAAAGAGTAAGAAAGAGGAAGAGGAGGAGCTTGAGGAGGGTAGAGGAGGGGAAGGAGGAGGAGCAACGGAAGAGGAAGGGAATAAGAGGAAGATACAAGGAGAAGAAAAGGAGGAGGAGGATCGAAGGAAGTTGAGAAAGAGAAGAAAGAAAAGAGGAAATTTTTTAGAAGTAGAAAAAATAAGCGGATCAGTAGGAAAATTAGTAAAAAATGAAAGAAGGAAGTAAGGATGAAGAAAAGAAAGAGGAACAGAAACGAAGTAAAAAAGTAAGAAGAGAATAAAGGGGACGTGGACCAGAGAGAGAGAGAGAGAGAGAGAGAGAGAGAGAGAGAGAGGGGGGGGGGGGAAGGAGAGAAAGAGAGAGAGAGAGAAATATGGTGTAGATAATTAAAGAAAGGCAAAAGAGAAGAAGAAAATGAAGAAGGAGGAGGAAAAGGAGAAGGTGAAGAAAGTGAAGAAATAGTAGGAAGAGGAGGAGAGGGAGTAGGAGAATTGGAGGGGTCCCCAGCCAAGATCTAATCAGCCAAATTGCGCTACTTAGAGATCGAGTGAATCTGGTATGGTTGTTGACAAACCAATTACATCGTAACTCTTCCCCACTTGACCGACCACCAAGAACAAAGGACCAGAAACTCCCCCATCGCAGTTCGACTCATTCCCGACCTCATTTTTGAACTGACGCTCCCACTTACGAGTTTACTCTTCGGCCTATTTTGAACCAACCCTTTGGACAGATGAACCAAAGAACCTAAAGCATCAACTGAGCAAACGAGAGAGTAAATTTATCCGTTGAACGACAGACAGACTGATCGTTCTACAAACCGACCGAGAGGCGGACTTTGCCACGGCGCAGAAACCCAAGCCCCAGCCCGGACCCACTAATCTCCCTCGACCGGTGGTCAAATGACAGCACAAAAATTAATTGGCTAGTGAAACTCTTGTTAATGGTGGCGGGTTAGTCGTGGGGTTGCACTGGGGTTATAGCCCCGGGTCGGGGAAAGGAGCCCTGACCACAGATGAAGAGTATTGAAGCTGGAAAGGGGGTCAAAACAGCGAGAGGGAAGCGTGTTCTCGTCCCTGTTAGAGATGTTAGCTGTGAAGAAGTGTAACCAATGTAGTGTTTGTGGGAAACGGAAAACTTTTGGTGATGAAGAGGGGATATTCCAGATGTGTGAGCACTGGTGAGAGGGCTACTAGAACAAGACTTGAAACACTTCTTTAAAAAAAAAAAAAAAAAAAAAAAAAAAAAAAAAAAAAAAAAAAAAAAAAAAAAAAAAAAAAAAAAAAAAAAAAGTTGTTTATATATTTTCTCCGTCATACTCATATTTCTCCCTTCATCGATATGTTTAATAGATCCTAGGATATGAAAACATGTCTCCGCACTACGATATCCTTTTATGTTTGACCTTTTGTTGTTTATCCTTTATGTATTTGACCTGTTTCACATTGCGTTATAAAAATGTTTAAACTATTTCTCGATATTAATTCTAAATATAAATATTTCGATTTTCCTTATCACCAAAGATAGAGAGAATTAGAACATAAGAACACAAGAATGTAGGAGACTGTAAACAACTATAACGCCTACACTAGGCAGTTCCATGTCCATTACCACTTATCATCCCCATCGAAAGAAATACCTAAACACATAGACAAACATACGAGTTCCCTCAAGATTAGTTAGCCTTAATCTTTAAAACTGAATGTAGCTATTATTTTATCTTACTTGTTTATTTATTAATTAATTTATTTATTTGTTTATTTATTTATTCATTTATTTATTTATTTATTTGTTTATTTATTTATTCATTTATTTATATTTTATTCTTTTATTTATTTGACTTATTTTCCCGGCAGCATATGGAAGCGCATCAAAGTATATTTGAATCTGGTATATAAAAACCGAGTCTATTCTACATCATATTCACCAAGATGGTCTCTACTATGTTCATTGGAAATTTGTACCATCCACCGCCATACCTTATAGATAAATATATATGATATGTGTTTTAATTTCAAACACAATAACGTCCTATCCTTGTAACCCTTAAAATAGGAGGCTAAAGCAAAGACATAAACAAGAGTAGATGGCACTGAGGACCTCATTGTTCGTGGTTTACAGCGAAGCGAAGGGAAAAATACGTGTTCAAGTCCAAAGTGTCTCTACTTCAGACGGAACCAACTGTGTGTTTACCTCAATAAACATGTCATTAGATGCCTGCCCTTCTTGCATGGGATTAGATAATGGTTTACCCTCTTTCTTAAAAACTGCCTTCGAGTACTTTCAGCTTACGTTTCTTATGGTGATAGTAAATATATATGATTATATATGTATGGATGTGTATATAAATACATACATATATATATATATATATATATATATATATATATATTTATATATATATATATATACTGTATATACACATATATATATATACATACATATATATATGTGCATATATATATATATATAATAATATATATATGTATATATATATATATATATATATATATATATATATATAGTATCATCCACTTATAGTTCTGTCTGTTGGTGACGGTGTATACATACACACGTAAACGCTCACACATGCACACACACACACACACACACACACACACACACACACACACACACACACACACACACACACACACACACACACACACACACACACACAAACAAGAACACACACAAACAAGAACACACCCACACACATATATATGGTGGGTAATCCATGTCAAGTTCATAATGAAAAAAACAACATGTATATACAAATTCAGCCGAATCCAAATCCCACAATTAAAGTGAATGAGATTCGAATTCCCCTCTTCATCTTTCTAACAATTTCCACACAAAATGTTTAAGAATTATGAACAAGTTTACGGTTATATTCCGCTACACTTTGCGACCGTCATTGCGTTTTATAAACAAACGAAGCGGATACAGATACAGACTCGTTAAGCGAACCTCAAACCACAACGTTTCAGTAAATGTTTTACCTTGCCAAAGAAAAACACATATACACGTACGTAAAAATAGACATTAATACACACGCACACACACGCAGACGCACGCACACGCACACACACACACACAAACACACACACACACACACACACACACACACACACACACACACACACACACACACACACACACACACACACACACACATGGCGCAGTGGTAGAGTTCCTGCCTGCCACTACGGAGGTTCGGGTTTGAATCCTACCCAGGGCCGAAATTATTTCAGTAATGCTCCGCTTCGAGTCTTTACTCCAACTCTCGTGGGCGGGAAGATAAGTGCATGTGTGCGTGTAAGGTCACAACATTACCCATAGATCGGTCATATATGAGCTCTGAGCTCTCTTTCGGGAGGGAAATATATGTCGATCACAAGTCCAACACGCAATCAAAGACCATGGTGAATCACACACACACACACACACACACACACACACACACACACACACACACACACACACACACACACACACACACACAAACACACACACACACACACACACACACACACACACACACACACACACACACTATATATATATATATATGTATATATGTATATGTATGTATATATATAATATATATATATACACGAGGATAACTCCTAATTAACGCTTTATTCACCACAGAAGCTGAGAAAAAAATATTTCTAAAGAACAGAGATAAGAATGATATCGAAAAGCAAATATCCTTATCAGATATTAAGCCATATTACTACTGAAAAAAAAAAATAACATCATTAAGTGAACATAAAAAACTTAACTCAATTTCGTAGCCACACGAACGTGCGTCTGATCTTCATTGTGCTCGCTGGCGCCGCTCCTCATTCAATCGAGTGACTGAAGGCGCGCCCCGGGCTGGGATTTACGATTTTGCCTGACAATACCCTCATCACTTCCCCGGATATAACACTACCCACCACTCTTCCCAGCCACCAGAGTTCTCTCTTTCGTCTTCCCCACTCAACATTATAATACCTCGCAGATCTTCCTCTTCATCACATCCTTCCCTTCTTGCTAGATTTCATAGTCCTTAGCCTCTCTAGTTGCTGTTCATTAGTATTGTTGAGGAATAGGTATTGTATCTTTACTTCTATAAACCAGAGCTGACTTTGATTCCTCCAGAAATAACACAACATTGAAATACTTTTGGTTTCCTGATGAAATCTTACAGTTGAATGGAATCGATAAAAAACCGTGTATTGAAAGAGAATCATGTCACCAATCAGTAAGCACTAGACCCAATCCTCCATTTTGTATTTCTGAGTCTAAGGCCGATCACGCTCATAGATTTATCATGGATGATATATGTTGACGTGTGTGTGTGTGTGTGTGTGTGTGTGTGTGTGTGTGTGTGTGTGTGTGTGTGTGTGTGTGTGTGTGTGTGTGTGTGTGTGTGTGTGTGTGTGTGTGTGTGTGATTCACTATGGTCTTGGATCACGCGTTGGACTCGCGATCGACAGCCATTAACCTTCCGGACGAGAGCTCAGAGCTCGTATGACCGATCTTTGGGTAATACTGTAACCTAACACGCACACACACACCCAACCTCCCGCCCATGTGGGTTGGAGTAACGACCAGCAGCGCAGCTATATTGAAATTATTTCATCCCTGGGCGGGATTCGAAACGGACCGCTGTGACAGCAGTTGCGATCGCAACCACTGCGCCATCAAACCGTGTGTGTGTGTGTGTGTGTGTGTGTGTGTGTGTGTGTGTGTGTGTGTGTGTGTGTGTGTGTGTGTGTGTGTGTGTGTGTGTGTGTGTGTGTGTGTGTACCCATAAGGACGATTGCACATATTCTCATGTCCTTGCTTCTGTTAGTGTACATGTTGGTGTTTATATCTAGTTTTACCCGGTGTGTGCAGATATCTTTTCCTTTACACTTCTTGTCATCTATTTTAATTCCAACCCTCTCCCTTGCAGATTGGTTTGTCTCCGAGGTACCCTTTACCATGTTATCTATTTTTTGTTCCTTTCCTTCCCTTCCGTCTCTATCGTAGTTACTGAATGGAATAAACTTCCTGCTGCAGAGGCAGTCCAATGTAGTTCAGTTCAAAGCTTTAAGATCCATTTATATAAACACCTATGCAAGATGGTGTAATGGCTACTATTCATTTTATATTATTTGTTTGTTGTTATTTGTCTGTTCATTATTATTTGCTTGATTGATATTTATTATTAGTTATCTCTCAATTTATTATCGTTTACTATTTACCTGTTTGTTTGTTATTTAACTTTACCTATTTATCTATTTTATTTATTATTATTTATTTTATTATAATTTTATTTATCTATTTATTTATTTATTTATTTATTTATTTATCATTATTATAATTGTTTTCGCATCCGACCTAGTTATAGACCAAAAGGTCTCTTGTCTCCTTTGTAATCCATTGTAATCCTTTGTAATCCTTTGTAACAATGTTCTCTTCTTATGTCACTCCTTCCCGCTTCCCGGTCATAGAAAGACAAACAGGCAATATAGTCTTCTCTTTACCTTCTTCAGTCCTCATGTGGATATACCAACCCCTTTATATTCTCATGAGTTCCTTTATTCTTTCTTTTTTTTTTTTTTTATTCTTTCTTCCTCTTTTCCGTCCTTTTAGACTTCCTTCCTTCCTTCCTTTCTTTCTTCTCTCTTTCTTGTTTGTTTTCTTCCTTCCTTCCTTCTTTCCTTCTCTTTTCATTTTTGCGCCTTGCTTTATAATAGAGCACAGTATTTTTTTGCGTAATCGTAAGCAACATATTTTTTTTTATTTAAGAACCCAATAACTGAAAAGAACTAATTGGTATTTGCCATTGCAAAGTCTATACTGAAGAAGTTGGTTCCTTTCTGCTCTTTTTTTTTTTTTTTTGGTCTATTTTAAACATGTCCCATTTATATTGCATACACTTTCTATTGTTCAACCTAAATTTTCCACTATTTCTATTATTCTTCGTGTCTCTATATATTTCCTCCTCTTTTACTCACCTCTGTTATTTGTCTTAACATAAGAAAAAATGACAATCTAAAAATACACTTTTCTTCTGTGACAATTCTCCACGATGTTTCCATTCTCCCCACACCTTTGTGTACGAATTGTCTTATCATTTCACCGTCTTTTCTTTACGGTATTGTTTAGTTTCTGAGCTTCTTTCAAGTCTCCTCTCGTCTTCTCTTGTCAGAACACATCATATGCTGTTTATATTTTTCATTTCATTTGCATGCTGTCTCACAACTCTGTATGTACCAATTGCCTGTTTTACCCCTGTCCCGCTCCCTTTCCCATTTTCCTTTCCTTCCCTTCGACTGTCCTTTCCTTTCACCTCCCTTCCCTTTCCTTCCCTTCTCTTTGCTTCCCTCTCCCTTTCCTTTCCTTTCCTTGCTACCCTTTCCCTTTCCCTTCATTTTTCTTTCTCTCCCTTTTCCGTCCATACCATCTCTTTACCCTTCCTGCCTACAGTACTTTCCTTCCCCTTATTTCCTATCCTCCCCCACTCTCTCACACTCCTCTCATCTCCTCTTCTTTTTACCTCTTTCATCTCTTTGTTTCCACTCCCTCACTTTCCTCCTCTCCTCCACATGCTTCACCTCCTCCACCTTTTCCTCCTCCACCTTTTCCTCCTCCACCATTTCTTTGCCTCACTCTCCATTCTCCCCCCCTCCTTCCTTCCTCTTCCCGTTGGTTCCACCTCATCTCACACGTGCATTTCCTTTTTTCCAGACTATACCCCCTTTACTCTCTTCGTATTATCGCAACCCAACTTTCCTCCCTCATTTTCTTCGTTTCATACAACCCTACTCTCCCCTTCTACCCTCCTCCCCATCCCCCCCCTCACCCCAAACAGGTTCGTCCCCACAATGGCCCCTACAATTTTTGGTCCCCAACACCCCTTCTCACTCTTCCCCACATAGGTTATATTAAGTTTTCACGATTTTAATTCAATTTGCCTTTTATTTCGTCACCTACGGTTCGTGGACATGTAGTTTGCTCGCTTCTGTTTGCACGTCCTCCCATCAACCTTTTCCTATCGTTCCTTATACTGCCAAACCCTTTCACAACCCAGTCTACTCTCGCTGTCTTCCATCTCCTCCCTATCCAGCCTATTCCCTTGAATTCCTGTTAATATTCACCTTGTACTCGTCCTCCTCTTTCCTGATATATATTTAGAGTACTGACTTCCTTTTCCTCACTCTTTTTGTAACTCTTTTTTTTCTCTGCATTTTTCCACCCTCTGCTCCTCCTCCTCCTCCTCCTCCTCCTCCTCCTCCTCCTCCTCCTCCTCCTCCTCCTCCTCCTCCTCCTCCTCCTCCTCCTCCTCCTCCTCCTCCTCCTCCTCCTCCTCCTCCTCCTCCTCCCACCCTCCCCTCCTCCTCATTCTTCTCTTGGCTTTTGCTCTTTTATATTTTCTCCGCTCATTCTTAGTTTTTATACTTTTCCTAACCCAATTTTTTTCTCTCTTTTTTTTTCTCATTCCCTGCTTAATTCCTCTCTTCTGTTTTTCTCTTTACTCAATTTTCTCTTTTTTTTCAAACTACTACCTTTACTCATATCCATTCTCGCAATTTTTGGTATTTGGTTGTTGCATCTTTTAAGTATAGGGAGCAGATCTCTCCTGCATTATTAACGATGGGTCTTACGTATTGTGTAATCAACGCCTAAGTCGTATTTTGATCAAAGTTAATAAAACCTAAGCTTTTTGGTTATTTGAGATCACACATTGTTTTCTTTGTTCACTTGTTTATTCATATGTTATATTCATTTATCTATTTATTTATGTTTTTATTTATTTGCCTATATATGGATTTATCTACCAATTTATCTATTATTTGTTTTCTATTAATTAATTTATTTATTTATTTATCTATTTATTTATTTATTAACTTTTTATTCATCTATTTGTTTATTTCTTCATTTATTTACCTATTTATTACTTTATTTGTTTATCTACTTATTTATTTATCTACCTATTTATCAACTTGTTTATTTCTAATTCACATTTATTTATCTACCTATTTATTAACTTATTTATTTCTTATTCGCATTTTCACAGCTGTGACTACGTTTTTGTTTTTTCTGGCTGCCTCCTTTATGCTATACTACTGTTACTAAAATCTAGTTAATACTTGATCAGTAATATTTCATTCACCTACGAAGTACTGGGAATGATTTCTTAATTTTATTCTAGCAACTATTAGAGAAATTGATACAAATCAGAAGAATCTCTAATAACCATAAAGAGACAATCTTAATTGTCTCGTTTATATATAACATAACTTTCTTAAGTTAATTGATATTGTGTAAATACAGTCAGAATGTCATGCAACATGTCATTCGTCTTTTATATGCTACACAAGCAATGTAACCTTTAGTACGCAACATAACGTTGATGATAATGATAACATAAATAATCAGTACATACATAAATGGTCTATTGTTAAGCTATTTATCATCACATTCAACCTGTAATTACGAAGCGCATTTCCTTTTCCTCAGATATGTACAGCTTGTTCTGTTTTGCATAATCAATCATCATGATATAAGTAATCATTAATCAAGATTCCTCGTCAAAGTAAACAATAATTGAGATTATTATATTTTGTTGGTATTGTCCAACTATATCAATGTTCCGTAGCTGAGTCAGATGAAATGGGTGGTTTTCCAACAATGGCGCTTGCAGTACCTTAAGATTTAAGGAAGAGATTAAAACTATACGACGTGATATAATTTTTTTTACATAATCCAGCGTCTTTTTTCTCTCTGTGGTACAATTCAATAAATTGTGGAAAATATTGTTTCTTAACATCATGTCTGAGGTTTGTCGTTTATCAATTTGGCAGAAGACGTTTCGTTCTGTACCTTCAGTATACGAAACTGTCAGTATACAAAACTAACTTTCATTTTCGGAAGACACGTATGTTTAGGGATGAGAATGGAAATGTACCATTTTCTCTCCTTCATATCTATCAAGTTATAACACAAAAAAAAGAAAAAAAACTAAGCATCTATTATCAGTATCACGGTGTTAATAATTTGTAGTCGGACGTTATGTGCATTTAAATGTACAACCTTCACGCCATGTTATTACACTGGATTATACACACTTGCTTTCGTGCTCCAAGAATTTTTTCAATTTTCATCAAGGCACTAAAACGAGAATACGTCCAGATTTGGGCCACAATTTCTCACTTTGACCGAGTTTCTCCAATATACGGTGACCTCCGGCAAGCTGTGTCAAAGACCAATGGACGCTGTTCAGTAAACGGACAAGGGGGTACAGCGGCCTACGACTTGATGAATTGTTGTCCAATATACTCCGCGTTGGGCTCCTACTATTGGGCCATAATCGATCCCCACATTTCATAGTTGCTAGGACTATGATTTACTGTTTGGTGATTGTAGTTTATCCTTGTCACCCTGAGCGAATTCATGAAAATGTCTTTTTCGATGTATAGTCCTGTGGGGGAATCGCAGTTACGCAAAGCAGTTATTTGAAACTTTCGATTGGATTATTGTTGTCGACTCGCTTGTATGTGAGTCACGTGACCTATTTGAGTCATGCAACAGGGATTAACAACATCCTAACAAGGAAATTAAGTCTTATAAACAGAATTATACCTACGTAACCCCCAAAATCTTATTTTCTGATTTGTCAACATTTGAAATAAATAATGATAGCCATATAAACTAGTTATATCTTTTCATAATTCCGTGTAAAGGACACACGGAAATAGAGGTAATATAAGGAAGTTGTGAGTGATGGCGCTGAATCTGAGTCCACTAGACATCAAACTGTTGAGGCAAGTAACTGTCACTGCATAGAATTGGATAGAGGTACAAGATTCGAACCCACAAAAGAGCTAAAGCTTAGCCAACACCCAATTGCGCCATTAGTAGAAAGGTGACTAAGTATGCATCTTTGAGGAAACAAAGTAGAGAAGGACGAAAGAGTCTTTGAGGTAACAAAGTAGAGTAATAGTCAGATGTCGTTATACTGGCGTAATTTTCCCTAAGAGTGTTTGCGACTTCCTTTATCTGAAACCATCATTAAACAACAAACCCTTCTGACTGTCACCAGGCATTTTTATTCAGCATAGAGGAACCTTTCAACACTAAAAGGTTAATAGAGGAACAGGTAATGTGTATGGAGAGCGAAAGAGACTTTGAGGAAACAAAGTAGAGTAATAGTCAGATGTCGTTATACTGGCGTAATTTTCCCTAAGAGTGTGTGCGACTTCCTTTATCTGAAACCATCATTAAACAACAAACCCTTCTGACTGTCACCAGGCATTTTTATTCAGCATAGAGGACCCTTTCAACACTAAAAGGTTAATAGAGGAACAGGTAATGTGTATGGAGAGCGAAAGAGACTTTGAGGAAACAAAGTAGAGTAATAGTCAGATGTCGTTATACTGGCGTAATTTTCCCTAAGAGTGTTTGTGCCTTCCTATATCTGAAACCATCATTAAACAACAAACCCTTCTGACTGTCACCAGGCATTTTTATTCAGCATAGAGGACCCTTTCAACACTAAAAGGTTGACAGAGGAACAGGTAATGTGTATGGAGAGCACGCAACTCCATACCAAAGAGATGATATGACATCTGATGATGAACCACTAATGAGATTCTGTCGCCTGAAACGCGATGACTGTCAGGTCTGTGACGTGGGTGACCGAATGGTGATCCTGATCACGTCCTGTGATTTGCTGATCTCCAACTCTTTGATACACTGTTCACAGGCTTAGGTCATACAGGAACCCACAAAGAACAGTTCCTGTCTGATCGTTGGATACCAGTAATGAGTAACCTACTAGTCCCCTTCGTCCTTCTACTGATCCTGATCACGTCCTGTGATTTGCTGATCTCCAACTCTTTGATACACTGTTCACAGGCTTAGGTCATACAGGAACCCACAAAGAACAGTTCCTGTCTGATCGTTGGATGCCAGTAATGAGTAACTTACTGGTCTCTTTCGTCCTTCTACTGATCCTGATCACGTCCTGTGATTTGCTGATCTCCAACTCTTTGATACACTGTTCACAGGCTTAGGTCATACAGGAACCCACAAAGAACAGTTCCTGTCTGATCGTTGGATGCCAGTAATGAGTTACTGGTCTCCTTCGTCCTTCTACTGATCCTGATCACGTCCTGTGATTTGCTGATCTCCAACTCTTTGATACACTGTTCACAGGCTTAGGTCATACAGGAACCCACAAAGAACAGTTCCTGTCTGATCGTTGGATGCCAGTAATGAGTAACCTACTGATCTCCTTCGTCCTTCTACTGATCCTGATCACGTCCTGTGATTTGCTGATCTCCAACTCTTTGATACACTGTTCACAGGCTTAGGTCATACAGGAACCCACAAAGAACAGTTCCTGTCTGATCGTTGGATGTCAGTAATGAGTAACTTACTGGTCTCTTTCGTCCTTCTACTGATCCTGATCACGTCCTGTGATTTGCTGATCTCCAACTCTTTGATACACTGTTCACAGGCTTAGGTCATACAGGAACCCACAAAGAACAGTTCCTGTCTGATCGTTGGATGCCAGTAATGAGTAACCTACTGGTCTCCTTCGTCCTTCTACTGATCCTGATCACGTCCTGTGATTTGCTGATCTCCAACTCTTTGATACACTGTTCACAGGCTTAGGTCATACAGGAACCCACAAAGAACAGTTCCTGTCTGATCGTTGGATGCCAGTAATGAGTTACTGGTCTCCTTCGTCCTTCTACTGATCCTGATCACGTCCTGTGATTTGCTGATCTCCAACTCTTTGATACACTGTTCACAGGCTTAGGTCATACAGGAACCCACAAAGAACAGTTCCTGTCTGATCGTTGGATACCAGTAATGAGTAACCTACTGGTCTCCCTCGTCCTTCTACTGTCACTGGTTTAAGGAGAACCAGCTAAACAAAATGGTCGACTGATACTCCAAGGAAGGACGTGAGCACTTGAAAGTTCCACACGTCCTTCTTACCCTCGCTCACTCAATGACTTAAGATTGTCGTTATGAAGGCTTCAGCTCAAGGATGCCTCCAGAAATTATCTCCGTTTTTCACTCTCACTCACTTTTTCTTTCCATCTGTCTGTCTATCTACCTACCAATCTATCTATCTATTTATCTGTCTATCTACCTATCTATCTATATATTCATCTATCTATCTGTCTATATATCTATCTAGCTAGCTAGGTATCTTTCTATCTAGCTAGCTAACTATTCATCTATACATCTATCTATCTGTCTATCTATCTATTTATCTATTTATCTATCTATTTATCTATTTATCTATTTATCTATCTATCTATCTATCTATCTATCTATCTACCTACCTACCTACCTACCTACCTACGGACATATTTCCTTTTTCTCGCTTTGTCTTGAGTTTTAATTGTTGGATCTTTTAACGAATACTTTGATCTGTTCCACGCTTCTCCTCCTTCGTTCCCCGCCTTCCTGTCTTTCATTCAAGCTTCAAGTGATCCTAGTCTTTTGCTCTTCCCGTCTGCTTTCTTATATCTCTCCTGAATATACCCTGTCCTTGCTTTTGACGCCTCAACATCCCAATTCTCCTCCACGGCTACCCTCCCTCGCCTTCATTCCTTTTTTCCGGTCTATTGAAACGTTATCAAGAGACATCTTAGTCCTTCTCCTTCCAGTTATATCATCATCTTTTCCAGGACTCTTAGCGCCTCAAGACATCGATTCTATCGAGCTGGTGCAGAGATGGATAGAGAGGCGGAGTAGGCTGTCCGTACTCATACCAGAGAGGGAAAACAATAGAATTAAGTGTTTTTTGGTAAAACGAAAGGTGCTATAATGATGATATCAAGTGGCTTTATGTGGATGCTATTGTGTAGTGCCTTGTTGAGGAAATTATAAAGGGACTGAGAAGAAAATAATGATTTTGCCTAGGAAATCAGGAACGGTTTCTACGAAACCACTAAGTATTCCTAAGTGCTCTTAGCAGACGATTTATTTTTTGATATTGCACTTAAGTCTGAAAACAATACTTAGGTCTTCCCTATGACAGAACTTGGCGTCGCTAAGTACGCTTTGGCAGATGACAAAGTTAAGTGTCCTCGGGAGGTGACCTCAATCATCTGACCTGTTAACGCCTTGCAGTTACTCTCCTAATCTTATATATATATATATATATATACATATATATATATATATGTATATATACATATATACATATATATATATACATATATATATATACATGTATATATATATATATATATATATATACATATATATACATATATATATATATATATACATATACATATACATATACATATACATATATATACATATACATTTTGTGTGTGTCTGTGTGTGTCTGTGTATGTGTGTGTGTGTGTGTGTGTGTGTGTGTGTGTGTGTGTGTGTGTGTGTGTGTGTGTGTGTGTGTGTGTGTGTGTGTGTGTGTGTGTGTGTTTGTGTGTGCGTGCGCGCGCGCTACAGTTGGTCGAAATGGATGTAAAACAACAAGAAGTGTCCATAGATATTTTGAATAACTATGATTTCGTGAATCATGCAGTAACATCACTTACGAACACAAAATGCTTTGTGAATGTAGGGCTGTAAACAAAAATGCTCATGTAATTTCTTTTGTAATAATCAATCAAGCCAAGCATTATTGTAACATAATTTTTTAAGAGAGAGAGAGAGAGAGAGAGAGAGAGAGAGAGAGAGAGAGAGAGAGAGAGCAGAGAGATAGAGAGAAAGAGAGAGAAATTAACACTGCAATCTTATCTAACTAGTTTGTTTTTAATAACGTAATCTAACTTAACCTATCTTATAATCTGCCTTTAACATAGTACAGGTTGTAAAAAAATTTAGATGCAACAGAAGACTATGCTATATCTAAATGTATTTTAGTATAATTCTTATTGTTTTATGTTTATAAATCAGTATATATTGCATTTTTGTATTTCTATTATTGTGTGTGTTTTTAATATTTTATCTAAATCGACCATCGCTCTCTTCTTGCCGGAGGCTCTTTATGAAAATACGCGTAAATGTTTCATGTTTATCACTGTATTGTACATTAATCTTTAATGTTTCCTACTTATAATCTAGTGTATATTAGATTTTTTATATTTTTATTATTTCATATAGTTTTAACTTCTAATTCGACGAATGCAATATCTCTTATCTATAAAAGATTACAAAGGCGGAACATGCCGACAGGAGACCTTTTGGTCCATAACTAGGTCGGATGCGAAAAAAATTATAATAACAAATAGATAAAAAAATATAATAATATAGTAATAATAGATCAAATAAATAAATAGGTAAAGTTAGATAATAAACAAACAGGTAAATAGTAAATAATGATAAATTGAGAGAGAACTAATGATGAATATTAATCAAGCAAATAGTAATAATTAAACAGACAAATAATAACAAACAAATAAACAAATAATATAAACTAAAATGCAGGCATTACAGCATCTTGCTTAGGTGGTTATCTAAATGAATTTTAAAGCTTTGGACTGAACTACATTGCACTGCCTCTGCAGGAAGTTTATTCCATTCATTAACTACACGGTTGGCGAAGTTGTTTCTACCCTCGTCGGAGGTTTGTAATCGAACATGGCAGGTCTTTCATCTATGTATATACAAGTACATATTTAATGATTTTAATTATAATTTGATGAATATCTTGACAAGTCGATTGGTACACAAGTGTCAAGCGAATGGTGTCAACAATATGTAATGAAAATGTGCGAAATACCGTAAAAAACTCATTACGTTGGAAAATATATATTATAATCGACTTTTCATTCACAGAAATTTTCAGTGATCTTCATATATAATATTCATTTAGGTTGTTTCTTTATTCGCTCTGTTTTCCATGTTAAAATGAGGTATTTTATGTTTCCTCTTTGATGCTCATTACATTTTATGCCTGTGAGCTCGACTTGACTATTTGGTAAAATGATTTGTTGTGTGGAGTGCTTAGCAGTTTGGTAGTCAACATTTAAGTACTCCATTCGGTAAAGTGTTCCATAGTGAGACTTGAGTCGAACTTATGCCGAAATACTTAGTATTTTCGTAGGTACTGATCCAGGTGCTTTGATATCGCGAAGACACTTGTTTTGTATAGTATTCCACAGCAGAATATTCATCGTATGTCTGAATCTTTCAGCTGTTCCGTTCGACATTATCGTCAAGTGCTTCCAAATAAATAAAAACTAATAATTTCTTTTAAGGGGATAACCTGGAATTTTTATAAGTTTCTATGCTCGCTATCCTGAATCTCAGTTTATATCGAGATCCGTTAAACCATATTCACTAATTTTTTTTCTTCAAATTTTGGTCGGCTGTTTATGTATAGGTGATCCTAATAAGTGTCTCTCTCATTTAGAATTACTTTAGTGATGCTAGTTGTGATAATGACTAATAAAAATGTAGCATAATCGAAGAAAATCATTGAATGATTGATTCGATTTAACGTTGCAAACTCCCACTATCAGGAGGCTAAAATGATGCCCCTTACAGAGAACTTTGTAGCGTTGAATCTAATGAACCATATCCCTGGTCCAACTCGCTGGCGGAAAGATTCGAACTACCGTCTTCTCGACCTCCGCCGCAAGTAGCGACGCTCTATTAGTGCTAGCTGTGATAATGACAGTAATAAAAGGATAGCATTATCGAAGAAACTAATAACATTAATAGCATTAACGGCAATCCACTAATGACATTATTAGACGAAAAGAAGAGTCCAACCCCATATCCTCTCCTCCTCTCCTCAAATCTGACTGTTACACAAGACTCCCCACACTCCAATAAACTAACAATCACTGTATGAATACTATCCGTTAGGAGAACAAGGGAGAATATTAAACGAACGACTATGCATGTTTCCCTGATCCGAAGACAAATCAAAGACCCGAAGCAGACGAATTCAAATTCTGAGTATTGATCAGCCACACAGACTCTCTCGTGGTTCCATAGGGACTGTGGGGAGAGGAA
>NC_134804.1:33270246-33282746 GCF_046742065.1 Oratosquilla oratoria | reverse complement strand
ATATCACAGTTCAATTATTTTATGATTAGTATAACTTTAGGGGCTCCTCACTGCATGTTCTAAATGAACCTTGAAAGAATATTTTCTATATCCTGATGGAGTATTAGTGCATATAGATTGTTATTAATAGTTATGGTTTTGAAATTCCATGTATGGATGATAGATCTGCGTGGTAGAAATGCTGTACATTGCCTAGTTAATGCAAAGAAGTAATAGACAGCTAACATAAGACCATTCCGTACTTTATATTTTACATTATTTTTATCTGACAGTGATACTGGTTTTCAATTTCACCAAATATTTCTCACAACGTTGGGTTTAGGTGATAATCATTAAATACACATTTCTTTTTTGTGTTCAGAAATTGCAATATAGTAGATTTCAAGCCTTGGTCTACGTTCCTTACTCGTATCAAGACCTGAATATTCAGTGTGCACGTCGCGACTACTCTACTCCTGTATAACTAACGAACCAAGGATGCAGTGGTCTGGTAGCTTGGCAGTCTAGGAAACTATGTATTGATGACGTAGACTGTGGAATTAGCACAACATTTGCATCGTGACGTTGTTTCAAGCGAAAGAAAACTCGTACCCGAGCACAACCTTGGTCCAAGAAAGAGTCTTTACTCAGAAGGAGGAGGAGGATTAATGTCGTCAGTATTAATACACTTGTACGAAGGAGAGAGGCTTAGATTATCATTGGTGAAGCTGGGTCAAGGAGAGCAAATATTGATGGCCTAGACAGTTGATATGGAATAGTTTATATGTAAATCTGTGTATCCCATTCTCATCCAATGTATCTTATTGCATACATTTAGGGAGTTCGTACATGCTCATGTCAGATGGTTTTATTCAAGGTAGATGGACGCCCAGTTGCGATTGAATTGTATAACTGTTTTGATTGAAATATTGACTATAACTCGTTCACACACACATATACATATACATATACAGATACATATGCAGATACATATACATATACATATATATATACATATACATATACATATACATTCTTGAATATCAAGGAAAGACCAAGGCATACTAGAAGACATACTAGAAGGCATACTACAGGATGAATGTAGGAAGTACTGGTTTAAAAATTCAATACCTGGACTCCAGTGAAGATTATAGAAAATAAATCTAGAAAGAAGAGAGCAATTGAACGTAAGTGGAGTGGAAGAGAGTTGAAACTATGGAGGAGAAATGGGGGCTGGTAAGGGTAAAGTAAACTTGAGATGTAGAGGTGGTTAGCTTTGATATCAGGGAAATAGGGGATAACGATCAGTGAAAGGCAGACATGGAAGGTTGGTTGGGGAAATAGTGGAGAAAGGGAGATAAACTAGGGTTAAAGAAAGGAATTAGTCGTGGGAGAGATAATTTTATGTATGCATATACAATGTATATACAATATATATATATATATATATATATGTATATATATATATATATAAAATATATATATATATATATATATATATATATATATATATATATTGTAATTAAATTTTTATAAATTTATCTATTTTTTTAGACATTCTGACAGGTTGACATAAGTAGAGTAGGAAACAAAGGAGTTTTAGTCTGAGTTTATTACTGACTAGTTTCGCAGGCATGTTTTTTCAAAGCATACCTGTGAAACTAGTCAGGAATAAATTCAGACTAAGACTCCTGTGTTTCCTACTCCACTTATGTCATATATGTATATACATATATATATATATATTCTTATCTTTTTTTTTATCTATTTCTTTTAGACATTCTGACAGGTTGACGTAAATATATGTATATATATATATGTATATATATATGTATATATATATATATGTATATATATGTATATATACATATATATATACATATATAATATATAAAGTAGAGTAAGAGACAATAAAAAATAATGAGGGAAATTATACTAAGATTTACATATACATGTAATAGACTTCAAACATAATAGAAAGTCGTCATAAAATTTGATCGGATTGTTAGTGCATAATTGTCAAAAAGACATACGGAAAAGATTAAAAAAAGGCTTGTGGAATTAAAGGAAGGCGATTAGGTGTAGTGCCATTGGTGTTGGGGGCTATCAAGAAAATTAGGTTCAGATGACGCATAGAAGGGACAAGGAATGGACTAGAAGATGTCAAGGTTAGGTCCAAAAAATGTAATGGAAAGTTCGAAGGGACGAGATATGGAAGGAATGGACTAGAAGATGTCAAGGTTAGGTCCAAAAAAAATGTAATGGAAAGTTCTTTTTGGAAAACCAGAATTCACCTGACAGAAAACCAGAAAAAAAATGTAGATTTGGGGATTCAGGAAGATAGTTATAAATGGAATATTTGACAGAAGGACAAGGGATGGAAAAGTTCGAAAAAGGAACACGGAAAATGTGAGTCAGAAATAGATATCCAAAAGTTAGGGAAATATTAACAAGTAAAACACGAATAGATGGCAAAGTGCTAAAAATAAGTTACCCAGAAGAGCACGAGGGAACATGCACTACAAAAGGAAAGATAAGGAAAAATAAGAGACGTCGAAAGTGAGGATTTTTGGGAACGGAAGGAAGAAAAGATAAACAAGCAATGGAAGAAAGTATCAGGGAGGGGAGGAACGAAAAAGGCTTCGCCTCCACAAACAAAGCTTCTGCTTCTACCAAAAGAAATGACGACGACGACGCTCTGCCAAGAGGAACAGGTGAAGCTGGTGGGGGGAGGGGGGAGAAGGAGGGGGCTATCGGTGGTATTCTTAAAAAAAATCTTTCCTTATATACATACATACATATACCAAGGCTTTTTCCCCTTTACAAGGGAGGTAGCCAAAAAGAAAAGGGCATAAAATCATTCCCACCCATTCCATCCCTGAATATATAAATCTTATATAAATCTTTGGAAGGGAAAGATTGATGTAAGCAATGTTATTTTAAAGAATACCAATCGTAAAAATCTTACGGTGGTATTCTTTAAAAAAAATCTTTCCTTATATAAATCTTATATAAACCTTTGGAAGGGAAAGATTGATATAAGCAATGTTTTTTTAAAGAATACCAACGTAAGAATCTTACGGTGGTATTCTTAAAAAAATCTTTCCTTATATAAATCTTATATAAATCCTTGGGAGGGAAAGATTTATATAAGGAAAGATTTTTTTAAGAATACCATTGTAAGAATCTTACGGTGGTATTTTAAAAAAAAGATTCAGAAAGGCTAAGATTAGAGTAAGAAAGGAAATAAAACTAGAAGAGATATGGAAGCGAGAGAAACGACGGAAGAATAGGAGGAGGAGGAGGAGGAAGAGCAGAAGGAAGAATGGAAAGAGGACGAAAAGGAGCAGAAAGCGAGGTAGAAACAATTCTAAGAACAGAAACAGAAGTGAGATCAAATGATTTAGGAACAGGAGTGAGGAATTGAAAGAAACATCAGTGGAAGTAGGAGCAGAAGGAGAAGAAGAAGACAAGACACTAAGAAACGTAGTAGGGAAACGAGAAGTAGGAGGAAAAAGTGGAATTTCGAAAAAAAAAATTGGGAAGGAATAGAAATAGGAGAAGGGAGGAGAAAGAAGAGGAGGGAAAGAAGAGGAGCGTGGGAAATGAAGAGTAAAAGAAGAGAAGGGACTCTTTTTGACGAGCCTCGCGTCATGACGTCGGACGCCTTCCCCCTTACGCGCGCGTTCGATCCCAGCGTTGCCCATCGAGGGCAGGAACCACACACTCTCCCCGTCTTGTAAGCACGTTTGCTTGCTCTTGCGTAGGAATGCACACATACTCCACAGGAAGCCTCCCTTGGCGGCGGTAAACATACACGCACGCCAACAGCACGAGGGTTCAAACACAAACTGGGAATTAGGGAAGGAAGGAAGGAAGGAAGGTCAGGGAAAGGAGGATGACAGTTCATGAAGGAGGAGAGTAAGGAGGAGAGTAAGACGTGGAGGAGAAAAGGAAGATGTGTGTAGGTAGTATCTCCTTGACGTATTCCGTATGACGATACAGCTTGCAAATTTAATTTCGGTTATTGTCAGTTGCTTCTATGCAGCTGACGCGAGGGTGGCGTATCACAGAAGACGTAGCCTAAGACCTAAAGAAACCCATTACTTCAGTTCTAGGGATATAAGAGAAGACTTGCTGAGGAACGAAAGTCGAGAAGAAAGAATCATGGCGGATGGAGTTGAGGTGGAGTGGGTCGGGGAAGGGGAAACTAATAAAGGTTATCTGAGGTACTGAAGCGTGAAAAAATCTACGAGCGAAGGGGTGATTAAAGAATAGTGACATAAAAAATGGATGAGGGGGAGAGGATTAGGGAGTATTTTGGTCTAAAGCCGGAAAGAGGATCACGGTTAAGTAGACCAACTGAATAGTATATTATGATGGATTTAGTTTAGTTTATTGGCTAGATTGTAGCATACAACATAAAACATTATACAATTTTTTAAAGTTAGTATGGTCCAGTGTACAAGTTAATCTACAAAATATTCGTACATTGTTTCTTGAAGATAGAAACTCTATGAATTACAGTATACATATCCTATGTATGCACCTTCCTCACAGATACTATTACGTACCTACAGTAAAAGAAGAGAAGAAAAAATACACACACTTGCCTGCATAAGAAAGAAAATAATAATAAAAGATAATAGGATTGTTATGCCAAGGAAACAAAAGGAGTGTAAAAGAAAGACGAGTAAGCAAATGACTAGCTTGGAGGTAGGGGATATGAGAGAAAAAAAACAACTAAAATGAAGTGACGAGGAAAAGGAAGAAAAAGGCAAAATGAGCAAACGGAGTTGAAGAGCTTAGAGGATAAAACAGGAAAGGAAGAGGAGGAAGAGGGATGAAATAAGAAGAGGAAAAGGAGAAGGAGGAAAGAAAGAAGAGAAAGATGAAAAGAAAGGAGAGAAAGGGGGAGAAGAAAGAAGAGGAAGAGGAGGAGGAGAAGGAGAAGGAGAAGGAGAAGGTAAGTGCTACCATTAATATGATATTATCACATATATACCAAGTAATATATCAAGCAAGACACATAAGGAAAAATCCACAGACGCAACTAAGCTACTAACTGTAATTTACGATCAAAATTATTAACAGTTGTAAGCACCGCAAGAACATGGCTAGAATAAACTAAAAAAGCAAAGAAGAAAAGTTTATATACGTGAACGAAAGACGGAAGGGGAGATATGCAAAGTGGGTGGAGAAGGAAGCAGGATTAGATAAGGATAAGGACGAATTTAGAAGTTAGTTCTATTAGCAGAGGGGAAAGGAAGATGTGATATACCTACCAATAAAGATAATACCACAGAGAGTAAGGGACTTGTGTTATGAGTATGGTAAAAAGAAAGTATGGTATGGTAAAAGAAAGGCTGTAAAATAAAAGAGATAGGAAACATGAATGTAATGAATGGCAAGTGAGTGACAGTGGACGAGATAAGAAGACAGCCAAGAAGAAGAAGAACAGAGAAAATAAATGAAAAATTATAAAAGAAAAGGCGAGAGAATCTGGAAGACTCAGTTTGGAATGCGCAACGCAGAGAGGGACAATGTAAACACAAAGAAAGTATTAAAATATAAAACGAAGGAAAACTGTCGTGTAACATTGAGAAAGATATGAGTGTGTTAAGAAACGAAACGATAAACTAAAAACAAGATTAGTTTGATTTAAGTTTAGAATATCTAGACGACTGATTACTGGGAGAGAACAACAACAATCAGGTGAACGAAACAAAGTATTGTAGGCCCTGACGAGGGAAAACTGTCGTGTAACAATGAGAAAGATATGAATGTGTTAAGAAACGAACCGATAAACTAAAAACAAGATAAGGTAGGTTTAAGATGAGAATACCCAGAGTGAACGAAACAAAGTATTGTCGACCCTGACGAAGGAAAACTGTCGTGTAACAATGAGAAAGATATGAATGTGTTAAGAAACGAACCGATAAACTAAAAACAAGATAAGGTAGATTTAAGCTCAGAATATCCAGAGTACTAAAAACAAGATAAGGTAGATTTAAGCTCAGAATATCCAGAGTACTAAAAACAAGAACAGGGAGATTTAAGCTCAGAATATCCAGAGTACTGATTCATGAGAGATAACAACAACAACAATCGAGTGAACGAAACAAGGTATTGTAGACCCCTGACGACCTAATCATACCCCAAGGGCAAAAAAATTGCAAAGCAATACAAAATTATTTCTGGACCTTTTCGCAACTGCTCTAGACAGATTGGCAAGCCGGAAATTGTTTTGTATTTATTTAAAACTATTGATGAAAATTTATTGAAAAACGGAATTATTTACCAATGAAACAGGCACCTAGTTGCAGGATAACATTGATATTTGTTTAATTTCTTATCAATGGAATAAAAGGATAGACACGGAAGCTACAAAACAGTATACATTTTTATCAATATAGAGACTGTTATTGTATGAGTTTAATTTTTTGTATCATCTTTTAGAAAATAATCTATTATCCTTACAAAGAGAACATAATGAATTGCTCAGATTTTCGTACAAGTATATATATATGCGAATATATATATATATATATATATATATATATATATATATAAGGTATATGTATATATATGTATGTATATATAATGTATGCGTGTATGTATATATGTGTATGTATGTACGTATACACGTGTATTTATATGTATGTATGTATGTATATATGTACATGTGTATGTTTTATCTATCTACGTATGTGAAATATATATTCTCGAATATATCTGCTTGTATGGGACTGAAATTATATGTATGGAAATAAGAATATTTGTGTTTGTTTTTAACATATTTATTGATCAGATTGTATGTTCACATCAATAGGTTGTTACTTTTTGAGTCATCAGTGATCCCTATCTATTCCATCTACTCCTTCATGTTATTAAGTAATATATGAAATAATCAAAGTTCAAGGAAAGTAGTGATAAATATGAGTTAAAGATAAATGGTTATCATAGGGAAGAGAACCACGACAAAGAAAAAAGAGTCAAAAGGAGAAAATAACAAATGGTAAATAAAAATGCAAGTAAAAACTGAGAGGGTAATACAAAAAAAAAAAAAAAAAGATAGGGTAGGAAAGAGAAGGGAGAAGGGGGGAACTTAAAAAAAGAGAAAGTTAGTGGAAGCCCCCCTCTCAACCCCCCCCCCAAAAAAAAAACAGAGCGAGGGAGGAAGAAAGAAAAAAGAGAGAAATCAATTAATGATGATAATCTGACGGTGGTGGTGATGATGATGGTGATGGTGGTGGACATGGTGAAGGTGATGGTGATGGTGATGGTGATGAAGGTGGTGGGACGACGACGAGGACAACGACAAGGACGAGGACGAGGACGAGGATGACGACGACGACGACGACGAGGACGAGGAGGACGACGACGAGGACGAGGACGACGACGAGGACGACGACGAGGACGACGACGAGGACGACGACGAGGACGATGATGATGGTGCCGATAATGAAAACGACGACGACGGTAAGGAAGAAAAGAGGGAGGGAGAGAGAACCAAAGAAAGAGGAAGAAAAGAAAATGGTGGTAAAGGAGGAAGAGCAGTGGAGACAAGATGGTGGAAAGCTAGATGGAAGATTAGAAGACAAAGGAGGACAAAGAGGAGTAAGAATGCAGGGATTAACAGGAGGAAGACAATAAGAAAAATGAGAAGAGGAGGAACGTCAGATGGTGGAGAGAATATGCAGAAAAAAAAAGAAAAAAAAAGAGCGAGAAAAAAAGAGAAGAGCAGGGTGAGGAAGATGAAAAAAGAGAATAGGTAGAAGACGTTCCAGGACCAGGGGTAAGACGTTGAAGAGGAGGATGGAAAAGTGAAAGAGGGGAAGAAGAGGATGAGGAGAGGGATTAGCAGTAGTGGGAGGAGGGGAGGGAAGAGGAGGAGGAGGAGGAGGAAGGAGGAGGAGGAGAAGAGGACTGAGAGAAACCCCCCTGAGAGCAGGGAAGAGGAGCTAACGAGGATCTCTATCTGGCGTGTCCGTGGAACGACGGAACAGCGAAGCGTTCAGGGCGAAAAACGCAGAAGGAAACGGACGCTCCCAGAGAAGAGTTGGGAAGTGAAGGTTGACTTGAAGAACGAAAACTGAAAATTATTGATATAAGAGTGAGCTGAGAGAAAATATTGTAGTGTCTGTTGAGAAATTATGGAAAGTAAGGAAAGGTGAAATGGCGAGAGGGACAAGTATATGAATGGCAGTGCAAATTTTTTTCCAAAATAAGAAAATATAAGCGGAAAGGCAAAGAAAATATGTGGGAGGATGGAGAAGCATATATTTGCATATACACACACATACTATATGTATAAATGTATACATGTATTATGTATGTATGTCTGTATGTATGTATGTATGTATGTATGTATGTATGTATGTAAGTATGCATGTATGTACGCATATATGGAAGTGTGTATGTATATATGTTTGTATGTATGTATGTATTTAGCATGTATACATGTATTATGTATGTATGTATGCATGCATGTAAGTATACATGTAAGTATGCATGTATGTAAGTATGCATATATGGAAGAGTGCTTGTATATATATTTGTATGTATGCATGCATGTAGGTATGTATGTATGTATGTATGCATGTATGTTTGTATGTATATATGTATGTAATGTATGAATGTACGCATGTATGTATGTATGGATGCATGTATGTGTATGTATCTATAGTATCTATGTATGCATGTATGCATGTACGTATCTGTGTGTGTGTATGTATGTGTGTATGTATTGAATAAATGACTACCCTGTTCAGAAATGAAACTGCAATCCATGTAACTGTGAGGTCACAGAGCCAACCACCAATCTCCGCTTAATACTACAAAAATACGAAGCTGTTCGTCCCTTTACATATACACGAGCACACTCGGACGCAGTCTGTGATGCCAAAGTTCATCAACTTCAGTGGAAACCATCTGGGACATGTGTATCATGACTTTTCGAGAGACTGAATCAATGACTATCGTGTACAGGGATCGGTCTGTGTGATTACAAGACAGAAGCAGAAGCTGTAAGGTTATAGATATGAAGAGGAGTAGGCGGGGTTTGATACTTTCGTAACGTCAGTCGATGGTTTGTCCCTGTGATTTCTCTAATCACATCTAAAAGGTCAATTACCTGTGTTTCTTTTCTTCAAATGCAACAGAAACTCGGTTATATTTATTCAATGAATTGTTTAGATCTTGGAACCAGCTGAGTCATGAGTATCTTCGCGTTGAACAAGCCATTTAACATTGTATTTGTATAGTAAGACCCTTATTTTCAAATCCCTTTTTTCATGATTGTCCGATATGAAATTTGTAACAGTGTTCACAATATATCTTGTACACAACAATATATCTCTGTACGTAATTTTTTTTAGTATGCGAACGACATTTTGAAGACTTTCAAGGAAAAATAGAACAAGATTCCTTCCTTGAAAAGTTTCAGTTTCATGAGCTTTCTGAAAGGTTCATGATTAAAGGGCCATTTACACGGTCAAACAGTTTGACAAACCCGGTTTGTCAGACAAGTGTTTGAAGTGATGTTTGACCGTGTGAATGGGGCATTTGGTCGTCAAACACGTTTGTCGAACGTGTTTGACAACCAAATACTCTATTCACACGGTCAAACGTCACTTCAAACACTGGTTTGACAAACCGGGTTTGTCAAACCGTTTGGGCGTCTAAATGCCCCTTTAGCCTGAAGTACCTGTTGTGTCTCCCCTCCTTGTTTGCGTTGGCCCTGTGCTACAGTCTTTTGCTCTTTAGGGGGATTCCCAACATGCATGGAAATGTATTTCGGTGGTTGGTTGCTTGATATTAATTCACACATACATACATACACACACACACACACACACACACACACACACACACACACACACACACACACACACACACACACACACACACACACACACACACACACACACACACACACACGCACTTCTGTGTTTCCTACTCCGTTTACGTCATATATATATACATATATATATATATATATATTATATATATATATATATACATATAATATATATATAATATATATAATATATATATATATAATATATATATATATATATATATATATATATATATATTATAAATACATGTATATATATAAATACATATATATATATATACATGTATATATATATATATATATTAATACATATATATATATATATATGTATATACATGCATACATACATATATCAAGGCTTTTCCCCCCTTACAAGGGAGGTAGCCAAAAAGGAAACGCCATAAAATCATTCCCACCCATTCCATCCCTGAATACACTCCACACCCCTCTACCCTCCCTCTTATCTTAGCACCTCCTGGATGACGGGTCATCCCTGCACCTTGTCCACTGCCCTGGGTCAGAAGCAGTGTCGCAAGACACAGCACATCCACAGCAAGGCCGCTTCATTAAATCGGCGACCCCCCCTCTCTGTCCCCCCATGCATAAAAGGAGAAGACGGGGAGAATACCCTTCGGGCTGCGTCAAATTTTGCTCACACATACTACCTCACCCCCAATCCCCCCGCCCATTCCACCTCATGCATCACAACATCATCCATATACAACCATTCTCCATATAACCCTGTCTTCTGTCCTCTCCCGTCCTTCCTCAACAGACATTCCTCTCTTCCCCAAAGCCCCCTTCACGCCATCCATCCACCTCATCCTAGGACGTCCCCTCATGTTCACTCCCTCCACATCTGCCTTCCATACCTCTTATACTAGTCTTTCTTCACTCATTCCTTCCATGTGTCCAAACCATCCTAACCTCGATAACTTTCTTCATAAGCAATGTGGTGGTATCCTTTTATTCTGCTAGACGGTTATAATCATCTCAGTGCATTACTATAAAGTTATTTTAATCCTTAATACGTTCCTCTATAGAAAGCAGATGGATATGTACTGCAAGGTATTTTATATAGAAGGCCGCGTTTTCCTCATTCATTCCCGGTCATTTTTCACCTTAATTATATCCTCTATCTTCGCGCCGGGATGATTTAGCGATTCTTGCGCCTGATTTTTCTAAGGCTTCGTCTAAAGCTTTCAGCTTTACTGGGTTTTAAATGATATGTATCGTTCTTTATACTTTATATTTTCTTCACGTAAGTTCTTTATGACTGATTTATTTGTTTATTTATTTTTTAATCTGTTTTATTTTAATTTAATTTATTTTAATCTATTATAATTTGTTTTATTTATTTTTATCATTATTATTGTTATTATTATTATTATTATTATTATTATTATTATTATTATTATTTTTATCATTATTATTGTTATTATTATTATTATTATTATTATTATTATTATTATTATTTATTATTATTAATATTATTAATATTATTAATATTATTGATATTAGTAATATTAACATTATTATTTTCATTATTATAATTATTAACATTATTATTTATCTATTTATTTATTTATTTATTTATTTATTTTTTATCATTTTTTTTTTTTACCTGACCCAGTACTATAAGTCCCGAAATCTGTTCATAATATACTAACAATCTTCTCCAAGGAATTTATTATTACAAAAATCGCAAGGGCTTTGACAAAAAAATCTAATCATACTCTAAGATTTCTTTATTTCACTCTATGCGATACAGAAGACATAGTAACCAAACCAAAAGCGAAAAGAAAGATATGGAGAAACAAGAAATTGCAAGAGAAGGAAAAAAAATCCTATTATACTATAAGATTTCTCTTACTATCTGCGGTACAGGAGACACAGTAACCAAAGCGAAAGAGAAAAAGAAAGAAAACTGAAAGTGGGAGGTGCAAGAAATCGCTAGAGAAAGGGAACAAACTTTCCTGAGGCGAAGAGCATCCCAGACATAAGGGCGTGGAATCAAGGAAGATAGAGATGCAAGAAGATGTCGCGAATTCAAAAGAGGCCGGAAAGGGACAAATGAAGGGAAGGTCTCGCGCGAATAATATCAGAAAGAAGTCGCGAATTACGATAAAGAATACAAAAGGAAGCGAGAGGAAACGAGGTTGATAGACACCAGAAGACGAGCGTAAGGATGAACGAAAGTGTCAAATGAAATAAATGAAGGAGAATGATCATGCGGAAGAGAGAGAGAGAGAGAGAGAGAGAGAGAGAGAGAGAGAGAGAGAGAGAGAGAGAGAGAGAGAGAGAGAGAGATACAAAGAGACAGACAGACAGAGAGAGACAGAGAGACAGAGAGGGAGAGAAAGAGGGAGAGAAGGAGACGGAGAGAGAGAGAGAGAGAGAGAGAGAGAGAGAGAGAGAGAGAGAGAGAGAGAGAGAGAGAGAGAGAGAGAGAGAGAGAGAGAGAGAGAGAGAAATCCAAGAAAAGAGAAAAAGAAAGAAAAACAGAAAACCGTGTGTGCTTGCGAAAGAAAGAGCAGCTGACAGGAAGAGAAGGAGGAGGAAGGGGAAGGAGATGAAGAGGTTGTGAAGAGAGAAGGTTAAGGAGGAGGAGGAGGAGGAGGAGGAGAGGATGGAGATGGAAAGGGAGACGATGGGAGGA
>NC_134804.1:33257746-33265246 GCF_046742065.1 Oratosquilla oratoria | reverse complement strand
CTTTATGTATATATATACCTTTGTCTCTGTAACTGTGTATTCATAGATAATGTCTTAAATATACGAATATATAAGCTTTATATATATGTTTTTTCTGCATATATATATATATATATATATATATATATATATATATATATATATATATATATATCATTATTATAATTTTATTTTGCATCCGACCTAGTTATGGACCAAAAGGTCTCCTGTCGGCATGCTCTGCGTTTGTAATCCTTTGTAGGATAGAAATTGGACGCATGGCCTTCTTTCTATTGGTACAATCAATCAGTTGGGCTTCTTTCTCGTATGTCATTTCTTTGCTTGACTGCTGCCAGCACATTAACCATTATAAAACAAGAACTGTTAAACTAAGGATATATGTGATTAGAGAAAATACTGATTTTTCTTATAAAACACTGATGTCATCTAGAAATAATTGCAACACCTTCCTAGTTCATTAGACGACTGGACACTGAAAAGTCAAAATGTAGTCGATTTTTGTTGATCTATATGATGGATAACTATTTCAGTATCTATGCCTGTATGAGAAGTTTCAAGAGGATCATTATGACAAACATCCACTAGCTCAACCACAGTAAATAGATAAATAAATAAATAAATAAATAAATAAATAAATAACCAGAATTTGTAGTATTCTATTATCAACTAAAATTAGATAGTAGTTACCTAGACTTAGAAGTCTGCAACGAAGAGATATGTGATGCTGTTAAGGATTACAAAGGTGGAGCATGCTGACAGGAGACCTTTTGGTCCATATCAAAGTCAGATGTGAACAAAAATATAATCATAGATAAATAAATAAAAAATATAATAAAGTAAATAATAATAAATAAAATAAATGCATAGGTATAGTTTGATAATAAACAAACAGGTAGATAGTAAATACAATAATAATAATAAATTCACATATAACTAATAATAAATGAGAATCAAGCAAATAATAATAAACAATGAGACAAATGATAACAAAACAAATAAACATATTTACACCTGAAAACTTCCAATATCACTTATAAAGAAAACAAACCAGAACATGGAAAACACTATTCCAGAATTCATAATTCACAACCCTTAGCCATAGCAAGACTTGCCAATATATACAATTCAACTATGTCAGCAAGATGCTTCCCTGATGCCTGGAAAATCTCACTAATCCCCCTAATGCCCAAACATGGGAAAGACTCTCACGAGGCAAACAACTTTCGTCCAATATCCCTCCTCGAAGTTCTAGGAAAAATCTTAGAAAGAATAATAAACCAAAAACTTGGAAACCATCTGGAGTGGAGCAACTTGTATTATGAAGAACATTTTGGGTTTAGTAATGCTCGAGGCACCCATCCTTCCTCACAAAAAAAAAAAAAAAAAAAAAAAAAAAGGAGACAATTAAACTTGTACATAATAAAGGAGATGAGAACAATACTACACTAGAAATACATCCAATGCAAGACCCTCAGGACTGTTGACATAGTACGTGCGTGAACGTTAATGTTCCGAGTGCTCTCCTAATGCTCTCCAATTTTTTTGGTCAAACGAAGAATGAAAAGAAGAAGAAAAGTAAGAGGCCAGATTTCAACTCGCATAGAGCTCACGTCACAGTGCTCGTACGTCGCGCAAAACCCAAGGAACCCTATCAGAAACCTTATTCTATTAAAGCTTTCCGCTGAATTCCGGCGCTTCGTGCCGGGTCATGATTCTCTTACGATGCTATTTCGGAAATACATCGTGTATGACCATTAACGACCCGAGCACGCTCCGAATGCTCTCCGATTTTTTTTATCCAGCAAAGAAAAAGAAGAAAAGCAAGACACCAAATTCAACCTGCATGTCGCTTGGCGCGAAATCCAAAGAACTCAATTAGAAACCGTCACTGCGTGAGGGGATTATTTTAAGAGGTTTTTACAAAATCTACCAATTAGGATCCGAGTACAAAATTTCCATATAAAAACACAAGGATGGAGGAGACCACAGGAGACCACAAGGCCTACATCAGGCAGTTCCATGTCCCTTACCATTTGTCATCCCTATCCATAAAGTTACTTAATCTTCTCTTAAAGCAACTAATAGCTTCAGCTCTAACTATATAAGGAGGCAAGGGTAAAGACTGAGATACATAAACTTGATAACGTGAAACTCTAAAAACTCCAGGACAATACCCTCTTACCCATACCATTTGCCATAAGTACCTGAGAGATATCCAACCCTTTAAAATGCGTAGATATTTGTTATGTTATTAACATCATTGGCAACACATAAATCGTTGAATGCCAAGAAGAGAATGAAAATTATATGAAATGAACAACAAATAGAACATTTGAAGGAAAATGGAAAATCAAGAGAACCACCACAGTTCATCTGAGAGTTTATAAGGGAATCATAAACACACTTCCATTCATGCTTGACGAAGAAGCACAATTTTAGAATTAAATGAAAATCTTGGCTTAAGGTCTAATTGTTATAGTCACATAATGAATTAAAAGAACGCAAACAAATGACAGTGTCTACATGAATTAATTTGTGCAAATTGAAACACATTTAATTAAAGCCTTTGTTTTGAATATTCTGGAATATCCAGTAATATTTACGCTGAATAATATACAGTTTAGATCATTATATAAAATCTAAAACAAAGTAATTAGATTTTGCCACTGACCAAATATATCCATATATTCTAAATACCATACATATTCATTAAAATTAAAAAAAAATTATATTGAATTCAGAGCTTGGACAAAATTACATACAAGAAATAAAGTGTTAAAGATAATGAAAAAGTGTCAGTGCAATACATAAATTAAACAAACACTTCCCTTTCAGCCTTGCAATATCAACAATTAACCCCTTTCAATTTCCAGACAAGAACGAGAACAAAGAACAGAGGGATAATGAAAAGGAACTTTTGTTGCTACTATGGGCTTGTAAGTAGTCACTTTGGCATCGAAATCTAAAAAACGGACTTGATGAAGAATTGGTTAAGCAACAGTGGAAATAATATGTACTGGATGTGTGGTAGCAGACGGAAAAAATAGAGAGGATAAACATGAAATAGAAATATAAGAACTGCTAAAGAAACAGATTTTTTTTTTAGTGATTATCAAAAAGAAGGTACCTGTGGTCATGTGCTGGAACTAAACATAGGACGAAGAGAGGATAAACATAAAATAAAACAGTATAAGAACTGCTAATGAAATAAAAAGTTTGGAAATCATTATGGAAAAGAAAAGGCCTGTGATCAAAAAGATCATGTGCTGGAACTAAACAAAAGACTAAGAACAAAACGAATAAAATATACTCCAGAGATCACACGATAAAACAATAAGAACGAAGAGTAAGAGAAACAAATAAAGATGGTGTAGGTATAATGATGTTTGCAAACTCTGAGTTGCTGAGCAGATATTGAAAAATCGTTGGAGTTGAGGATTGACAGTGTGTAGATGTAAAGATATCAACAAATGAAATTTTCAAAATAGAATAAATCGGAACCACCTGAAGCAGGATAAAAAATTATCTATTTATTATTATTTGTCTCTTTATTTCCTTGATTATCATTTATTATTATTTATATGTCAGTTTACTATTATTTACTATTCAACTGCTTGTCTATTATTTAACTTTACCTATTTATCTATTTACTTATTTATTATTATTTACATTATTATGATTTTATCTATCTATTTATTTATTTATTTTATCATTAATATATATGCATGCATGTATGTATGGGTGTGTGTGTATGTATGTGTGTACGTATAGATATGTATGTATATGTGTGTGTATATATATATATATATATATATATATATATATATATATATATATATATATATATATATATATACATATAAAATAATAATAATAATAATAATAACTTCTTTTTTTCATCCGACCTAGTTATGGACCAAAAGGTCTCCTGTCGACATATTTTTCCTTTGTAATCCTTTGTAATAGAGAAATCTGTTTGTAATTGACGACGCCTTTGCTCCTTCTCTCCTGACAACGGTAAGAAATCAACTAGTAATTACCGTCAGTGGCGCTGCTATTGCACAGCCGCCGTTTCACAAGAGTTGAAAAGGAGACGACTGTGATTAGAACCTGGCAGTAATTGCTATTGCCAGTGCCGAGGGCATTACGGATTTCTAAGATTGAATTGAATTATACTCCCACGAAAATACTTTTGACAAGGATCGGGATGGGCCAAAGAGGGTAAATACCCTCAAGCGTCTTCCTGCCTGCAACGACAGTGAATTGGCACAAGTAAGACGCATAGTCCACAGTCACGTGCAACCTTAGCAGTGAAAACCTGGCCACAGGAGTCGGAGAGGCAGTCCCCAGAAGACGATGGTTCTTGTGAAGCAAACAGAATTCGACCTTCGTGAGGACAAAGGGAGGAGAAGCCTTGTATGAGATTATTGTGTCTCCTGGCAGCAAAGTCATCACTAGCAGTATAAAAGTTACTTCAACAGAATAACTTTAGAATAACATATATGCTGTACAAGGACGATGGACGGATGTCGTTGGCCAAGAAAGAAAGAAAGAAAGAAAGAAAGAAAGAGAGAGAGAAAATTATGGAAATCTATTAATTTTTTTTTTCTTCAAATATATCTCTTAATATTCAGAACATGAAGTTCGTAGCGTCCCAAAACGATCTGGTGAATGAATATGTAGTTGAGGCGTAACCGGCATGACTTAGCTCATTTTGTACTTTCATTCAAGCCCAGGGGTTCTTTACTTTTTTCTCCAATTCCCCACTTTTTAGTGAGCCAACTCTCCATTTCCCACCACAGCATCGGTGACAACAAGAAGACACCAGAAACAAACAAAAAGAAACAAAAACACATCGATTAAAAAGAAAAAGACAGTGGTTCTTCTGTCCGACCGGTCATTCCCCACTTGGCAACTCCGCCATTCCCCACCAGTGGGGAATTCCCCACAGATTAAGAACCACTGATCTAGCCGAAGAGGTATAGATGAATTAGCACTCCCTAGTGGTGATACCCAGGGAACAATAATACAAGTAAATTCGAAAAAGGTACAATGAATTATTAGATCAAATTTGAATGAAAGCTGCTACCAAAAAAGTCTGTTAGTATGACTGATTTCTTTTTTTAAGTTTTCCTCTCCAAACTCGTCCATGACACGAGATTGGCGTTCCTCACCACTACCATTCTTTGTATAATTTCTGTCCCCATTATATTTTTTAGCAGTCTATTCAATTACAAATATATCAACCTCTCACGGCTACTGCATGTTCGATAAAAATATTGCACTAAATGAATTAGGTGTATTTGAACCAACACTCTTTACATTACAAGTCGTTTAATATATTCTTGACGTCTTTAACTAATTCTTTTTAGTTTCAACAAACACACTGTTGTCACAAAATATATTATACGTAGCTTGACCTTGGATTACGCCGTTATATATTTCTGGATGGTGATGGAGATTTTTTATAAACTCTCGAAAAGTTTGCATGGTTAAAGTATTCATTGGATCAAAAGTCAAAGTAAATCTCTTTAGTGGAACACACATCGAAAGAATCGTACAAAGATAAATAAAATCATCTGACGTTAATAGGAATGATGTACCAAGTTCCACTCGATTCGGAGATAGGGAGGGACTGTATTAAATAAACTTACCCCCTTTCACTACCAAAGTATAATGATTCTTAATCTTTCGGCTGTTCCCATAAGGATCGCGACATCAGGTCATTTTTATATATCTCCACTTGTCATCTGTATCTTCATTCGTCAAACCAATCGCGCACGTGTCCTACCTCACCACATGCATTCACCTCTTTTCATCCTTCATCTTGTCCCGAATGAATTTGCTTGGTGTTAGCTAGGATAAAACTTCAAGTCGAATTTAACTCCGGACGAGCAACCAGAAAAGGAACTCTAGTGATCGTAAACTGCTCCAGTTAAATTGTTTAGAATTTACTATAGAAAAGCACTGAAAGTTGCTTTTATGGTTTGTGGCTGCGAAAGTTTATATATATATATATATATATATATATATATATATATATATATATATATATATATATATATATATATATATATATATATATATATATTCATATTTATTCATATTGTTTTAATTTCTGGACAATTATACACTAGTCATATTATCTAACAAGGAACTGAATATTGAACTTAATTATTTGTGCATTTCTTTGATCCTGAAAGGTTTCTGTTGCTCATTTGGTGCAAGACTCTTCGTATGGATTCGTTTGTTCGTTTGATGTGAGGTTTCAACTGGAAAATCTTTCATATTTCGTGAATATGAAGCTACGGACGATGGCTCACGTATTCACTTTGAAGAAAGTTTGGTCGAGCAGAGCAAAAAAAAAAAAAAATTGTTTAATACCATGAATTAGAGATTGCTCCTTGATCATGTTAAAAAAATATTTTTGTATTTTGCGAAAATACCCTAATTGAGTAATAAGTCTACCCTTGAATCACTTTGACTCATGGTGAGTTATTTTCAACTGGTTCGTTTCTCTACGGAATTGTTTATCAGTTTATTATTCACAGTTGCAAAGAAATTGTTTCGTAGTGCAAAAGGATCATACTTTCCTTCCCAAGATCAAGATGAAGATACAATAGAATTCACATGAATCCAGCACAAGACAGAAATCATTTAGAAGAGCTTCTGACATGATGACAAGGATGTAGAGGAAATTGAATAATGTTGCTTGATACATATTTAACATGAAGAGAATCTTTGTAACTTCTTCCCACACCCGTACCTTGTTTTAATCCACAACACTACCTCTCTGTGAAGCTCAAATATTACTCAATACCCTTTACTTTCGTCCATTGTACTTATCAATTCCATCTACGGGGGATATTTTACAGTCCTCCTTCCTCCTTTCTCTTCCCAATTTCTTGTTGCTTCCTTCTTCACATGATTCCATTTTCCTTTACACTTCACCCCAACCTTCCTCTCCTTCCTATTCTTACTCCCGCGATTTGATCTGCTTCACTTTCACAAATTTATGTCCGGTTTGTCTCAATGGTGGCTCCAGATAAACACACGACCTCGGGGATATTGGCAACGGCGGACTTGTCCGTGGAGTGTTCAGTTTCTGATTCAACACTGCTGACCACCCGTCCGCAAACAAATCCTGACCAAGAGTATTGTAAAGATGCGCTAACGAGGAAAAACGAAAAAAGATAATTGAAATGGAGGAATCCATTTCCGGTCCCTTTGCGTTTACTTCCCGTTCATTTCTATATCTTTTACGCTCATGGATACCATTCATGATGATGATGATGATGATGATGATGATGATGATGATGATGATGATGATGATGATGATGATGATGATGATGATGATGATGATGATGATGATGATATGATGATGATGATGATGATGATGATGATGATGATGATGATGATGATGATGATGATGATGATGATGATGATGATGATGATGATGATGATGATGATGATGATGATGATGATGATGATGATGATGAT
>NC_134804.1:33242746-33255246 GCF_046742065.1 Oratosquilla oratoria | reverse complement strand
TTTTCTATTTATCATTATTATATTTTTTTCGTATACGACCTAGTTATGGACCAAAAGGTCTCCTGTCGGCATGCTCCGCCTTCGTAATCCTTTGTAATCCTTTGAATCAACAGAATAAAACTCTATACAAAACCAAAGTAAATAAGACAAAGAAAGATTGTTAGGAATGCAAATCAACTCTAGGAAAAGTCAGATGAAGGATTGATAAAAATGGAAGAAGATATATTGAATAAACTATATCTTTAGATAATTTAATCTGGTGTATATCAAAGTACTTATTAATGCAAAATGATAGCTCGATATATATGGGGCTAATGACTCAATCAGTAGTTTAATAGGGATTTAATGGGGCATATTCAGCTTAATGCATTTGATATTACAAGTTCTATTTAGTTTTTTTTGTATATAAAACACGTAATTGTACCAAATAATCCCGACGTACTGGAAACACAAAGGTGTTTCAGGACCAACTTTGGTGTTTAACCAAAAACAGAACTCTTGTTTACTTTTTCGTTCGACATGCAAAGAAGTTTGAGAGATCAAAGTGAAACTTCCCTTCAGCCTGTTGCCAATCCTAAGCTTTCACTATCTTTATATTTGTTTTTCTAGGACCAGCGTGTTCTAACCAGAATCTAGCCTGAATGAAAGAGGTTCATAAGAATATATATGAATAACAATAGAATCGATGGTTGTAGACAAGACAATTTAGACATGATTGTGTAAAAGTGGATGTGCTGTGTCTTCCTGCATTGCTTTTGACCCAGGACATTGGGCGAGATGCAGGGATGACCCGTCATCCAGGAGGAGCCAAATAAAGAGGGAGGGAGGGAGGGAGGGAGGGGTGGTGAATGGGAGTGGAGTGGGTGGGGGATGAGATTAGTGGGAGTGAAATTACGCCTTTTGTCTTTGGCTACCTCTCTTGTAAGGAGGAAAAAACCTGTGACATGAATAAAAACTAAGTTTTATTTCTTGGTTGAGTTTACCCTGAAAGAACCTATTTTTATTCCTAAATATGCCAAAGGTCTCGGAAATTGACGTTCATAATATAACGCTGTACATAATACGGTGTCATTAGTGCTAAGTGTCATGTCAATATTGACAGTGTTTCTACGAAGTGGTATCCGTAACATTATAACGCTACGGCATGTATAAAAATCGTCCCACCTATATTCATAGGAAGAAACTTTGAATATCGAAATTCACACTTTGTATACCGATGTGCTGTATAATTAGTAGAAATGTCGTCAGTGTCGTTGGACATAGACCTCAATTTAGCCATTACACTCAGAACCAAAATCATCTCTTTAGTTTAAATTCAATATTGGTAATGCCAATAGTACCATAGCCTAACATCGTAAGTGAAAACTAGGCTGAGGATATAAAGGCTTCTACTTTTCAAGTTATACTTGATTCTTACAGATTTCAAAACGTGTACATTATAACGTCAATATCAGACGTCTATTGTAAAAGCCTGTTTTCATTGTTCGGAATGAAATTGGTCCCATTGTATTAGTTTTCAGCCAATAATCATTAGTGATATTGCAGAGTATGTGGGAAATTAAACCAGTAACGACAAAGTACTGCTTTGGAAAGCACATAAAAATAATTTTTTTCATAATACGTAAGAAAATATAGTACATGTAAAGGTCATGATTTTGCTTCATATCACCAGAATTCATCAAATGTAAGCGAGAATCTTTGCATATATTTGTTTCTAGGTATATTGCTAAAAAGAAAAAAATTTACTCAAATTTTCTGTTTGATATTTTATACCACTACCAATATCCCAAGATCATATCTTCAGAATTCATTAAATGTACGTTTGCTTCCACCTCAGCGGGAATCTTTACATAAATTCGTCTCTAGTTACACTGTTACAAAAAATGCACCTTTCCTGTTCGATATTTCACATCACTACCAATATCTGCTTTAGCGAGTTAGGACGTTATTACTTGCGTCGAAGGTCGAGGGGATGGCGGTTTGAACCCTGCCATCGGCGAAGTTGAACCAAGGGCATGGTTTATTAAATTCAACACTACCACGTTCTCCTCTGTGAGGGGGACCGTTCTAACCTTCCGATAGTGGGAGTTTGTGATGTTAAACCATATCATCATCATAACCAATATCCCAAGATCAGTGAGTGTTCAGGAAGTAACACAGTCACAGATTGCTCCCCCCAGTGTATGCACGCCACCTCGCGCAGTGCTTTCAGAAGCTTCCTGGGTCGATACAAAACTTTTTAATGGTTCCAATACGAGGCCCGACACTGCTCTAAACGTCTGATTCCGATAAACCATTAATAAATGTACTTTGTTCATATATTATTTGTTTCCCTAAACCCACTGTAGGTTCTGAAAATAATCATGAATTCATTGCAGGTCTCGGAATAAGACTCGTATCGTAATCGAAAGATTATAGAAGTATCGGGACTCGTATCGGAGTCGTTATAAGCTTTGGTATCCTCCCTTCATTAAATTCTACCCTGATCTTCCCTTTGAATGAAGATGAAGCAGGGGTCGACCCCACTGGGATCCCTTGACCAGGGTCCTTCTGGGTTTTGATCTTTCGATCGTATCGATAGAAAGTTTATCCTATTAGTGATACTCAAAAAAAAAAAAAAAATAAAAAAAAAAAAAAAAAAAAATCTGAGTGTCCAATCTCGACTCAACATCTGCAGGATTAATAAAAAAGCGATGCTAGTGATGTCAGTACGCACTGTCATATATATATATATATTATATATATATATATATATATAATATGTTTGTGTGTGTGTGTGTGTGTGTGTGTGTGTGTGTGTGTGTGTGTGTGTGTGTGTGTGTGTGTGTGTGTGTGTGTGTGTGTGTGTGTGTGTGTGTGTGTGTGTGTGTGTGTGTGTCTGCGAATTAACCTCCTCATTTCCATGTTAATATCTTGATTGAGTTACCTTCCATCCAAACCATATTTTATGCTAGAATCCATGGTTTGAAACCGCTGGGAAATAAAGAAACGCAAACACAGATTCACAGACAAACAGACAACGTCCGTCACACTTAAAGTTAGAATAAAAAATTGGGCAGAATATATTTGTGGTTGAAAAGACAACCACACGTAGGAGTTGGTAAAGAAGAGTTCAAAGATAATATTTATTTTATTTACAAAAGCAGTTGTATGAGATTACCACAGAGTGAAAACCTGGGGAAGAGTAGAGTAACTTAGATTGAATTTGGGAATAATATAAAAAATGAGATTTTTAGAATCTGAAGCAATCTCCCTGTCTCACCTACGAGTACTACAAGAAAGCTCGTCTGAAGAGATTAGAGGCAAAGAAATAATATTTACCTATCAGGTACAATAAAGGATAGAATAAGATAAGGAAACATCACCGCGGAGACAAAATGAGCACAACTGTTTGCAGACTCAACATCAGCCATTAAGGCGCGAAAGTGGAAAGATAGAGAAAAGAGGGAAAATGTGAAAAATGACTGATGGAACTCTTTTGGAATGATGAACATGAACAAGTGGCGAGCAGTGATGAAATATGTCCATATGTGTTCTACAGTGTGTCTAGTTTTGGTCTGTGTGTGTGTGTGATTCACCATGGTCTTGGATCACGTGTTGGACTCGTGATCGACGGTTATTTCCCTCCCGGAAGAGAGCTTAGAACTCATATGACCCATCTTTGTGTGTGTGTGTGTGTGTGTGTGTGTGTGTGTGTGTGTGTGTGTGTGTGCGTGTGTGTGTGTGTGTGTGTGTGTGTGTGTGTGTGTGTGTGTGTGTGTGTGTGTGTGTGTGTGTGTGTGTGTGTGTGTGTGTGTGTGTGCTTGTGCGCGCGTGCGTGACCGTGTATGTGAGTGTACATGTATTTACCTAGTATTTACCTAGTTGGTAATCTCTGTATTTACCTGGTTATACGGGAAGGAAAGCTACGCTCGTGGTAACCCATCTTTATATCTCGCAACATCAAGTTTGTTCTTAAATTCGCGTGTGTGTGTGTGTGTGTGTGTGTGTGTGTGTGTGTGTGTGTGTGTGTGTGTGTGTGTGTGTGTGTGTGTGTGTGTGTGTGTGTGTGTGTGTGTGTGCGCGCGTGCTTCCATGCAATCGCGCTTGTGTGTGCGTGGGTTCGTGTATATGCGTGGAGGGATTAATATTCGGCCAGGTTAATGACCGGAATGATTAGGGTCAGGTAGTTTACATGTCGAAGTTCGGATAGGAACGGCGAGTAATTAGGCTAAAAGTTTCGGCCAAGTGGAGTAACGAATTACAAGGGAAAGACAGAAATGAACAGAGGGAAAACAAAGGCAAAGGATAGAGAGTGTAAAGGAATAGGAAAGCATAAGATAAGACGGGAAAGGTAATAAGATGAATACATACACACACACACACACACACACACACACACACACACACACACACACACACATACACACACACACACACACACACACACACACACACACACACACATATATATATATATATATATATATATATATATATATATATATATATATATATATTTATATATATATATATATATATGTATATATATATATATATGTATATATATACATATATATATAATATATATATAATATAATGTGCGTGCGTGTGTGTGTGTGTGTGTGTGTGTGTGTGTGTGTGTGTGTGTGTAAGTGTATGAATGTATGTACGTATGTATGTATCTTGGCAGTGGTAAAATTGGCGGGTATCACCACAGCTTTCCAGGGCCTGGAAACTCGCACGCTGGGCAGCGCTGTATACAGCATCCAAAACTGCAAACGAACAGACAGAGGGACTGGTTCCCATACCTACCTAAAATAAATTCTGTGCAAGCATTCTCTATTACCGATGTGTGCGTATATACATGTGTGTGTGTGTGTGTGTGTGTGTGTGTGTGTGTGTGTGTGTGTGTGTGTGTGTGTGTGTGTGTGTGTGTGTGTGTGTGTGTGTGTGTGTGTGTGTGTGTGTGCGTGCATTGAGATTGTTAGTAAAATCAGAACAGGAACATTTATAAATACCCCCATAAATAAATGAAAGACACACGTGCAATAAGTGAACAGATGCAACCATGTACCCATTGTGAATGCTCTTAGAATTGGACGGAGAGCGAAGGAGCTTATGAGATTATTTGTGATGGACAGGATTTATACAAAGAATTATAAAGGATAGACTTTGCCGTTCAAACAACTATTTTGGTGTTAGACATCACAATCCTTTCTGGTACCTCATGCTAAGTGAAGATTTAGCCACCACTGCATACCTGTTCTTGTCAAACCTGGTTCCTTAGACCATTATTTTACATCCGTTTCATTAACATCATCTTTGGATCAATGTGCATAACTTTTATGAATTTATTTTTACAAGTACCTCCAAAACTAACCACTATGTAACCCCATCATTATCTGGGCTCACCGTATTCATATTGTTTTGTCGATTCTCTTTAGATAAAGAGTGGGTTTCAGTTTGAATAAAGCTTCAGTATTGCGATCCTGCTTGGGGCCGGGGTCCATCACTACTAAACAGAAACGCCCTGCTTCACCGCAACCAAATGTTTACAGTGGGGCCTCGACATTAAAGAGGTTTCTGGGGACAGTTATATACTTCACCATTAAACTCCACACCCAAGTCTAGAGACTTTCAAACCTGTTTCCGCATTTGCTTCCGGGCCAGGAGTCGCTAAAGATTTGCTTTACTTTAAATTCTACCTCAGACACCACTAATACATTTTTTTTTTTTTTTTTATAATTTTCTACACTTTTGTTAGACTAACTGGTTATGCTTGTTTTTTGTTCTACCCCCGTCACAGCTCTTACGACTGCCTTCTTTTTAATTCAACCTGTTTCTTGAGCTCTTATAAACACTCTTGAAAATATTTTTTTTTTTTTTTTTTTTTTTTTACATTTACAGATAACAAAGTGTACTTCGACTGTCTACCATTATCACTGCAGTCATTTATCGATCTCTCTATCATTTGTCTTCATGAATCATTCATTATTTCTACGCTGCAGTGGCGTGTTGGTGCCAACCTCAGTTTGCGCGACGCGGGGCCGTTCGTATTCAGCATCTACCAGTGACATCCACTTGCTCTGACAGTCCGAATCGACAGGACAGTTGTGGAGACGAAGGTCACAGCTAACCGTCTACAACCGCGAACACCTTATACCACCTTCCACACTCCTTCTCAACCGTTCCCTTTGTAGCACCTTGGGTTCAATCTCGCTTCGTAACAACGTAGACCTTGGATCGTAATAGTTGATGACGTCCATGTCAACAGTAATAGTGTGGACACTGTGCAGGTAATGCTTATGGGGAAGGAAATGACGTCATTGTACCTCCAACTGGGTCTTGGCGGCGAAAGTAAATGGGAATGTGGAGAACGAAAGAAATCGTGCCACCCGGGTAAACCGGTACCCACGCAACGCCGAAACGCTGAATCCTGATCTTGTAAAGCGTTCTCAATGCCTCGGGGTGGAAAACAATTTCAGGAAAAGAATTTATACTAAAGAACAACCAAACAAACAACTTAAACAAATGCATTATTTGAAATATGTATACAAAAGTAATCATGATACGTAGTTTTGGCTACTCAGACTACGCTTAATTCCTGCTGCTACGAAGTTTTATACGATACATGATATGCTGGACACTTGGAGGAACAAGTTCAAGGCCCAGGGCGCGACAACAGTGCAGACGCGTGCGGCCGCGGCTCGTAACGATTCCGGTATTGATTCTTAGTGCTTTGGGCGAACTACTCGGGACAGCCAAGGAAGTGGGTCCGTTGCCGGAGGGCAAGTGGCTGCCAGCCTGGCCGGCAGGCGTACAGGGTCCTATTTCTGACCGTTTGTGTGTATGCATATAGGCATGCATACATACATACATACATACATACATACATACATACATACGTATATACGTACATATATACATACACACATACATACATACGTTTATACATACATACACACATACGTACACACATACATACATACACACATACGTACATACATACGTACATATATACATATATATATATATATATATATACAATATATATGAGCATACATACATATTACATAGATACGCACATACATATATAATATATACATACATAAATATATACAATATATATGAGCATACATACATATTACATAGATACACACATACATATATAATATATACATACATAAATATATACATACATAAATCCATGCATACATACCGGTACATACATACATACATACACATGTACATACATACATACACATGTACATACATACATACACATGTACATACATACAAACATAGATACATACGTATATATACATACATATATATGTGCATACATACATACAAACATACAAATCTAGCTATCTACCTATCTTCCTATATACATACATACATACATGCATACATACATATATACATACATACAGAGTATATGGGTGCACACACGTGCATGTATATATATATATATATATATATATATATATATATATATATATATAGATGTATATATATATATATATATATATATATATATATATATATATATGTTGAGACATTATGATTAGTTGAAGAAGGTGGAAAAGAGAGAGTCACGGGTCTCGTTCCGAGTTTATTCCTGACCGGTTTCGCTTGTAGCTTCTCCCTCTGAACAAGCTACAAGCGAAACGTGCCAGGAATAAACTCGGAACGAGACCCGTGACTCTCTCTTTTTCCACCTTTTTCATATATATATATATATATATATATATACATATTATACCTATATATACATATACGTTTATACACACACACACACACACACACACACACACACACACACACACACACACACACATATATATATATATATATATATATATATATATATAATATACATACATATACATACATACTGTATGTATGTATAGTGTGTGTGTGTGCGCGTGTGTTACAGAAGCAAAAAGAAAGTGATAAAATACTTTCTCCTTGCTTTTGTGTGCAATTGTTTGCATGTGTTCATTCCCTTGAAGACATACACATACGTGCGTGTCCTCATGTACGTGCCTGTGCAAAAGTGTCGGACAGATTCTCCCTGCATACATGTCGCTGAGCCCGCGGTGCCATTCACAGACAATCTTGATCTTTTGCCGAATGGATATTCGGGTGAAGAAGCTCTCCGGAAGACGCAAAAGAAAATAAAAATGTGGAGCGCGTGGAAGCAAGGAAACAAAGGTAGGCTTCTGATGCGTGCATAGGACTGGTGACAGATTGTATATGCACTGTAAATGTAAAGAAGTTGTATTGCTTAGGAAAATATGAGTCTGGTTATGCAAAGAAATCTAGTGTAGGTTCTCCGGATTATTGAAGAGCATTCTCTCTCACTACCTCACTTGCTATTTGTCCATCTATTTATTCATATATTATTCATTATTTACTTATCTATTTACTTTTTATTTAATGGTTATTCATTTATCTATTTTTCATTTACGTATTGGTATATTTATTTATTTGTATTTTCATTAATAATTTATCTATCTATTCATTCATTTGTTTTTTGCAATATATAGTGCACATCATCATACTACCTCCTTAAGCAGAGGACTTCAGGTAGGCGAGATGCAGAAGTTTAACATACAACTAGAACAGGAGTTCTAATTTTTTACTGGTTTCACACGCCGGTGCTTCTTCAATAGACAACCAATAACTTCACCCCTCGCACCCCACCCAGCTCCATCCGCTGCCATTTCCCGTGTATCGATCTTGTCTTGGTGACCTAACTCGTGCCATACAAGCCTTGACCTGAGGCCAGACAACAGCACCCGTGTCTGGAGACTTGTGGTGACGCCCCGACACGATTCCTAATTACTCTCACCCCCAACTCGACCTCCAATCGAAGGCCCATCTCAATTAACCTCTTTTGTGCCGAGTCGCACTATTCTTCCAGTCCTGGCTGTCAGCCAAGCTATTCCATTCGTACCTGCAGCGTCTTCTCGTCGCAGTTGTTGTTGTCGTTTCCTAGACTGGCTGGCCGAGCAGTTCCGTTTTCCCCACAAATCCCATACAGTGTATATGTTGCGTTGTTGGTGTGTGTAATTGTATACAGTGCAGTCTTCCATAATGTGTTGTATAATATGGGGTAAAATCATCCTGGACAGTTATATGTGATGCTGTCGACCAGCCTCCTCTGATAACTTAGGAGGGCTGGATGGTGGCCGCACGGTAGCCTGGCCAGGTAGACTCTGTCCTTTCGGGGGAGAGAGAATTCGGAGGGATGGATATCAGGGAGTCGGGCATGCAGCAAATGAAAGGGGTAACACTATCCTACTCGCGGAGTTACTGTACTGTCTGAGCCTTACCATAATTCATCTGAATCAGAAAAATTTGGTTCTGTAGTAAACAACCTTCATGAAACTGAGTTTTGCTTAGATGAGGATAGCAAATAAACAATCGATTAAATAGTTAAAGTATGGGAATCTCCGAGTCTTTATATTATTGTCATCAACACCCGTCCGGTAGGGCTTGACTAGGTCAATTCGTTCCTATTTAATGTGAGCTTAATCCCATAGATAATAATTTCTAATGGCTTCATCCCGTCTTCCAGTGATACGAGGTCCATAAAACCTGTAAGTAATGCGGCGTCATCAGTAAAGTTTAGCTTTGTGATCGAGATATTAGATGATGATAAAAGGAAATATATAATCAGTGGAAAGATTAATTCTAATAAAATATCATTTTTGGGACTCCACGTTCATAGAATGATATAACTTAGATTATTGCATATCTTGAATTACTTAAGGATCTAGTTTCCATATACAATGTTGGTGCTTAAGCAGCTGTTTTTATTCAAATTGTTTCTCCTACATGATTATTTGTGATCATTCTCCAAAAGTATCTTGCACATTACAACATTCCTGACAGCCCTAGTCAGTACTAATCTTCATACTTCACGTATCTGGTTGTCTAGCCATTCTGGTCTAGTGTTCGACTAATGCAAGGCCAATGTAAAACGTAGCAGGACTGAAGGTATGACCCCAAATATAAAATATTGGAAAAGTAATCTGGTTTACTTAATAAAATTTTCAGGAGATGAAGGTTGTATTAAAGCAAGTTTTTCCGATGTATCATAACTATTATGTAATCGTGTGTGCACAATTTAAACAGTTACAAAAAGAAAACTCATTCCTTCTTATATTACTTAGCTTTTGATTAATCATAAGTATATTATAGGCAGCACATAGCACAGGCTATCAATGCTACAAATATTCAAGTTTCCAAAGGCATAGAACAAGTTATATCCTCTTTTGTTAATGTAAACATGTCCAATTTAACATACATATCATGTTTGTGATAATAAATTTGACTTATTACCTTGGTCATCACATGTGTATATATAACGAATGAATCAATTTGGGGCAAATTTATTCAGGTACAGTGATCCAACGTATAAACGCCCAGTGATATACGGCAACTTTTACTCTATGGAAACTTGAGCACAAGTGCAGTGAGCCATTCCGTTATTGTCACCCTCCCCTCCTCAACTAAACGCAACTTGACTTTATAAAGCTCCCACACTCTTTACTGGGGTGGAAACTTCATGATCGCTTTATTAACACGCGGTCGCATAACTTTTAAGGCCTTGCAAGCTACTCTCCTTCAGTAATTACAACTTTTGTTCCGTTTTGCTGGATTTAGTTACGCCAAAGCGTACCTATACACCACCTTATTAATTTTATAAGGAACAAAGCCACACATTCTTCAAGCAACTTTGAACGTTAGTTATCACTATACTACAACGAACTTGTGATCAACTGGCACAGATTCAACCGGCACATATTTCTTATTCCTTTTATCGTGACAGCAACAGCTAAACCAGCAGTATCGATTACATCGTGGTTTTTCAAGATATCTCGTCTTCCCCCTCTCACATGGTCAGCAGAAAAATTGTGCTTACTTGCAAATGGATATATCCTTTGTCAAAGACGATAAACGTATACACCTCCTCACCATCCACCGGACGCCGGACATAACTGCACCTCTATCCATTTTGAAGAAATACCACTAGTACAGCATTGCTCAGATTTTCTTTTTTATAAATCTTCTCTTTTTCTTAATTTACATATCTGGTTTGAGTTCAAATTGATAAACCAATGCATAATTCATTGGTGGAGGTAAATTAAAATCAGTAGTAGACCTATCAGTGTATTGTTTCAAGACTGTACATTTTGGTACATCTCTCAGTGGAGTGATTAAAATGACTAAAATGGACATACATACATACTTATATACATATAGACATATGTACTGCACATGTATGCATACATACATACATACATACAAACATACATACGTACATACATACATACATACATACATACATACATATATACATATACATACATATATACATACATACATACGTACATACATACATACATACATACATACATACATGTATGCATGTGTGTATGTATGTAATGTATGTATGACTAATGGAAAGAGTGTGGAAACAGTATGGAAATGAAAGTACAGGAGGAAAAAAATCCCAAGAAATATAACTTCATTACAATTCTACTCAAATAAATGAAATTGTTTTTTGATATCCAGCATAATATCATGAATGCGCTTTACCTCGCTGAAATTTTCGATAATAAATACAGGAAAAAGAGAAGCATAAAAGGACTTAAAGGAAAACGAGAGCAGTTGAAACCAGCTGGAGCAAATGAAAGAATACCATTGTGAGGATGTATGGAGACTTGTTTGGCCACCGATTTGGAACGATTAATACGTTATTTCAAAAGAGAGTGTTGATAAAATCTGAAGACAAGCGGCGGGAAGATCATTCTCCCGAAGTCTGTCATGTAAGACAGACCGTAATCATTAATGATTAAGGTTCTTATGATGGTAGAGGAAACGAGAAAAAAAAAAGATAAAGAAATCAAAATGCCATGATGATAACTTGGAAATATGTAAAATATATTGATGATAATTACATTCAACTTTATAGAATAGGCATTACAGAAAAAGTAGATTTTAAAGTAGACGAACGCTATCTAATATTTGTTCAGAGCTATTTCTAGGAAACTTTTGGCGTTTTCATTCGTATGTGCAAGCACATGGAAGGATAACTGGATATAGTCTGCGGATGCACAGGTGGAATAAAGTTATTTGGTTTTGTCTACGAATGCACGAAAGCGTTTACGAATGTATGAGTGTACAGACACATTTGTGTATAAGGTTATGTGCTTAAATTCTCCATCGCTTGAGCTTGTATTTCCGTGCGAGTGTGTATACATGATTTCCTATGGTTTGGTCGAGCGTGTGCATGCATGTGTATGTGGCATTCGTGCATGTGGATGTATGTGTGTATGTGTGTGTGTGTGCGTGTGCCTATGTGTGTGTGTGTGTGTGTGTGTGTGTGTGTGTGTGTGTGTGTGTGTGTGTGTATGTGTGTGTGTGTGTGCGCGCGTGTGCGTGCGTGCGTGTGTGTCCCCCTTTACTCCTTCCATCATTTCTTATCCACGTCCTCCTACTTT
>NC_134804.1:33210246-33237746 GCF_046742065.1 Oratosquilla oratoria | reverse complement strand
ATATAATATATGTATATGTATATATATATGTATATATATATATGTATATGTATATATATGTATATATGTATATATATGTATATATGTATATATATATGTATATATATATGTAATATATATATATATATATATGTAATATATATATATATATATATATATATATATATTTATATATATGTATATATATGTATATATATGATTTACAAAAGAGCATGCCAACAAGAGACCTTTTGGTCCATAGCTAGGTCTGATGTGAAAAAATCTAATAATGATAAATAAATGAATAAATAAATGAATAAATTATAATATAGATAATAATAAATAAAAGATAACTAGGTAAAGTTAAACAATAAACAAACAGGTAAATAGTAAATAAATGATAAGCAAGCAAATAATGATAAACAGACAGACAAATAATAACAAACAAATAATATAAAATAAAAGGCAGGCATTACAGTATCTTGCTTAGGTGTTTATCTGAACGAACCTTAAAGCTTCGAATTGAACTACATTGCACTGCCTCTGCAGGAAGTTTATTCCATTCATTAACTACACGGCGAAGTTGTTTCTACCCACTTCCAAATTAAATCTATTTCCTGACATTTTGAGCTTATTATTTCTTGTCAGGTTCTCATTCAGTGTGAAAATTGTCACTTTTGATGTTGTCAATTCCCTTTATATATAGAGAGAGGGATATAACTGAACAAGTTTGCATAGAGGATGACTTACGTTATATCGTGAGGCCCAGTTAGCGTCATGACAGCACATGACAGTTGGACATCATCATAAAATCTAAGATCTTAAAGCAGATCTGCATAACTCGGCACAATAACAGCAACATGAACAAAAGACACGACACGACGCTTTGACAGGACACAACATTCTGCGTTGACCCAAATAATGATTAATTTTCTTTTTATCCCTTTCACGTTGGAATAATATGAACTCAATACACAAGTTGTCATTGACATGGCGAGAAACGCTTGTTCTGTCACCGAGCAGCATTGTGATCTAAACACACAACCATGAGATGACACACATACGTAGCGTGTCCCAACCCTTCAGCGTATCGTGGTTCGACCAAGATACGTGTCAGAACTCAATGTCACTTCGTCTGACGCCGATGTGACACGACAGCCAAAGCAATACCCTCACGTAGATGTGTCACGTTGAGGATACAGTTGAATATTAAGCCTCTTGTGATACAAGTTCGCGGCGAGAAGTTGCTCGTAGTAAACCAAGAATCCAAGTGCACAGATTCGTAAACTAATAAAGTTTACTTCCTCCTCGTACAGTCACATGGATCACTACCTTGGCGCTGCGAATGTGTTTTTACAAGTAACACGTTGTATGGTGTCAGACCATTCCAGCTTTTGTCTCCCAGCCCCACGGAAGGTCTTGTTGTTGTTTTACTGTTTTTCATAGCATGTCAGTGCATTTCAACACAACCAGCAAGACACACACAGTGAGCAATTCAGACACGAACCGTGTCGTTCACACTGGCATGACGTCCAACTCTTGCTCCGAAAGAAATATACATATTACTAAGTTCCGACACAACCCAGGAACACGACGTCAGTGGCCATCCGTTCAGAGGCTTCCGCAACGTGACGTCAGTGCCTGCCAGTTCCGACACAGCCCGGAACACGACGTCAGTGTCCATCCGTTCCGAGGCTTCCGCAACGTGACGTCAATGCCTGCCAGTTCCGACACAGCCCGGAACACGACGTCAGTGTCCATCCGTTCCGAGGCTTCCGCAACGTGACGTCAATGCCTGCCAGTTCCGACACTGTCCGGAACGTGACGCCAGTGTCCATCCGTTCCGAGGCTTCCGCAACGTGACGTCAATGCCTGCCAGTTCCGACACTGTCCGGAACGTGACGCCAGTGCCTACCACCAGTTCCGACGCGCCCAGGAACGCGACACACGCGCCGTCCGGTTCCGACTCGAAACGGAGCGCGACACACACACACACACGCCATTGATCCGAGCGCACCGCGAAGGATAAAAGGAATTCCTCGCCTCCCCGACAGTAGCACCCTTCCACCTCGTCCACCACATCCACCGCATCCACCGCATCTCCTATATCTGCCTACTAACACAGTCTCTTCCTCTCCCTCCATGTTGATAAAATCTCATAGATTCCATACCACTTCCACAGGAGCTTTGTCATGCGTATTCCATATCCTCTACATCCAGCCGCTGTCCGATATTTGTCGTTACCTATATTTTCACTACATAAATTCCCTGTATGGATGCACTCATCACGTTCATTGCAAAGCCTGAAAGCTACATCTGACGAGGTGTTTCGCATTATTTTCCACTATATTCAACACTTCCAACGTTCACTGCGAAAGCCATATTGAGCTGCGCTAGCTACATTCGTTTAAATCCTAAAATACTGCGATTATCTTTATGCTCACAATGTTGGCAGCACACTGTAATCTTCATGACTGGAATTCACCACTACTACTGTGCCAAAATATGCATACATTCACTACAAACATCATCGCATCCCCCAAATCCAGTTTTTCACACTCTTCTCCATACGTAATATTTTACTTGTTCAACGAATAAAGTCCTTTTCACATCTATTTTGGATAGTGTCTACAATATTAACTCCAAGCACCTAATTTTCATACGCCGTTGTATTTACATTCATATACATTAAAACTGACATTCATTATCAAGATTTGTTGTTCCATACTATATACATGGAATTACCCATATCGTCACCATATTTTCCAAACTTCCAGTAACAATCATCATATATGACGTAACTCGATATTTTTGGGGTTATTTCTACAATATTCAAACTGGCGTACAATATATTGCCCTCCCTTTGGCTCGAAAATAAATTTGCTTCGTTTACTATTTCCAATGAAGTCAACCCCTCGCCATAAGTACATCACCACAGTTATCAAAATATCCAAATTACTCGAACCTACTGTCATCCCTGTAGTGAATTCACGCATTCCTACAGTCAATAGACGTCTGCAGCAATCAGATTTTTTCTTAATTCGTACTTGCTTGGAACTCCCCCAAGCGCTGATTGCCAGCACTTTCACTGTTACCTTTGTAACATTTGTACTACCCAAACACTTGTACACGATTAACAGACTTCTCAATATACTCGTACTCTGTAACTTTTAATAAGTGTGTGTACAACAATCTCAGAGTTTTAGACTGGTGTTAATTAAATCTTCATGTTAAAGCTTCTTACTCATAGTGAATACGGCGAACTAGTATGAATTCAGTGGAAACATGAACTGGCAGAATACAATAGAAGAGAACAAAAGCTGTTACGTCACCAGCGCATGCGCAACTGGTCAACGGCACCACACTTTTTCTATCAGACTTCATATATACACACACAAACACACACACACACACACACAAACACACACACACACACACACACATACACACACACACACACACACACACACACACACACACACACACACACACACACACACACACACACACACATTATATACATACATAAATATATATATATATATATTCATGAAAGTGGCAGTTGCCGACAAGATTGACGAGTTAAACTCCATATAAAGGCTCCGTCTTCATATGGTGTTTAACTCGTCAATATATATATATATATGGGCTAAGTCACTGACACTTTGTTACGTCCGAGCCGAGTTCGAATCTTTGGCCCGGCCACGTCTCAAATTCCATATATATATGCTTTCATTGAGCTCTTCGTCAGTCTCGTCTGCGATGGCATGTAATTAAAAGTAAATTGTGGTTGAAAATATGTTAATCTGTTCATTGGGGACCATTCAGTGTACGCATATATATATATATGTAAGCGGAATAGGAAACACAGGAGTCTTAGTCTTGAGTTTATTTCTGACTAGTTTCGCAGGTGTGCTTTTTCAAAGGAAAATGTGTACAAACGGGCTGTGGGCATTATATACATGGGGTGGACCTCACCACCTCTCCGAGTTACCATAGTTGGTGGCGAATGTGAACATCACATTGTGGCTCACGTAACAATGAAGACATTTTTACAATTAAATATGATAACACTAATACCAAAGAAATTATTAATAGAAAATGTAACAATAGTAATGATAACGATGAATATTTAAATAATAATATTAACAATAATAACAAAAATGATAGTAGCAGTACAGGAAATAATAACAATAAAATAAAAGTAATAATAATAAAAACAAAAATAAAAATAAAAATGATAATACTAATAACCAAGAAATAAAAATTATTAATAGTAATTATGACAATAATAGTGAAAACAATGATAATAAAAACGAAAAATTAATTAAATATTTAAATAGTAATTATTGTCATAATTACTATTAATAATTAATAATTTTTATTTCTTGGTTATTAGTATTATCATTTTTATTTTTATTATTGTTTTTATTATTATTACTTTTATTTTATTGTTATTATTTCCTGTACTGATACTATCATTTTTGTTGTTATTATTGTTAATATTATTATTTAAATATTTATCTTCATCGTTATCATTACTATTGTTACATTTTCTATTAATAATTTCTTTGGTATTAGTGTTATCATATTTAATTGTAAAAATGTCTTCATTGTTACGTGAGCCACAATGTGATGTTCACATTCGCCACCAACTATGGTAACTCGGAGAGGTGGTGAGGACCACCCCATGTATATAATGCCCACAGCCCGTTTGTACACATATTCCTTTGAAAAAGCATACCTGCGAAACTAGTCAGGAATAAACTCAAGACTAAGACTCCTGTGTTTCCTATTCCGCTTACATCAACCAGTCAGAATGTCTCAACAATATATATATATATATATATATATATATATATATATATATATATATATATATATACATATACATCAAAAAGCCATTTATAATCATATGACACCTCGTCGCCACCTATCTTAGCCCTTTCCAACTCGGTAACTCCTCAAAGATAAATAAAACAATTTGGAATTGGCCAGGATGAAATGACTAAAGGTGACCAATTCATTCCTTTAGCTGGAAAAAAGTGGAGTCAGATATTTATTCTATTAACTAAGATGAAAGTCTAATCAAACCACTCACGTAATTGCTACACTTCTAATCAAACATAAAACATAGCTCCTGTCATCACACAGCAGCAGCCTCCTCCAGTGCTCTGTTCTCAACTTGTGTAGTTGTAAATGAGTTCATCATCATCATCATCATCATCATCATCATCATCATCATCATCATCATCATCATCATCATCATCATCATCATCATCATCATCATCATCATCATCATCATCATCACCACCATCACCACCACCACCGTCATCATCACCACCACCATCACCACCACCACCACCACCACCGTCATCATCACCACCACCGTCATCATCATCACCACCACCATCGTCGTCACTACCATAATCATCACCACCACCACCATCATCACCACCACCACCATCATCATCACCACCACCACCATCATCACCACCACCATCATCACCACCATCATCATCATCATCATCATCATCATCATCATCATCATCATCATCATCATCATCATCATCATCATCATCATCATCATCATCATCATCATCATCATCATCACTACCACCATCATCATCACCACCATCACCATCCTCATCACCACCACCATCACCACCACCACCACCATCGCCACCATCATCGCCACAACCACCATCATCACCACCACCACCATCATCACCACCACCACCATCATCACCACCACCACCATCATCACCACCACCACCATCATCACCACCACCATCATCGCCACCACCACCATCATCACCACCACCATCACCACCACCATCATTACCACCACCATCACCGTTATCATCACCACCACCACCATCACCTCCATCATCATCACCACCATCATCATCACCACCATCATCATCACCACCATCATCATCACCACCACTATCATCACCATCATCACCATCACCACCAACACCATCAGCACCGTCACCACCATCACCACCGTCACCACCATCATCACCATCATCATTACCATCACCATCATCATCATTACCATCACAATCAGTCACAATCGCAACCACAATCACAACCACAGCCACCACCACAACCACCACCATGACAATCACCATCATCACCATCACAATCATAATCATCACAATAATCACAATTATCACCATCATCATTATAATTATCACTATCCTTATCATCATTATCACCATCACCATGGATGCATCACCTCACCACCACTATCACCAGGCATTGCAATGGTCTCTGGATGCAAATTGTTTGGCTGCCCAGGGCTCCGTCTCTAATTCGCCTCTACATGAGAAGGATTGAAGGATTGGAAGCCAGTGTGTGCAGTGGAGGGGAGGGCATTGTGGAGTGGAGAGGGCACTACGCTATGGATTGGAGGATAGGACTACGTTCAGTGGAGGGAGGGGTGGAGGGAGGACGCGAGTATCCAGCCTCACGTTGTGTGGAGTCCAAGGAAAGGAATTGTGAGGACGATTGGAGGGCAAATTGGACTGGAATGAAAAATAGGGAAGGGAAGAGAGAATAATGTAGTGTCATAGAAAATGGTAGTTCAAGTTGCGTGCGGAGAAATACGGTGTGGAAAGGGAGGAAATGGGAACTGAGGGCATCGAGGGAGATATTATTACCGAATGGAAAAGGGGGCGATGTAAGTTTCTGAAGAGAAAAAGAGAAATTGGTGGTATCACTAAGGGGTGGTCAATATCTCCAGAACCGGAGATTATTGACTGTAGGAATAGCTGACGTAGAGTAGAAAGGACTGCTGTCAATTGGGGAAGAGAATTGGGGATTAGAAAGATCGGGAGGGGAGGGGGAGGGGGAGGGGCATGAGGTTGGTGTGAGAGAAGTAGAATGTTGAGAAGTCAGTGCGATAAAAAAAAAGACAAAGAGTGAAGAGAGAGGCTTGTGTATAATGACTCCCAGACTTCGTCTTCCAAGAAGTCTGGATTTTTTCTTTAATGAACTCTATTATATTAATGATTAAACACAAAATGCTTGCTTGCAAGTTATTTTTTTATCTATTCACTTGTTTATTTGTTTGTCTTTGCACAAATAGGAATTCTCTTACTATTTTGCATTACCAAGGTATTCATAAGTTAACTTTATTGTAAATACCAATTGAGCATTTCTCAATCAGTATTTAAACCTTTAAGAATTTAAGACCATTTAACATCTCTGTAAAACTATTTCCTATCCACTAAAATCCAATTCTGTCTCAAAATTCCCTTACATACTTTACTTACGCTTCTCTTTCACATTTCGCTTTTGGTCGCTTTTGAAATCTGGGCTCGTTATACACTTAACGAGTTGAAACTAACAAGCGTAGGCATTTTTTTATTTTTTTCATTTCGACATTCCTAACGTTGGAACCACATACTTTGCATTCAATTGGGAAAGATAACTCTTTACAAAGAGGAGGTAGGATCCTTTTGACATACGGCAAAATAGAATATTAAAATAAAAAAAATGACGAATTCGTGTAGATTGACAGCAGATGATTAATGACCAAGATGAAACAATCAAGAGAGCGGCGAGGGTCTGTACTGAATGTGGTAGTGTACCAGGTTTATGCTTCGTTGTGATCCAATGAGAATCAGTTAATAAGGAGAGTGGATTGGCGAGAGCCAATGAGAATCGGTCACCAATGTTCAAGTGTCAAATGGAATTTAAGTTAGGTAGCGAAGCTCCTATATCCTGGTGATCCATTATCATTAACTTTCCTGTGGTTAAAGAGGGTTTCTACAGACTCAATGAATATGAATAATATTCGTACAATTTCGGCTTCCTCGTTCCCTGGTTCTCAGCTTCCCTCCTCAATTCTAGAAATGTCACAAGACTGAAAGGATCCGCGAGACTCCACTTTAGTCAAGCAGAAGTGTTGAATAAATCTTTATTATAATGAAACTTTCGAACTAAACACTTAGATTAATCATGCCATTAGCAAAGAGAGTGATGTATCATCTCTTTGAGCAGATGTATAGCACCTGGATCCTAGGTTATGGTAACATAAACGTATAAAAAAATAAAGAATTAAGGACAAAATGGCTGCTGGTTTTGGTGCGAGTGCCCGGTGCTTTTATGCATCAATATCCATCGATTGATGCTTTTTGAACGCTTGCATTTCCATTACCTTCATACTTTTTACCCTTTATGTCCACGGGAACACCTAACGCAAAATTCCGGCCTACCAATACACTTTTTCAGAATTAAGCAACATAAAAGCTAGACACCTTTATTCATATAAAAAAAAATTGCCTAGTTCCGTATAGATAATGACCTATTTTTCTTCCTACTTGTTCTGCACAGACATAAGCACAAATGTAAAATAATCTCTCTATCTTGACGAAATAGAAATCTGATCAAGTTTAAAAGAGAAAAAAAATCAACATAAGACATATTCTGCTGTATATACTCTGGTAGGTGAAATGGATAGGATAGATTTGCGACAGCCGAAAAAGAAGAAGAAGAAAAAGAAAAAAGTCGACAGATAAGGAAGAGGCTAAGTTTTCGTGTTTAAAACCTATTTACTTCGCGAAAAGAAGAAGAAAGTGGGTAATGACGAGCGGAAGTGTTGCAGAAAGTGCCTCTAATTGACAACATGAAGAGCCCACGTTAGGAGACACGAAAGCGTTACCAAACTCGTCATTTTTGCCTGGTACACTTGATCTGCTAGACCAACTAACAGATACCAGTGGCCATTGAATTTACTAAAAAAAAAATGTAAAAACTTGCAAAGGCAATGGAAACATATTAATGTTCAATATTCCCAAAGAATATCGATTCATAGATTCACTGAGCAATTTAGATGCATTATTATTCCCTTTTCTAGGATTAATAACTTGCTATACATATTTCTAAGTGGTTATTTCCACATATATTGTTATGCAGGCAAAAAGAAAACGATGACCGTTTTCCAAGATTTGATATACGACATTATCTTATGTTTTACTAATTACATCACCTTTCTCTCCTTTGTTTTATATACGTATGCATGTGTCATGTAGACAAATAAGTTTCTATCATTCAAACACATTTGCATTGCTTTTGTCATGTCATCTTGAATCATGCAAATGAAATGGCTGCTTAGATACTGAACGCGCAAGAAAATTAAACGCCAGACGTTGATAATTATGAAGGATACAATTTGCACAACACACAAATATAATTCACCGAGAATGAGCATTTCTATATAAAAGGATTGAAAGAAAAAATATACGAAAGAAACATATTTGCACAACACATCAGTGACCATCACCGAGAGTGAATTTTGATGTAAAAAAAGTAGATGTCTCTTTGTAGATTAAGTAGATGGATATATAATTACTATATATATATGTCTTTTCTACCCAGGGTAGTGGACAAGATGCAGGGATGACCCGTCATCCAGGAGGTGCCAAGATAAGAGGGAGGGAAGAGGGTAGAGGGGAGTGGAGTATGTAGGGAATGGAATGGGTGGGAGTAGTTTCTATGCCTTTGTTTTTTTGGCTACCTCCCTTGTAAGGGGGAAAAAGCCTTTGGTATATGTATATATCTATGTATAGACTATGAATGTTAATTTGAACCGTGAAATGGATCTATATACAACGCAACGCCTAGGGGCATGAGTTATAGCAATCTTAATTGGAAATAAACTGTGGAAATTCAACTTCAATTACAGTTTAAACGTGGCCTTGTTGAGATGATATGAGAAACATATATCTTACATTAACACATTTGAAATTAATTAATTTGCAAAGAACATTTTCTATTTCCCAAGTGAATATTTCTAATCACTAATCATATTTTTTCTCCTCTTCTTACTTCTCCGGCAGATAACTTGACATAGTAAGATGGTAGGGCCCTAGGTAGCCAATCATACTTCCAAACTATTAACTTTATAATATCGAAACAAATTAAGAATCCATTCTGTGTAATCATACATCAACATTAGCAATCTGGAACACACAAACACATGTATTCATCATATAGTTTCAACTTACAAGTCAATAAAACCTTGATAGGAGCGACCATAACCACAATCCTCTTCTACTGAATATAGAGTGTGAGGATCATTAAAACCAAGAACAGGAATCTGAATAGGAAGGCCATATGGAGGAGTGAGGATCAAGACGTAGGAGTAGATCTTGAGGAGTTACCGGATACTGGACCATGTGGAGTTCGGTGTGGAAATATGGAAATGGAGGAGCGAGATTAACCCTTTACTCGGTGAGACCCATCAAAGGAATAATATAATCTCAGGGTAAACAGAGTATCTGAACTGAGTTTGTTATGAATCAGAATAGAATCACTTGGATTTAGTCAGAACAAATTATGTAAAGTAGGCATGTGATAGGATTAAGTGAGTAAAGAGACAAGCTTGAATGTTGATAGAGGATTGCAGAATTTATTTTTTGAAAAGAAAGAATAAAATATAGAAAGCCATTTTAAAGAAGACAAAAGTGGTAAAGAGAGCGGTAGCTTTGTGTGTGTGTGTGTGTTTGTGTGTGTGTGTGTGTGTGTGTGTGTGTGTGTGTGTGTGTGTGTGTGTGTGTGTGTGTGTGTGTGTGTGTGTGTGTGTGTGTGTGTGTGTGTGTGTATCTGCGTGTGATTGTGTGTATGTATGTGTGTACGTGCGTGTATGCGTTCGCGTACATGTGCATGTGTGTGTGTGTGTGGTGGGGTGGGAGTGCTTGTTTTGTTGACAAAAATAGCGCAGTGAATAGGATCCGTACAATTCAATCTTGTGACCTTTACACGTGTATCCTACCGACATCACACTGGTTGAAAGTATAGCGCACAATCGTATTTGCGAGTCCATCCTATAACTCCAAATATATTCAGGAAGGCCTGATCCCCGGCGCTAGAACTGGACCCCGTTCGATCGCGTTCTCCAACCCCACGTACCCTCTCTTCACCCTTCCACATAACCTATTCCATCCCTCTTCCCCTTACCCCCCTCCCCCTTTCCCCTCCTTTCTCCCTCCTTTCCCCCTCTCTCTTTTCTTTTTCCGTCTCTCACGCATTTCTCGCGTCCCTGACATGCCTTTCCCCCGGAGGGCGGACAAAAGAAAATTCAACGACTGCAAAGTTTTTGTTTGCCGAGAATCGCTTAAAGAGCTTTGTCAAATAGAAAACGTTAATATCACCATTAAAGAAATCGGAGGCCCAAACCAGCCAGCCGGTCTACAGCCACCGTCGTCGCCACCACCAACTCGAGCGAGGTCGATGGAAGAATAGGGTCTGGGGGGGGAAAGAGGGCGGGGGGTGTTTGGAGGGGGAATATTGGTGGTTTCGAGGCTTCATTTTGCACCCACTTTCGTCTCCACATTCTCACAAACTCTTCCATTCGCTTCTTGGTAACAGCAGCTGTTATCTCTTTGCAACCCATTTCTTACGATATTTATCTCATCTCTAATACAGCATCCCGTTCTTATTAAAAAAAAAAAAGTTCCCTTCCTTCTACCTTATATGGGATATTGACTACATATTTTATGATGAGAATATTTTAGGGAGTTTAGTGAATTCCACACACAAGCCAGCGTCACTCAGATTGTTTTTATAGTTATTATTAAAGATTAATCTCCCTTAAAAGAATTTGTATGATTTTGAAGTTTTTGTGTCCCTCTGCTCTGGTCACCTTAAATCCCTCCTTTATCATCTTTATGATCTCACCTCCTCTGTGCGTTATCTAGACGGAAACTCCGATTGTTACTGATAAGATAATAACTCCTTCTTCCTATCAACAATTCCTATCACTTTGGTCCCTCCCACTAACTCCATTTCAACTGTTAGGATATTAATTTTCATATCCAACAACCTCTGTGTGTTGTTTGAAGAGGCCAGTGCCAATATCTGACTTAACAAACACAATTATCATCTAGAAGTACTTCTTATTCCTTCTCGAGTTTCGGTGGATGAGGTTTTATTTCTACCAATGTTATACTCTTGAGGTCTTTTTCTTTCGTGGACTTGCTTATTATGATATTCGTGGTCCTTGCTCACTCGTATTTTGGTATGTCATGCTGCATTCCTTACAAAGGATTACAAAGGAGGAGCATGCCAACAGGAGACCTTTTGGTCCATAACTAGGTCGGATGTGGAAAAAAATTATTATAATGACAAATAAAAGAAAAATAAGTAAAATTTATAATATAAATAATAATGAATAAATGAATGCATAGGCATGGTTAAATAATACACAAACGGGTAAATAGTAAACAATGATAAATTAACAGATAACTGACAATAAGTAAAAATCAAGCAAATAATGATAAACAAACAAATAATAACAAACATTATCCAGCTTGGTGTATCCGTACAAACCAATGTGCACATGAAGGGTTCTCGTACCAGAATGGCTGTGGCTATTAGGAATAAAGAATAGAGGCAATTGAAATCATATATTGACTATCCCCATGATTTCCTTCAGTCCACAGCTCCTAACTTTGATAACTTAGTATTAACAAGGACAAAATATTCAAAGTATTGTAGAGAGATAGAGACAAGTTACTTGATCTAACTTCATTTGTCTTAGATACACCAATCAGTTCCAAATGTCACTAAGGGTTATCTAAACCAAAGTCTCAAGCACGTTTAGAACGTAAAACGGAAGAGAAATATGATAATGTAATAGAAAATGGAAGATGATATGGCTTAGAGATATGAAGTGATATTAAAAATGGAATAAGAGGACAGGTAAAATGTTACAAATCTAGAATAGGATATTAATGAAAGAGAGAAGGCCGAGAGAGAAGAACAGATAAACGAGAAAATATTGTCAAGAAAAAGGAGAAAATAATGATAACAGAAAAAGATAGGTGGATAATAAAGAATCGAAAGGAAAGAACACAAAAATAGTTACAAATGGTTAAAAAGATGATAGCAATTGGAAAACAGTGTCATGGGGAAAAGAGGAGAAGATGATGGACGAAAAAAAAGGAGGTATCATAGAAGGAGGATAGATTTAGGAAGGGAGTGGATGGAAAATGGAGAAGTGGTAGAGATAGATAGATTTTGGCAATTCAGTTGAGGGCTTGGTGTAGTCAGAAATGAAAGTGTGTAGAGCTGCTGGCTGTGGTGGTGGTAGCGGAAGTAGCGGTTTGTGATTGAAGTAGTAGTAGCTTTAACACTGGACCATCACGATGGCCGTGCCCGTAATGGTGATGCCGGTAATAGCATTGGGAATAGCGAAAGTGTCAGTGGCCAAATGACAATGACATCTATCACTGCGGGAAAGATGACAGTGGCATTGCGTAAAAGGGTAGTTATGACAGACGCAGTGTATTCTAATCACCATTCTCGACGCTGTCCACTATGTGTGACACGACTACATTCGTACACATCGTCGCTAATTTATGTTATTGACCAGGACTAAAGTAATCCTCATTGGAACCAACGCAATTACGGTCATCAAGTTTACAACAACGCTATCTCCAACACAGCTCTAATACATTCAATGTATAGTAACCATCACAGCTTCAATTACTCTCATAAATACTGCCTGTAATAGTGTATCCTTGTCATTAAACATCACATCACAGATGTCACTATACTTTTTCAATATTACACTATTACTGGTGTTACATATTATGTTTAGAAATAAAACGACATTTTAAGACTATCGAAAAAAGAGAAAAGATAATCAGTCAATCATTTTCATAGTACTCTGCAGTCAATGCATTGTAGTACGATTAGAAAATTTAAGATTCATTTAGATAAAACCTAAGCAATATGTTGTAATGCCTACCATTTATCTTGTTTCATATCCATTCATTATTCATTTATTATCATTTATCTATTTATTCTTTATTATTGATTTATCAAGTATTTATTAGTTTTTATTCTGTTTATTATTTATCATTATTTTTATTTATTTTGTTTATTTATTTATTTACTTAACTATTCATCTATTTATTTCATTTATATTTTTTCCAATTCCGACCTAGTTATAGACCAAAAGGTCTCTTGTGGTCATACTCTTCCTTTTTAAATATTTTTTTTAACCATCACTGGTTTCAATAATATTTTATAAGTATGATTAACAATATATGTAGCAAAACCTTTCCTAGTATCACAATATTAATATCATTATGATTTTTTATATTGCACTATTACTTAAATTACTTACTATATCTTGAAAGAAAACGACTTTTTAAGATTATCAAACGAAATGAAACGGGAATTAGTTAATCAAGGTAATGGATAAAGGTCTGGATAAAAGTAGCAAGTCATGAAGAACCAATTCATTATTGTTTTCCATAACAGACAGAAACGCATCAAAGTTTTGCGAAAATAACAAGTATATTATAAGTAAAAAACAAACCTACAGTTCTTCAGACGCTCTTTTTCCTTCCAATTCATCTTCAGAATATGCCACCAATTCCCTCATTTCGTTCCTGATATCTTTGAGTCTACTAGTATGAGAACAGTCATCCAATGCAATTTCCTTAACTGTCCAGCGACCCTCTTCCGTAATACCACTCATTCTCCTATCTCCTATTTCATCCTATTCCAGCCCCCTCAGCCCTATCTCTTCAAATTACCCTATTATTTAGATAGGCTCGTCCTGTCGTTCTCTTTTAAACTGCCCTGACTTTAATGATTACCAAAAACAACTTGTTGACGTTATCATCCCGTTCACTACATTCATTCTGCATCTTCTTGCTTCACACTTGATTATCTCCGTTTTCTTTAACCCTACTCCAGCTGCCAGGTCTTTCCGTTGTAGATCTCGGTTGTTTGGTTCGGCTTGGCTTAGACTCGTTGATCGTTGCCATCGCCTCCTGACGTCGCATTTCTCACCCCCGCCTCCTCCACCGTTGTTCAACTCTCCACTCTGCCTATCATCACCCCCAACCCGCAACTCACCCCTTTGCAGTTCCATGCAGCTGTGGACGTAACAAAGTTCTGCACTTTTGGGGAATCAAGAGCGATTCGCTTTCCCCACCTTTTGGTTACAGGCAAAGGACACCACAAGAGCGGTGATGGTAAAAGCCCTGTGTGTAGGTGCCTATTGACACGACATGGGGCAGCCTCGTGGGGGAAAATGTGCATATGCAACATTTAGTTTTGTAGTCTGAGTGGACTCATCAAAGTAGGACTGTTGCAAGGTGGAGGGAGAACAACTGCTGGTTTGCATACATACATACATATACCAAGGCTTTTTCCCCCTTACTAGGGAAGTAGCCAAAAAGGAAAAGGCATAAAATCATTCCCACCCATTCCATCCCTGAAAACACTCCACACCCCTCCACCCTCCCTCCCATCTTAGCACCTCCTAGATGACGGGTCATCCCTGCACCCTGTCCGCTGCCCTGGGTCAGAAGCAGTGTCACAAGACACAGCACATCCACAGCAAGGCCGCTTCATTAAATCGGCGATCCCCCTCTCCAATAAAAAAAAAAAGAAACTGCTGGTTTGCGAGATGGATAAATTAGGAATAAGAGTAAAAAGGTTGTTAGGACAAAGGAAGAACAACCTGCTCCTGGATAGAGTAATAGTTGTCATAGAAAATATTATTGACCACGTTTAACTATGGCCATCACTTGGTACTGTAGAAATCCCATTCAACACGACAAAACAGCTCAGCCGCAATCATAATAAAGAACTAAGACCCAGATAAGTTACAAATTACTGAATGGAATAGCCTGAAGTCAGGTACAACAAAGGAATAAATACCCACAATGAAGAGAGATTTAGTGATACTAATGATAAGAATTATATCATTCGTGTCATGGACTATGCAATTTAGCTATACTGTCAATCAATCACGTTGACACCTTTCAATAACAGCCAGATGACAGTTCTTATTTATGTGATGGCCAACAAATTTCAATCTGTCACCAAATGTATATCTAACAGTTGCCCGTTGGCTTCCAGATAGTCTTCACACGTTTGTTGAAACCCAATTGCCATTCAGTAGTTTCCAAACATACACAGTATTCATCAAATGTGCTTCCTAGTCGACTACCGGCTTTTCATATCACCAATTTTTTCTGCATACTTATCAAAGAAAAACCTTAATTACGCTAATTTCTCTGCGGTTATACAATTCTTTGTTCTAAAAAGATGTACTACATTGTCAATCGGTAGCAACTTAACAATCCTCTAGTGCTTTGCATACTTATCCAAGAAGAAGATTAATTACGCAAATTTCTCTATAGTTATACAAGTCGTTGTTCTAAAAAGATGTACTACAGTATCAATTATTAGCAACTCAACAATCCTCTAGTAATTTGCAAATGGCGAAATCCGTTGCTAATGTTATCATCCCGCTATAATCGTTTGGTTTTATATAGTACATTTATGCTTGGCCTCAAACTAAAATTTCTTTTTACTTAACGTAAACCAAGGTCTTTGGATTGTTGTGTATATAAATTTTTACTTACATTACCTGCTCAACTTATGGCAAGACATCTAAACACAAAATTAAGGTGTTTGTTATTTTGCTCTCCAAACTAGTTTTACTTAACATGATGACGACATCTTCCAGTGGCCCATAACTCTCAGACTGGAATGGAATTTTAAATTGTAGTATATATTTCTAATCATATCACGTGCATGTGTCATAGCAGACATTTACCAAAAAAAGATCATAATTGGTCACTTTCATAGCATGATCTGATAAAAAATTGCGTAGTCGAGGTCATGAGCCTTTGACTTCAATTCAGTTAGTTGCCCTTCATTGATTTTATCATTGTATGAAAATGGAAGTTGCCGACAAGTCTATCGAAATAAACACAATGTGAGAACAGAGGCTTTATTAGTACACTCACTTTAATAAATAGAGGTAGTCGATATTCACCAATATATGTGCCTATTTCCTGTTATGTCTACTGTAGTCACAATGATTCTTCTCCATGTATTATTCTACCCACACACGAATCAAACCCATAATGCATCAGAGCTGTGTAAATACATTTCGTTGATGTTACATTGGAAAATTTTTGTAAACGAAAAACACTTCCATCACAAGCAGATTACTGAATATGAATATATTAGATATTCGACAACGAAAGGTGTGTTAAAGGATAGGTCTTATATGGAAAGGGTCATGTAGGAGTGTGAAAGATAGTTCCTATTCTTGGTCAGTCAGCTATATCAAAATCACGGTTAAGCTTTGGTTCCCATCGATGTGGCCGTTCCAGCACTCGTCAAGGAAAAAACGTGCGCGGGAATTAAATGAGATGCCTTTTTTTCTCTTTCTTTTTTATCAAAAACCCGACGTCTATTCACAACAGGACTCGGGGTTTCCAAACCGTGACAGATTAGGAAGCAGAATCCAGCTTGATTCCAACATCCCTAAGGAACAAAGGCAAATTTGTCATACATATCCTCAATTCATCCAGCACTTTGACCAATAACGCGTATATTCAACAGTCCCTTAACGCTTTGACAGTGTACCCAATCGTGGGATTCAGTGGATTTTCATCGTCCCTAAAGTCTTCTAAGCCATGTTTGTCGATGATCTGATCTTATGTCGACAGAAATATGAAGGTATGATTTTTCTGTCTTTGTAGCGTTGCCCGAGATTTTTAAAGTTCTCGACACTTCTTGTGCTTTCAGGAACTCTCGCCAGAAATACCATACCATAAGTAACCACACTGTTTATAGACTGGAGCTCTGTGCAGTGTTTATGACCACGCTGCTTTAAAATGAGTGCATATTCCCAAACGCACCGTGTCACTAAATAGTGTGGCTCTCAGTACAAGTCGGACCTGTGGAAACAGTAAAAGTAAAATTGCAATAAATTTTTTTATCACCCTTTAAGAATTTAAATATGCATATATGGCTATCGTTCTAATAGTGAGATGCCATACATATATACATATACCAACGGCTTTTTACCACTTACAAGGGGGGTAGCCGAAGTGAAAGACATAAATCCACTCCCATCAATTTCATCCCCACAATACTCCACTCCCATTCACCACCACCTCCCCTCTCTTTTCTTAGCTCCTCATGGATGACTGGTTATTCCTACATCTCGTCCACTAGCCCTGGGTCAGAAGCAATGCAGCAAGACACATGTATAGCCGTCGTTCCAGAGGTACAAGATATAAATCCATACAAAACCTATCTCAGTCAAATATATTTTTACCAATAAAACTACATCACTGCAATAGTATCTGGAGGTTCAGGACGGTTAACAGGACTTTTGAAAGTAAATCTAAAATCATAGATCGCCTACAGAACGAACGCCTATTGCCCTAGGGCACATTGCTCTGTACAACGGTTCCACCGCTTTTCAAAGGATGCCACCAAAGCCACGCTCTCGTTCGGATTTGTCGACAATTTTCACACTTTATCCTCACCACTGGTGCATACTACACACCAAATCTATCCTACACCTCTGCCCAAACTCTTTGCTACACCACTTTAGTTTCTCCACTCGACGTATCACCAGCGAAAGAACAGGGCCTAGATATTCCTCATAAACAACCATGACCACACGTTCTTGTTCTTCCGTAACTGCAACAAACATCGTGACAATTCACTCTACACCACTGGTTCTTAACCTGGGGTACCTGTTACCCCAAATGGGTACGATACCTTAAACCTCTGGGTACGAGACATGATAGCCAGTGAAATAATACTGTATATTTACAATGAGAAAGCAAAACAAGGCTTGTATCACTAATCCTTTTCATATGTTTGCATTGTATTTGTATTGAATGAGGGCACGAGAAATTTTTCTGAGATATCAAGGGTACTAAGGGCACTGAAAAATGTTAAGAATCGATACTCTACATCAACTCTCTTACCATTGTCATTCCAACCAACCCCCAACATTCATCCACAGTTATCGCCCACCACTAAAGGGCCATTTGCACGGTCAAACGGTTTGTCCAACTCAGTTGTTTAACCTATATGTCAGGAGCTTTGAAATGGTGTCAGACGGTCAAACCCAACGTATATCCAACTTCAATGTGTCTCGTTCAGTTGGTAAACAAAGATGCCTCTCGACCACGACACGTTAATTGCTATTAGTTTATCAGTGGCATTAAGAAAAGAAAAGAATATCGAAATGGACAAATAGTTAATTACTGAAAAAATAGACTAAAATTCACATACCAACTTTCTTGTCTATTTAGAATTAGAGCCAGATGACTGGCGTAATTGTATGAGAAGGAACGAGGTAGCATACTAAAATTTGCTCAAGCCTGTCAATCCTTACATTAAGTATAAAGACACAAACATGTCCAGATTGGAGGAACTCTCTTGTGACAAGTCTTGGTCCAAAACGAACATTATTTCATCAAAACACTAGGGTAAAAGATACAAATATCATCAGGCGAACTCCAAGACTTCTTTGAGTTTTCAAATTTCTTGTATATTCTTCTGAAAGCACTCCGAAGGCAGTTTACTTTCTTTCACTGATGCGTCTCATATACATCTCGGTTCAAGACCCTTTAGTATCTCCTGAAGAACGGATAACCCATTATTTCTAGATATTCTATTTGCATATTCCTTCGATTTAATCTTCCATAGAGCTGGGTGATCTTTGTGTTTGTAGATAAATTCCAATAACATCTCTCTCTCATGCCTATTTCCATTATTTTCTTCCATATTCAAACTTCCGATAAGGTATGTAATTGCTGTGTCCACTTCGTGATCTGAATAGCTACTCACGTTTGATGTTTGACGGTCGTTCTCACGAGCAAACTGTTTGTGGACGAGTCAAGCCCCGCCCACAAAAGTCAGCCTCAGCTAGACCAGTTTCAAACCGTTTGACCAACGTGACTGACAACCAAATACCCCCATTCACGTGGTCAAACATCACTTCAAACACGTGTTGGACAAAAACCCGGTTGGACAAACTGTTTGAACATATATATGCCCCTTTTATACTCACCCCCAAACCCGGCAGCGGGACATCTACTAAAAATGACGAAGAAGATGAGTAACTTCCCTCATATTTTCGTCAGACATCCCATCACGCTTCCTCTGCACCCTCGCGACAACGGACCCTTCCCAGTCATAAAGAAGAGGAAGAGGACCGTATCCATCCCGACGTCTGAGTAAGAAAGACTTTCTACATTCACCGCGCCAAGCCAGCTACCAGTGCGAACCTGGCTGGCAGAATAATGTACACTCAAACTCCGCTTCTGAATTCGTCGATGCTAATACATTTCCCAAATCCTGTTGTGTTATTATAATGTCGTCAATGAAGCTTTTAAAGGAAAATGATGGCGTCGTAACTGAGAATATGTTCGTACTAAATGCAAACCAGACAAGACATCGTAACCTCAAAGTTTTGAGGACGTAGGTTTAATTTAGAATTAGGTAACCGGTGACTGAAATGGACTTTAGGCACAAGCAGTGTCATGCAACATGGCTCAAAGTTTTAAGTTAGTTGGAGATACTTCTGACAAATTTGGTATCACGTTTATCAAGTATTCAATCTGTTTTCTTATTTACGTTATTGTGAGATGGGAAATGTGGCGATGGAAGGGCAAAAAGAAGGTAAAGAGATGAAATAGAGAAGTTTGCATTAGTTATTTTGCAAATTTTAGCGTAGTCACGCGGGTCGTGGAAGTGTTTGGGAAAGTTCTATGTTCAACGGAGGAATTTAAATAAATAATCATTGATTGATTGAGTGATTGGGTGCGTTCCTCGGTGCGTTCCGCTTTAGTTTGGCCGCGGTTGGCGTTCCAAACTATTAAAGCATAAGAAACAGATTCATACCGAAATAAAAGTCACATACTATACCAAAGGAAAATTTCGTAGGCCACGTCCAAAAGGTAGGCCACATATTATACCAAAGAAAAAATCGTAGGCCACATCCAAAAGGTAGGCCACATACTATACCAAAGAAAAAATTCGTAGGCCACGTCTTGAAACCGTTAGATAGGTTGTGTAACCTTTAAATAGGTTTGTTGGTTACGTAAGGAGGACTTAATGCGGGCGAGATAAACTCCAAAACGGGAGTTTTCTACTTTTAATTAACAATTGAGGCAAATCTGGTTTGCAAATATGATAAGGTACAAATGGGCCCTGTGGGCAGATTACTATAAGTGCCAGGCCTTGACCTAGGGCACAATAGGCTGGTAGCCTACTCGGTCTACCCAGCTCTGACGACTGGCCGGTAGGCTCGTGACCTACCCAGCCTCAGGCCACGTGACATGGGTGTTAAAGGTTATATAGGTTGTTAGTAGGTTACTGTAAGCAAAGGCGTTAGTCTCGCTATGCTATGCATTAGGGTCAGTTTATATATGAGGGTTAGTCCTATAGTTAGTGGGTGTTGTTAGGTATATTATATATATGTTAGTTTATGCGTAATATAATAGGGCAGTTTAAATAAAATGGCTTTTGATAAATTAGTCTGGTGACATTGGGTATCTATCTTGTTTGTCATGAAATATGTTGCGTTAGAGGTATGTTGTGGGAAATGCAAGGTTAGCAAGAAGGGGAGTCTCGCTATATTGCAAGCCTGTGGATCACGTGCGTGGTGGGTGATGGTTACAGTCTAAAAGGTAGGCCACATACTATACCAAAGAAAAATTTTCGTAGGCCACATTCAAAAAGAGGCCACATACTATACCGGTACCTATATTGCTTTAATAGTTTGGGAGCGCTAGCCGCGGCCAAAGGAACGCACCAAGGAACGCGCCCAGCTCTGTTTATTTCATATAATCTTAATTAATTTCTAACTTTTATGCATCTTTCCTGAAACTGTTCTAGACAGAAGGGCTGCCAATATGACTACCTATTGCAACCCTTTACAAAGGGCTTGTGTAGAAAGACATGGATGCAGAAGGTAAAGAATGGAAATTAAGGTGGAGATTAAGAGATTTAGGCAAAGGGGAAAACTTCCTTAAAAAAAATTGTTTTTGAAATAAAACGGGAAAAATATAGAAGATTTAAGGAAAGAGATGAAAGGAAAAATAGATGGCTGCACCTAAAAAAAAAAAAAAAATAAAAAAAAAAAAAAAATAAAAATAAAATAAAATAAACAGCTGCCCACAGCAAAGGTTGAGAAGTGGGACCTGAAGAAACAGGAACCAAATTACAATATCAAAAAGTAACTACTAACTACTAACACCCATGCATATTCATAAAGAGAACTTGGCCACTTCTATTTGTCTTCTCTTCCCTCGGTTCCACTCCACCAGCAATGAAAAACCGCCCTGTATCTCAAACAAACACTTGGGCATCGGTCCATCAACATCTTGAACTCCTCGTGGAGCACTTAAACATCCAGGCCTAATATCTGGAGGCCCTTATAAATCCAGAGATTACCTACTTCGACCACAGATGTGAAAACAAATATCCTCATAACTGTCTGGGAACTGAACATTCATTATACCGCTAAACACATACACGCAACGAAACTATTACGTACGGTGAAGGCGTTCGCTTAACTGAGGGTACAGCAATTTGCTGCACAACATACTGTACACTGCATGTAACATTTGTAATACATTGTTAATTATTCATATGATCTTAACACACAGGCGTGCACGAACATAAGCACGCACGCTCACTCATGCAAGCACACACATACATACACACACATACACACACACACACACACACACACACACACACACACACACACACACACACACACACACACACACACACACACACACATATATATATATATATATATATATATATATATACACACACACAAACTCATTTTAGGACGAAATGATGATGTATAACCAAATATTTATATTCGGATATTAAATGAGCATTTCACAAATTCTAGAATCATTTGTATTTACAGAAAGAAATACAATACTTTTTCGGCTTAACATGCTTAATTATAAATACCTAATAACGTGTTTAGTATCATATGAAATATTACGATGAAGACTTATTGCAAGAAGATCAATGGTTGTGTTCTTTATCATATTTCACTGCTCACAGGCGAATTCTATTAGTTAGGTTTTAAAGCCTACCTTAATAGAACCTAGAATTTCGTTTACGAATGATAATGTTATAGAAAAAGCTTAAAACGTCACATATTAGCTTAATTTCTACATTACATGTCGTTTCCCTGATACAAGATCCCTTTATGGCTTTGCACCGTTTATGGCATAATACGGCTCTCTGCGGCATCCATTCCATGTTCTGCTTCATTAAACTCCTCTTGTGGACTCCGTGATAGCTCCTGTTTTGCGCACCATCGCCCTAAATTCAAATCCTCGGGACGGACACAAAAATGGATGCTGCTCGTAAGGTTTCATGCGTAATCACTACGTATGTTAGCATCTTGTCAGGTTCGCCTGATGCATTAAGAATATAAGAACGGAGGAGACTGCAAGAGGCCATTAGGCCTACATTAGGTATTTCCATGTCCGTTTCCACCTGTCATCTCTATCCATAAAGTTGTTTAATTTTTTTTTTTTTTTTAACAACCAATTTTTTCAGCGCTCAAGAAATGGTTACTAAGTCTATTCCATACAAAATTCACTCTGTTGGTTAACCAGTTCTTGCCTCTTTCACTGTGAACAAATAAAACCAGTGTTTGGTATTTGTCATTGGTTTGAAATTCTCATCTACATTATTTTGATGTTAGACATGAGTTTCTTTCTTACAAAGGATTACAAAGGTGGAACATGCCGACAGGAGACTTTTTGGTATGCGAAAAAAATGAATAAATAAATAGAAACTATAATAATGTAAATATCAAATAAAATACATAAATAAATGCATAGGTATAGTTGAATAATAAACAAACAGGTAAATAGTAAATAGTAATAGATTGACATATAACTAATAATAAATGAAAATATTAAGGGCTGATATTTTAACAAATACATCTAATAGTCACACTTTTTATATTTATCTCGATCAAAACACATCAATTGAACTTGTAAAATATTTCTACACAATCTATTTGTGTTTCCAGTTCCCTCTTTATAAGTTCTTTTGTTATTTGTGTTTCTTTTTTTTTCTTTTTTTTTTGCCGTTTCTACTATTATTGCGCATTTTAACTTGATAACGAGTCAATTTTTTTTTTCTTTTTTCTTTTTGGATTTTTCATTTGTTTTTTCATCTAGAAATCTTTAAACATGTACAAGGCTATCGATCCTGTAGCTGATCTTATCATGACTTATGTGCAGTAACCTTAAAAAGGCTTTCTCTTGAACAAATTTAGCTTATTACCTTCTGTTTTACTTTTTATATTGTCTTTCTTTAAAATATATTTCTGCATTTATATACAATATAATTACCATTTGGTATGTCTGTCTGATTGTTGTTTCTGAACAATTTTAGTTGTCATGGTACCATTGCTTGTAAATGAAATAGCATACTGCATATTGCGGAATTAACACGCCACATTACCCTCATCTTGCTCACTTCCCATTTTACACTTAGTCCTTGCCTACTCTACCATAACAGTTTCCAGACTTGTTTGTAAGTTTGATTGTGTTCCAATACTTTGTCTAACACACACACACACACACACACACACACACACACACACACACACACACACACACACACACACACACACACACACACACACACACACACACACACACACACACACACACACACACACACACACACACACAAGCACAAACACACGCACACATACACATATACACACACACACATATACACACACACATATACGCACACGCACGTGCGCACTCGCATAAAGGTTTCTTTATGTGACTTCCGACCTTGTTTATTCTCTTTACTTTGAAAACGGATTTATTTTACTTTCTACCCACCAATACCCTATAATGCAAACATAAATTAATTAACTACAATCATTCAATGTAGCCTCTAATGGAAATCTAATGAGAATCAGACAAGAAATAATGGTCTCAAACTATCCGGAAATAGATTCAATTTGGAAGTGGGTAGAAACAACTTCGCCAACCGTGTAGTTAATGAATGGAATAAACGAATAAACTTCCTGCAGAGGCAGTGCAATGTAGTTCAGTTCGAAGTTTTAAGAATCATTTAGATAAACACCTAAACAAGGTGCTGTAATGATTATAATTTATTTCATATTATTTGTTTTTGTTTTGTTATCATTTGTCTGCTTGAATCTCATTTATTATTAGTTATGTGTCAATTTATTATTACTTTCTATTTACCTGTTTGTTTATTATTTAACTATACCTATGCATTTATTCATGTATGTTATTTGTTATTTACATTATTATAGTTTTTATTTAATCATTTATTATTATTATGATTTTTTTCACGTCCGACCTAGATATGGACCAATAGGTCTCCTGTCGGCATGCTCCGTCTTTGTAATCCTTTGTAGAAGTCTTTAAACGCGGAACAATCCAATTCTGCCCACTCTCACGATTCCCTTGTAACAAGTAAACATCCATAACAGACATATTCTGTGTCTAAACTCTGCTTTAACCAATTTACCTACATTAAGCACGCTAACAACATCATTCCCTGAAGGAGAGCAACATGTGTGTAATCCCGGCCATACCCAAATGGAGACCACGTGTATGATTACCTCGTGTCCTTACGTGCGCAATCGCCATTTCCCCCATATAAACCAATTTACCCCAATTAGCCACACTTTTCCGCCTATCGTGACCGCAATAACACATCCTTCCCATCGCCCCGCGGGCGTCTAAATTACTCAGAGCTAAAATGGCAGTACAAATGGTGCTGGAATCAGCTATTACGTTTTATCATCTACACGCACAGGGGTATTTGTTCACCCCTGTTGGGAGTCTTCGTCCATCGTTGTCTTCCTTCTCTTAAAATTATTGTTTGTTTTAAGAGGTGGGATAACTTTATGGACGGAGATAATAGGTGGTAATGGACAAGGAATTGCCTTTTCTAGGCGTTATGGTGTCTTGCAGTCTCCTTTATTCTTATGTTCTTGTGATTCCTTCCTTCTCCCGGATTATCTGGACATAAATCCGTCTCATAATGCTTGGATGTATAACTTTTTAGATCACGCTATGATTTCAACTACACAAATTGTAGTTTTTGTGTATGTGTAATCTTTTATACAGCAACTGTTTTGCAAGAAAGTGATTTTTTTTCTTCTTTTTTTGCTAAAGAATTGGTATTACTCCAACAAGTTTGATTGCATAATTACTGATTGGCTATTTTGATGTTTTCTTTTCTTTCTATAATATGCTATATATATGACCTATTTAGTCCATAACACCCTTTTAACGCGTTCATCTTTTACTTTCTCATAGATTTCTTTTCGAGGCTTTAGTAATTTCCCGACAGCAACCCAACACCAAAAACAACATGCCCCTTCCCGTTTCCCACGTGGTCCACTCTGCATTTTCCCGAGGGGTGTTCGTGTGTTCGGTTTCCTTGCCCGAACTGCTGACCCGGTCCCTACCCGCGGCGCCCTTATTCATTACTGCTTCAGAAGTCTAAACACTATCACTCATAACAAAGTGGCTATTATGACCAAGCGTTAGCAGGGACACGAAGGGATCGGGGGAGTAACAGAGGAGGAAAGCAAACTGAACGTAGAAAAGAGATGAAATTGAGAAAGAGGGAAGGCTGAACCACGGACGCATCAGTAAAGTAAGGAAGAGATGAGGAAGATGGTGAACATGGGGGATGAAAGAAGCGTGGAGAGAAGAGATTTGGCCCATCCTTGTGGTCTGTTCATTTTAATTTGGCAAAGATTCAATTTAATAGAAAAATTATCATCCACTTGAGTAACATTCTTGATGAAATGCATACATTAACATTGAAGATAGGACATAAAAAAAAGATGAATGTTGATTAAAACTAAGGCACAAACTAGGTTGAAGTAAACGGGGTTATAAAGGATACTGAAGTAGATACGAAAACATGAAAAGAGGAGGGAATATAAAAGAAATAAGGAAGAAGAGAAAGACAACAAATGTTACGCGAAAACAGAGAAAGAGGAGAAAAACGAATTAAAGGAATATAGAGGAAAATAATGAAGAACGAGAAAATTTGGAGACCGGTCAGAAAGAGGAAAGGATTGTAATAGGAGAATATTAAAGAGAAAATATAGGTAATATGAGGACACTGGAGAGAAAAAGGGGAGGTAATAAGAAGACAAACACCAGAGAGGAACTAGGGGGGATATGAAGATACTCAAAAAGGACATCACCAATACATACATACATACATACATACATATACCAAGGCTTTTTCCCCCTTACAAGGGGGGTAGCCAAAAAGAAAAAGGCATAAAATCATTCCCACCCATTCCATCCCTGAATACACTCCACACCCCTCCACCCTCCCTCTTATCCTAAAAAAAAAAAAAGACATCACCAATGAAAAAGAGAAAATAGGGTGCGTGTGTGAGGTTATGAAACAAAAAGTGAGATAAAAACGAGGTCAAATGTAACTTGGAAAAAAAATAGAGACAGAGTGACGATAGCATTGCTTCAGGATACGGAATAAAGTTATTAAGATAATCACTGAAATAATAATAATAATAGTATTTATTTTTGCCTCGTGTCTTAGTAACCAGAAGCCCCCAGTCCAACAGTAGCTAACAACGTTCTTCGTGACCTCCCATAAATCTCACTAAGAATGAAGCATTGCAC
>NC_134804.1:33202746-33205246 GCF_046742065.1 Oratosquilla oratoria | reverse complement strand
CTTTCCCATCCCTTCCCATCCCATCCCATCCCATCCCTTCCCTTCCCTTCCCTTCCCTTCCCTTCCCTTTCCTTCCCTTCCCTTCCCTTTCCTTCCCTTCCCTTTCCTTCTCTTCCCTCGCTCTCGTCTTGAGGAGTCACACCTTGGCGTTTCTTTTTTCACCAGGAGGAGGAGGAGGAGGAGGAGGAGACGACGTTGCCATTGACTTTCCATCTTATTTTCTTCAAGTTGGTCGTGTCGCTGCGTCCCAACTTTGGCCATGAATTCCTCCCGTCTGTTCACGGCCTCTACTCCACTATCACCGCATTCTGCCACCGCCACCAGCACCGATACTAGCACCAACACCAGCTCCAACACCAGTATTAACACCAAAACCAGGACGAAGACGAAGACGAAGATCAACACCAAGACCTAAACCAACACCAGCATTAACTCCAGCATCAACACCAACATAAACACCAACATAAACGCCTACACCATAATAACACCAACAGCATACTTAACAGCAGCACCAACACACCAAAACCGACGTCAACAACACCACAGAAACTATCACCAACACCAAAAGCATAGCATAACCACAACCACACTATCGTACTCACTACCGTTATTGCCATCATAATTTCTTGTTTTTCTTTCTTTTTTTATTCCTCCTCCTCCTCCTCCTCCTCCTCCTCTTCATCATAGTCTTCTTTTTCTCCCTACTATTCCTATTCCCCCTCCCTTCTCCTCCTCTTCATCGTCACCGTCTTTGTCGTCGTCGTCGTCTTTGTCGTCGTCGTCATCGCCGCCGCCGCCGCCGCCGCCATCATCGCCATCATCATCATCATCATCATCATCATCATCATCATCATCATCATCATCATCATCATCATCATCATCATCATCATCATCATCACCATCACCATCACCATCACCATCATCATCATCATCATCACCATCACCATCACCATCACCATCACCATCACCATCATCATCATCATCATCATCATCATCATCATCATCATCATCATCATCATCTTTCTTTGTTCTTTCTCTTACTTTCTGCCTGTCCGCCATTCCTATTCTTTTCCTTTTCTTTTAGTTCTTTTTATTTTATCCCTCTTTTCACCTTCCTTTGCCCTCTCTTGTTCTTAGGTATTTTCAGTCATCGTACATTTACAGTATGCCTCCAATTAAACCTTACGGGTCTTCTTTTGCCTTTCATTTTTCCCTAATTTTTCCGCTCTTTCTCATATTTTCTCATCTCTTTTTTATAACGTTCTAATTTATATCTCCAATCAAACATTTCACTACAGTTTTATAACTACAATCTGTTGTCTAGTTTTCCTATGTTATCCTGTTAATATAATACGATTATGATATATTTTTAGATATTCTATATTTCTTTATGAGCTTGCTTGATTTTAAATGGTTCTTTTTGTTCGTTAATATAATTGTATAAGTTGTAATATATTTGCTTTGCTTCGTGTTTTTTATATACAATTTTTATTTTCATATTTTTTCGTTCACCTGCGAGGCTATTTTGCCCTTCAGGGATTTGGCTGCGTTTGGTTCATCCACCACCATGTCAACTTCAACTTCTTCGTCTATTCTAGTGGTTCCCAAACCTTGAAGCAAGGATATTTTTATTTTCCTACACTCCCTGGCCTTCAAAAAGTAAAAAGTGTAATACTTTGTGTTCTAACATATAATATATTCGAATCACACTATTCTCTTTCTTTTTAAATTCAGAGTACATTTTCTTATATCGCGACAAGTACTAAGATTGAAACTACGGGCTCTACCCACTAATTTTCTTCTATATCCCGTTTTCTAAACTTACGTTTAGGTCACCACCCAACAGTGAATTAATACCAATAGACTCCATTATCCCCAGCTTCAGGTATCATACAGAAGACAAAGTACTCATTATCTTAAGCTTCCCAATATACACCCAATTCAAACAACACCACAAAGATTCTTCCCCCTATTGAGCTTCGAGACATCTCGGTGTCCAAGGTCGCTTTCGTGTGGGGCATAGGAATCCTGTAAAAGAGATTCGAAGCAGAAACTGATTAACTCTGACTGAATGGATCACTTGGGTCGCGATCGTGGTTTGGGGTGCAAGGCTGTGGTCGCACTGAAAAAAATATCGGGAATATATCAGTGATTTATTAATGTAATGACTGCCATTTATTTTATATTGTTTATTTGTTTGTTAGACTACCTCCATTATAAGGGGGAAAAAGCCTTTGGTATGTATGTATGTATGTATTATTTGTATGTACGTATTATTGTATGTATGTATGTATGTATGTACAGGGTATGTATGTATGTATGTATGTATTATTGTATGTATGTATGTAATATTGTATGTATTATTGTATGTATGTATGTAATATTGTATGTATTATTGTATGTATGTATGTGTTATGTATGTATGTATGTATTATTTGTATGTATGTATTATTTGGTATGTATGTATGTATTATTTGTTTGTTTATTATTTGCTTGATTA
>NC_134804.1:33192746-33197746 GCF_046742065.1 Oratosquilla oratoria | reverse complement strand
TAAAATCAAAAGAAATAAAAAAGGAACAAAGGGAAAAGGAAAGTTAAAAAGAAATGAGATCGGGAAGAGGAAACAGAGGTGAAGAATAAAGGTGGAAGAAATATGAACGATGGTAAAGTGGACATGATCGAAGACTAGAAAAAATGGACATAGGAGAAACTGTGGATCGTATTAAAAAGAAAAAAAAGGGAAGAAAAAAGGAAAGGATGAGGATGTGAATAAATAAAAGTAGTAAAATTCGGTGAGATAAAGAAGCAGGAAGATTAAGAAAAGGAAGAGATGAGGCTTGATACTGTGGAAACGAAAAGGGAGGTGGAAGAGAAAGATAAATACGGAAAAAAGAAAAATAGATCAAAGGGGACTAGATGTATATATAAAAGATATAGAAGTGTTAGAGAGGACGAGAAGTAGGAGGAGGAATAGGAAAGCGAATCTCAATAGAAGAAAAAATAAAGAAAAAAAAAAAAAAAAGAAAAAAAAAGAGGAAGAGAAATTAAGTATAAGGACAAAAAATAAAGGAGGAGGAATAGAAAAAGGAGGAGACGGAAGAGGAGGAGAAAGAGGGGAAAGGGGAAGAAAAAGAAGAAGAGTTTAAGGAGAAGGAGAACCGAGAAGACGAATGGAAACAAGAAAAATAGAAAAAGATGAAATATATACAACGAGGCTATAGACCCACAGCAAAAGTATCAAGAAAGATAAAAGGGACGAAAGGAAGAAACAGGAAAAAGGTATTAGGAAAAAGTAAATTAAAACTTTTCAACTCGGGAATTCTTGAGCGAAAACAAGAAGAAAAAGATAAATTGCACAGTAGTGTGAGGCTCGATAACCACGACCTGAGTTTGGTAGAAAAATAAGAATTACGAAAAAGAAAATACTTAAAAAGAAATTGGACTGAAATAAATGATGCAAAGGGAAGAAAAATGTTAGTTTAAATGTTTCACTACTACAACTTTATTCAGCTGTGAGTCAGAGTAAAATTTCTAGATAATCTTATTGTAGCGAAAGGATTAAAAACAGCTCAATTATCCTCTTCCATACAGTGTTCTTTTTCCAATAATTTTATCCTGTCGCCAAACAATTTTATTCAATCCACGACTCAATCTCTCAATCAGCAATCCCCTTTGGGAATACAAAGTTTTGCAAATGAAAACACGAAACCAAAAATAGTAGAAGTTAGTGAATTCTCGACGATCTTATTCACTGTTAAAGTGGAGTACAGAAGCTTACAGAACAGCAAATCATAAGCTCCAGAGAAGTGAGAAAATTGGTTTAGCAAACGTCACAATAGCAAAGAGTTTCAGAAAGTTAGAATATTGGAATAGCATCGACCAATGACTTGCAGAAAAGGGACGTGTGTGTTAGTCACATAAACATAGCATGTCAGAAGGACGTCAGTCTTACATATGTTAATGATAAGGACATCTCCGTTCAGACTACGAAGATGAGTGAAAATGTTACTGGTCAGCTAATACCTTTGCCTAGTAATGTCTCTCCGGCTACTCTTCCCGACAAATCTGACTCAGTTTCTAGAACACGAGACTCCAGGATCCCGTGATACAAGGATCTTTTCCATTTCCAGCACGTGTATTACTAATACCGGGAAAAAACAGGTTTAGTGGTTTATATACTGCAGTGATCCTATGAAATTTCCCGGATACCCTGATATTCCAGGAATGCGTTGTTATTCTTGAATGCCTTGGATTTCCCGAGGTTGGTGAAAATATCAAAGGTATTAACCATTGTCTCTATTTCATGCTACATGACCTTCATTTTGGGGCCATTTTGTTCCCAAATACTTTCATGTACAAGTGTTATAAACAACTGCATTAACAAGGAAACCGACAAATGCAACCAGTTTCTATAAAATGTTTTCTGATGACTTGATTTTATGTTTTGGTATATTCTTTTTTCTCTCTCTTCATTCGTTCTTTATTTTCACTTTCTCTCGTGTTTCCATGCCTGTTTGTTAATACTGAAGTTTAATACTTGTTGAATATTAACTTATTATTAACCGAATGGACACCAATTCACTAGAATCAGTACAGAGAAAAATGACCAAAATGTTACATGGACTCAGAAATTTGCCTTACGAAGAAAGGCTTAGGCACCTTAACTTACACTCTCTGGAAAGACGCAGAATGCGGGGCGATCTAATAGAGGTGTTCAAGTGGATCAAAGGCTTTAAAAAGGGTGATGCAAACAAGGTCATCATATTAAAACAACGGGGCAGGATTCGCAGTAACGGTTATAGACTGGACAAATTTAGATTTAAAAAGGAAATAGGCAAGAATTGGTTTACTAATAGGGTGGTCGACGAATGGAATAAACTTAGTAACCATGTAGTAAGCGCTGAAACTATCAGTTGTTTTAAGAAATGATTAGACAACTTTATGGATGGGGATGACAGGTGGTGATGGATACGGAGCTGCCTAGTGTATGCCTTATGGTCTCTTGCAGTCTCCTTCATTCTTATGTTCGTATGTTCTTATTTTTGGTGTAGATTGACAATGTTTTATTTAGTAGTCTCTGTAAGTAGCCCCCACACGTTAGAAAGACAAATGATCAATATAGTTCATATCTTGGTGTGGTTTAGGTACTTCTTTGTCATTCCTGTTATCAACTATGAGAATTATCTAAAGCTTCATGCAATCCTTAAATGACTTAACTACACCGCTCTCACACTCTGTGTAACATTCGTATACATACGAGTATAACACTAAATATAGGCAGTCGAAATTTGTTTCAGATACAAACACGAATTAAGCTTAGGTCTATTCATTATTTAATGTAATTTCATTTCCACAAGAATGTAGTTTAGATTTAATAAGTAGGTGGTGAATATTCATTTATCATAGATATAAAATCGTATTCATATAGTAAAGAGTATGTGAAATGAGGTAAATTAGTTCCTTAGGTAGTCAGCTCGAAACAAGATTCATGTGCTTTCGTGAGCAGTGATAGCTGTTCTCTTGTATCCAATGGGGTCACACACACACACACACACACACACACACACACACACACACACACACACACACACACACACACACACACACACACACACACACACACACACACACACACACACACACACACACACACACACACACACACACACACACACACACACACACACACACAAAAAAATCCGGGAATTGGAGAAATTCTCGTAGTCCGAGGTTGTTACCATCCTGGCAGGGTCATATTACCTTCCGGAGCAGGGATAGCTGGTGTCTTGTGTCCAACGGAATCCCGGAAAGTCGAGCTTCACGTAGTGTGTAGTTATTCCTTATCTGGCAAGATCGCACTACATTTTCCCAGCACTTCCTTTTCCTACTATGCACTGGGACACATCCGATGATTTGAATACCAGAGCTGGGCGCGTTCCTCATTGCGTTCATAGGTGCGTTCCTCGGTGCGTTCCGCTTTAGTTTGGCCGCTGTTAGCGCTTCCAAACTATCAAAGCAATATAGGTGCCGGTATAGTATGTGGCCTACCTTTTGGATGTGTCCTACGAAATTTTTCTTTGGTATAGTACGTGGCCTACCGGACTTTTATTTCAGTATGAACCTGTCTCTTAAGCTTTAATAGTTTGAGAGCGTTAATCGCGGCCAAAATAAAGCAAAACGCACCAAGGAACCCACCTAGGAACGCGCCCAGTTCTGTTGAATACATCCTGGGCGTTCCCATTTAATGGGAATCAAGGAAAACAAATACTTGGGAGTCTCGCCGTTTAACCCCTACCTGGAACTCTATCCTATGATTTGTGCTTTACATTAGCACTGCCAATCAAACCTTATACAAGTGTTCTGGCTGCTTCCAAGTGCTCTTACCAAATCAAAGAGGGCAAGGGCATCATACTAAGACAGCAATGCAGGACTCGTGATAATGGATTTATATTGGATAGATTTAGGTTCAATAAGGAAACAGGCAAGAAATCGTTTACCAACAGAGTAATTAACGACTTAATCATTTTGGTTGTTTTAGGAAAAGATTAGATACACTAGGCATGGAACTGCCTAGTGTAGGCCTTATGGTCCCTTAGATTCTTCTCCATTCTTATGTTCTTATGCTCTTTGCGCCAAAATAGGTTAACTAATCTTGATTAAACCTTCTTACTGATATTGACGAATTGTGAATGTGTTGTGAATGCCACCAGATATTCTGTTCAGATGATGGAATCCTATTTATCATCGACACGTTTAGACCTATCACGATTGTTCAATTCACATTAATTTACGATTTATACATTCGTTTTGGCTGCAGCCAGAAATAATCTCTTACATTGATGACGGATTCTTAATTCATTTGGAGGGTCCTTTCACCTGAGCGTCCTTGATTGTATTCCACACTCTGTGTCTATCATAAGAATATAAGAATGAATTAGACTGCAAGAGACCATGAGGCTTACACTAGGGAGTTCCATGTCCATTGCCACCTGTCATTCCCATCCATAAAGTTGTCTAACAGTTTCTTAAAACAACTGATAGTTGGTATTCCACACTCTGTGTCTATCATAAGCTTATAAGAATGAATTAGACTGCAAGAGACCATGAGGCCTACACTAGGGAGTTGCATGTCTATTACCACCTGTCATCCCCATCCATAAACTTGTCTAACAGTTTCTTAAAACAACTGATAGCTACAGCGCTCATTATACGGTTACTAAGTCTGTTCCTTTCGTTGACCATCCTATTAGTAAACTAATTCCTGCCTATTTCCTTCTTAAATCTAAATTTGTCCAGTTTAAATCCGTTAGTGCGTGTCCTGCCCTGTTGTCATAATATGATGACCTTGTTTGCGTTACTCTTCTTTCACGATTTCCCATTTTCATCATCTTTTCTCTTCCAAACTGTTCTCGCCATTTTCTTTCTCTCCTATCTTCACAGCAGCTCCAATCTATTTTTTATAGACGAAAAAAAAAAAATCACTTCTTCTTCCTCTGAGATTCTTTACATATTATTTTTTTTTGCTTTTTACAATTCTAGACAACGGTGGCT
>NC_134804.1:33172746-33185246 GCF_046742065.1 Oratosquilla oratoria | reverse complement strand
CTTCCTCTTTCCTCTTCCTTTTCTCTTCCTCTGCTTCCTCGTCCTTATCGTTCTTCTTCAATCAGCCCCTGTCCCGCGTTACCCCGCCGTCCTTCACTTACGAGGCGAGTTTTCATTCCATTTGCCCTGTATTTGCCTCCACCATTGAAATTTGGTACGGCCGGGGAAAAATAAGCATAAACCTGTTCAGACATATGTACACTTTTCGATTGCCTTCGCGCGGACTCGCAAATATATGCGTACGAGTATATCCATTTGTATATACATGTGCATGTACATGTGCATATGTATGACCACGTCTATGTGCATATGTATATGTATAGGTATGTGTTTATGTAACGAACTCAGTAACAGCGATCTTAACGGAGTAGCTGGGTAGACTCCCTTTGTGTTGTGTGGTCTCTATTCATTGAAAGTATTTTTACATCCATATCCAATATATAAATGCAATCAAAATCAAAATGTAGTGTAATGAAGTGTACTATATTTTCAACGTGAGGTATACGAACAATTTATCACATTCATTAAAGGAAATTGAATTAATTTGAATTGTTTCTTTGATACCTTCCCCAAACGTTGGTTGCGTACTGTATGTATGAACATATTTGTGTGTGTTTGTATGTGTATGTGTATGTTTATGTGTATGTGTATATGTATGCGTACGTGTATGATTACATGTATGTGTTCATGTATGTGTATGTATGTGTGTATGTATATGTATGTATGTGCATGTGTGTGTACATGTATGTGTATGAATATGTGTATGTATATGTGTACGTGTACGTGTGTGTATGTGTATGTGTATACACATGTGTAAGTGTATAAGTATGTGTACGAGCATGTGTATGCGCATGTGTATGTGCATGTGCATGTGTATGCACATGTGTATATGTGTATGTGAATGTGTATGTGAATGTAGCGAATACACCAGTAAATTTGCCACTGCATCAATTCGAATAGAAGCAATTTCACACAATAATCGGAGCTATCCAGGTCATCAAGTTCTCTCAGACCTCTTCTGTCTGATGTGGTTTCCTTGACACAGATAAAGCCAATTAGAAAAATTATCCCTTTTCTATTCAACGCGTTCTGTGATTCCCTCCTAAAACATGGTCACCGAATCAGAACTTTGCTTTCCAGTTGAATATCATTTGATTGTGTGTGAATTCCCTCACCCTCTCCCATGTGCCATTTCGACCAATTAGGCAATTCACCTTATTTTCAAGATGGAATGCATGTCATTTTGTCTCTGCCCGGACTCCTCTGCTACATCACACCCATCATGGGCTTCAGGCTTCAGTCCACGTGATTCCAGTCTCACACTCTACCTTTCCTTCTGTCCCTTCCCTGAAGACGAACGGTGAGACCTTATTACACATATCCTACTTCCCTACCACGTCCATTTCGTCAGCCATTAAGATCTCTTCTTGCCTTCATTATTCGTCTTCTCTCCCTTCTGGCCCCTCTTCCATCAAACTTTTGTACTTTGTTAGGAGTTTTCTTCGCTCTGTAACGTCATAATCAGCTACAGATCAGTTACCCTCTTCTAAGTCTAGGACAGGTTGCACCTCTGGGGGATAATTGGGTTAAAAGTCTGTTTTGCACTTTTACAACTCTTTTGTCTTTTGCTGACGTCTCCTGTGACTTTCTTCTTGCCATCGAGAGTGGCCACTTTATGTTGGTATTTGGGTTAAAAGTCTGTTTCGCACTTTTAAAACTCTTTTGTCTTTTGCTGACGTCTCCTGTGACTTTCTTCTTGCCATCGAGAGTGGCCACTTTATGTTGGTATTTGGGTTAAAAGTCTGTTTCGCACTTTTACAACTCTTTTGTCTTTTGCTGACGTCTCCTGTGACTTTCTTCTTGCCATCGAGAGTGGCCACTTTATGTTGGTATTTGGGTTAAAAGTCTGTTTCGCACTTTTAAAACTCTTTTGTCTTTTGCTGACGTCTCCTGTGACTTTCTTCTTGCCATCGAGAGTGGCCACTTTATGTTGGTATTTGGGTTAAAAGTCTGTTTCGCACTTTTAAAACTCTTTTGTCTTTTGCTGACGTCTCCTGTGACTTTCTTCTTGCCATCGAGAGTGGCCACTTTATGTTGGTAAAGAATTTAACTATGAGAGAAATTAAGGTGGAAAATATACAGGAGGAATAGGAAATAGAAATAGTAGGTGTAAATGCTTGCGATATATCAGGTATGTTAGTACAGTAATGGGTTGCTATATCTTCCCTATCAATAAAATCTAGATTTTTCTAGATCTGTGGTTCTCAAACTTTTTCGTGAGCGGCCCTATTTGGAACATTTCAGTTCTTCGCGACCCAGAATTAAGGAAAGAGTAACAAAATGGAAAATGGCAAAAAAATGGAAAAAAATGGAAAAAAAATAATGCGTACAGCTTTTTTTTAACAAAACTAAATTAACAGAATCCATGCATGGTACTGCATTTCCTTCAGAAAACTAAATCAATTACTCAAGTATTTGAAATACTCTGAAAACGTGAGAATTTTCCGTGTCCCTGCCACCCATCAAAATTGATCTCGCGAGGCAACTTTGGGTTGCGACTTATAGTTTGAGAACCGCTCTTCTAGATATATGATGGCTAAGGTCCGTATCACAGTCACATCCCTGAGGACCTTGATCCGTCCATTCACTTCGGAGAAAACATGACGGCCGGCTTGTTCCTGTGGATTCCGCAGTGTGACGTCCAGCCTGTTCTTGGGGTCCAACCGCGTGACGGGCGGTTTGTTCCTGGGGGGCCGCGCGTGTGACGGCCAGCCCGTTTTCTACAATCCTTCGTGAGACGGTCCACGTCGGATAGCTGGCACACAGCTCTCCCGGGACCTCGCCATCGGTTGCAGCCCCCTCCAACTCAACTTCAGTCTTCAACCTCCCCCCCCCCTTGCCCACCCACTCCCCACGGACCCATGAAGATGTTCAGCTTTGTCCCAAATTTCGTCCTCGTTTCCCGTCTATCCACCACTAACCCCGTCCCTGTCCACGTTTTAGTTGTCTCGTTTGACATCTCACGTCCCATTTTCAAATGTCGCTTTCTTCTTTCCCGTCTCCTTGATGGTGGCTCCCCACCACTTCCAGAGTCGTGAGAATGATTTCATCTGTTGGACGGCCAAGGTTCGTTCCTGCCTTGGGCCATCTTTCCTCAGTCTTTTTCACCTCCTATCACAATCAATACTTCTTTCTCTTCTTCTCCCTCTTCTTCGCCTTCTTCCTCTCCTTCGTTTGTTCTCTCTTGCTCGTCTTCCTTTTCTTTACCTTCTTCCTTTTCTTCTCCTCCTCCTCCTCCATCTCTATTTGCACACCCGTACCCTCATTTCTATACAAATTCATACATCACGCTCATCCACTCCCAAGGGCTGAAAGCCCCGTTCGCGTTCGCATATTACAACATGCAAATACCTCAGAACTCGTCTACAGCCAGAAAACTGACAATATTGGCATTATATCACGGTGCTGGCCGTAGTCGACTCGGGCCGAGAAATCCAACAGCCGATAGGTATCCAGTCCGGCACTGCAAATTAAACAGTTCCGTAGAAACTGCTTCTCATTCCAACGGAAATAGCAATCGACCTGCCTCCCAGTTTACCTACAACGGAAGCTCCTAAACACAATAACAGCCGCAGCCTTGAGATAACACCCAGCCTACCTACTGCTCCGTGTTCCTAAACATGTATTAATGACTCGGTCCAGACAGATCCACACTCTAGGAGAAACTTCAGTTCGAAATTAAAACCGCAATCATTTTGGAATCTAACGATTTTTTTTCCTTGAGGCTTTTTGGAAATTCTGCGTCGTTGACTTTGCTGAGTTGGCTATTTTTCCAGTATAATTTTGGAACCAAAGAACACTCATATAACCACGTTATGAGTATAGTCGCCCTCGACATCTGAAAATATTGTCTTCTTTATACTCCCTAAACATCCACAGTTCGAAAAACATATGTCAACCTGTGTTTACTTAACCACAACATTGACCATTTCTTCTACCATAAAACGCGATTCCATCCCTGGAGGCAATAATGCACCAAAGACTTGGAGTCACAGAGGCAGTAAAGGAGAGATTTTTTTGAGTGTAGCAGAACAGAAGTCTAAAGTGATTGTCATTTTATTCTAAGCGGAGATTGGTTTCTGGTTCGCAGAAATATCATCCAAGTCCCTAACGTATCGACTTCATAAAAAACGCAAGCAGTACCCCATACTGGAAAACATAGAATCATAACATAATGAAAACTTGTAACTTGACTATTTCCATTTAGCTGATCACAGGAACTGGATTGTTTACAAGAAACAGTAATCTTACAGGGTATTTTCAATTCACTTTTTTATTTCATAAGTATTAAAACCAGAACAGATATACACATAGCACATAATATAATGAAAACTTGTAGCTTGACTATTTCCATTTAGCTGATCACAGGAACTGGATTGTTTACAAAAAACAGTAATCTTACAGGGTATTTTCAATTCACTTTTTCTTTCATAAGTATTGACACCAGAACAAGTATACGCCATTTTTGGGCATTGATGATAGCAGCAAGGATCATTATCATATTTCGTACTACTCGTTACCATTATAATACTGTTCGTTCTATCGTTACGACAGTATGAAGACACAGAGTAATGTGACATGCATTTATTCATTTCTTCTTGTGCAGATGGAATTTTGATTCACCTCTCCACATAAAATCGACGTTCCTTCTTTTCTCTAACTTAATGCAGCTGGAGTCTCTTCCTCTACCATCCATGTGCAGCTGGTCTATCTCCCTTTCGTCATCCTCCTTCTCCTCCTCTTCCTCCTCCTCCTCCTCCGTCCAGTTAACGTTACTTTCTTTCCAGCGTCAAACTGACGTCCAATCTCGCGTCTTTTTTGTGGCAGCGTGTCGCTCCTTCTTCTTCCAAAACTTTTCATCTTTTGCAATCTTTTTCCTCGGCATTCCTCCGTGACCCCGAGCTCCATAACTTCTTCATTACCCACACTCTCAATGATCACTGGGTATCTTGACGCTACAAAATACGATACTGATGCGACCTTTCTGGAGATGCAGGAGCTTATCGCTTTTTGTCTTAGCGTGATTTTTGGTTGATGGAAGTGAAATATATTTCGTTTCTTTTTCATTCACTTGAGGCAAGTTTTATTATGACTTTTCATAGACATGTCCTGGTTATGTGATTGTCAGTCTCAATTTCGATTGACTTGTTTAATTTTTTGTTATTGCGTGTGTTTATTTCAATAATCATATTACTTCGGATTATAACTTATAGATACAATATCTTCTCTGCATCATAATAACCACAAAAGACATACATATACCTACATATAACTACAAAGTAATGTCGTAACACATTCGTAAAGATTCAACAAAAACCCACTGTGTTGGACAAGAAGAAATGAAATAAATGAATTCCATATATTTCGATCACGGACTGTGATCCTCTTCAGTGGAATACATACATATACCTAAAAGGTTTCTTCTTCCTTATAAAGGAGATGGCCAGCCAAGGGATAGGACATTCGTTTTCCTTTGGCTTAGCTACTTTTGAATTAAGTCATCACAACCCCTGCATTGTCTGGGTTATAATTAAGGAGGTAAGACATAGCACCTTCATAACAGGGCTGGGCAGCCGAGGCTAGTTTACACACACTGCTTCATTACATAGCTGTCCCCTCCCTTCGTCCACTCACAAGTAATTGGAGAATGCAAGGAAAAATTCCCATTGGCCGCGTCAATTTATAGCCCATATTTTAGCATAGCATAAAAACACCTTTGTACAGTGTGACGTATATAACCTTATACCAAATAACAGATTTAATTCATAAAGCCAATTTGAACATTCAATTGAACATTGTCATATCCAATTATTTTCATCATGAGTTATTGCTGATATTTCTATATATCTTGTACAAGTTCTAAGAAGAGTTTTTTTTATGTATCAGAAATCACTTGAAAGATCAATACAGACCTCATTATATGTTATAAACAATCTGAAGGGTTGCTATTGACTTCGTTCTCCTCCATAAACCTTTCGGGTCGTCAACTTTTCAAATGCAGGATTTCTTCGTTCCAAAAGCTCGTTCCAGTTTCTCCTACATTTAGCCGTCATCCCGTATTTAACTACGACCAATTTGTCTCACAATTTTTACATGTTTTGCTTGTATTCGATTTGAATGGAAATAAAGCTGGAGAGTTCTCTTTTCTTTTTGTTTTTATTGCATATTCCTAGCCATTCACTTTTTACGAATTTTTGTTTGAAAGCCAAGATTTGTACTTTACAGTTTTTACATGTGTTTTACGTGCGTTTGATAGTATTATGCGAGTTTGCTCAGATTTATGTATATTTAAGTTTAGAACGTGTAGACCCAGCGTAATAATCATGTATGTATTTAATTTTCATTATGCTCCAAATCAATGACTTTGCATTATTTTCTATATGTGCCGTTCTGACTGTTTTCAGACTTCATCACATCTTTGAAAGAGATCTGCAACTCGGGTGAAATATCTAGCAGATGCTTTCAACCAGGGAGTAGAACACCACAGAACTATATATATTTCTAATTCATTGGGTATGCGTGAGTTTTCCTTAACTGAATAAAATCAACAGGCGAGAAAGAAATCAAATATTCGGCTTTGGGAGGTTTCCCTCATCTGAAGAAACACACCCGGTCCACTGGTTTTTGACGTCCTTGCTCTTAGGTACTTATGAAATACTGTTGACGAAACTATTGTAAACCACTTCAATAGTGCATAGAATCATCTAGCACCTACTAATGATACTGAATTTTGGTTTGTAGACTCTCGGAAACTGCCGAAGACACCTTGGAACCCCAAAACCTCAGGTCAGAAGTAAAATAAATAAATAAATAAATAAAATAAAATAAAAAATAAATAGCTTCCCACAGTAAAACGAACCTTCATCTCTGAAATGTTTTTTACAATATGTCCTCTGAATTCGTGTAAACCCGAGTGAAGTCGATCCAATGATGCGTGATGGCAAAGGTGGTGATTTGGCCAAAAAATTCCTCCGTAACAAGCCTCCTAATGAGATGGCTTGTCTCTTCTGATAACAACAGTATTTGATTGTGACGAGTGCCGTCTAATGGGAACAAAAAAAAAAAAGGACGAAAATGAATTGCGACGGACAAAAAGAACCGGCGTTTGCAAATCATAAATAATGCGCTTGTTCCTAAATGATTTCATCTGCAAATGAGGAAAAACTGATTGATGTGATGTCTTCTACTTACTAGTAATGACTATTGGCTAAAAGCAATGTCCAATAAGCTGCTTTATTGTTGGTGCGCGATGTACGCTTTGTTCTATCAACTTCAAGCTGTGGAAATACCGTCGCATTAGTCTAAGTAAATGGAGGTAGATATTCAATTAAATAATAAGATTTGTCGTTCAATAAAAATCCTGAGCCGGGTGGAATATTAGAAATATTTTGCCTTTTTTGCTACAAAAGCAGTGACTATGGGCACAAAGAAAAAATAGAAATGCCTGTGATTTCGATATTTAAGTGTCATTTCAATTAGTTGGAATAATAATGGACGTAAGTTTGCAATGTGGTGAGGTTAAAGATTCTGTACACGTGGGTATGAACTAAAAAAAAAAACATATATATATGACATTCGACATTATTTCTTTTTTCTTCAGCTTCTCTTCTACCAACGATCCTTCTCGTTCCTTTCTTCCGGAGTCATTCTTAAAGTTTTCTTGGAAATCATAAATTTCTCCCTTCCTCCCTAGAAAATTCCATTTCCTCACCTTTCTACCCTTATTTATTTCTCAGCCATTTGTACAACATTTATTGCGTGCGGGTGTTTATGAATGCACGAGTGTGCTTATGTATGTATATATATATATATATATATATACATATATATATATACATACATATATATATACATATATATATATATATATATATATATATATGTGTGTGTGTGTGTGTGTGTGTGTGTGTGTGTGTGTGTGTGTGTGTGTGTGTGTGTGTGTGTGTGTGTGTGTGTGTGTGTGTGTGTGTGTGTGTGTGTGTGTGTGTGTGTATCATGTTTGTATGTATATATGTGTATATATATATATATATATACAGACACACACACACACATACACATACACACACATACACACACACACACACACACACACACACACACACACACACACACACACACCACACACACACACACACACACACACACACACACACACACACACACACACACACACACCACGTGTGTGTGTGTGTGTGTGTGTGTGTGTGTGTGTGTGTGTGTGTGTGTGTGTGTGTGTGTGTGTGTGTGTGTGTGTGTGTGTGTTTATGTGTGTGTTTGGTTGTCTTTGTGTGTATATGTGTGTATGTATGTATGAAAGTGGCAGTTGCCAACAAGTCTAACAAAATAAACACCATGAGAGGACGGAGCCTTTATTATTATGACGTTTCGCTTGGTACTTGAAAAAGCTGTAGCAAGTGAAACGTCGTACTAATAAAGGCTCCGTCCTCACATAGTGTTTATTTCGGTATCATATATGTATATGTATATGTATATGTATATGTATATGTATATGTATGTGTATATGTATATATATATATATATATATATATATATATATAAAATTGTGTGTGTGTGTGTGTGTGTGTGTGTGTGTGTGTGTGTGTGTGTGTGTGTGTGTGTGTGTGTGTGTGTGTGTATGACATTTCTCCCTAAACCCTAAATACACTATTTAAATCTATCCAAAAAAGCCTCTCCTCTACACTGTTTTCATGCACTTACAAAGACCCACATCTCTCTTCCCAGTATCACTTTCAACCACATTAACCTTGAAGAAACCTTCCACTCCATCACACGCTTACCTATCTCTTCACTTACTAGTATAGCCACCCCTTCTCTCCCTTGTCTTCTTTTCACTCCTGAAACCCTCCCAGCTACACTTCCAAACTCAAACTCGCACCTCCTTTTCAATTTGGTTTCATTCAACGCCAGCACATCCATCTTTATTCTTACAAACATACTGCCTATCTCTTCCCTTTTACTCTCATCTGTCACCCACGCACATTAAAAGACCCAAACCTTAGGGTTCTGACTGGAAAACTCCTCTCAAACCTTCTTATTTATTTTCTTTGCTGTTAAGAATGTCTTTTTTGGGGGCTACAGAGAACAAGATACCTAGTCCTATCTTCCGTCCCGTTTTAATCACCTTTTACGACTCAGGTGTAAACACTCAGTTCCAATATTCTTCCCCCCCCCTCCCCTACCACAGAGTTCAGCGAAAATAGAAACGTATATTCAGAGAAATGGCATAGGACATTATTAAGAATGGAGGGACAGTATACCGGAGGGACAGTCGCAGTATAATAAAGTAGCATCATTTCTCTATGAACAGAGATTTCCTCTAACATACAAAATTATGTGTGGCTCTGGTCCGTAGGGGTGCCCCAAATAAACCCTAAAGTGTTAACTGCATGCTACTAATCATATTTTAACCGTACAATAACATGCAGCCAATATCCCAGACGATATAGAGAGCGAGTGATTTTAGGTAAAGGTGGGATTGCATCAGAGTTGTGTTATGTCGCCATGGCCGTTCAATGTGTACATGGACCTGATTGTGCGGGAGATAAAGGCAAGGGTAATAGGGACTGTAGATTATTAAAAAATATATATAAAAAGGGGGAGGTGAACCAGTTGTTGTTTACTGACGACATTGCGCTTGTGGCAGACTCAGAGGCGGGATTAAGGGAGTTAATGGTGGAGTTTGGATAGATATGTGATATGAGAAAGTTGAAGGTAAATGTGGGTAAAAGCAAGGAGAGAGGATAGCAGTGAGTTGTAAGTCTAAGAGGAGAGAAGCTGGAGAAAGTGAATATCTTTATGTGTTTGAGGTCGCATGTGGCAAGAAAGGGAGGAATGGAGGTGGAGGTAAATTGTAGATTGAGAGATGCAAGTAAATGCCTTGGAGGATTAAATATTGTTATGAGAAATAAACAACTGGGAATGGATGCAAAGAGGAGATTATATGAAGGAATGATTGTGCCGACCGCGTTGTTTGGGCAAAGGCTTGGAATTTAAGAGAAGCGGAGAGGAAAAGTTTAAATGTGTTTGAGATGAAATGTTTGAGAAGTATGGTAGGGGTTACTAGGTTGGATAGAGTGAGAAATGAACAGATGATGAGAGCGGGGCTGGAAAAGGAGGTGGGAGATAGGGCTGATGAAAGATTATTGAGGTAGTTTGGACAAATGGAAAAACTAGAAAAAGCGGTGTGAAAGGCAGAGGTGGATAGAGCGAACGTGAGGGGACGACCGCGGATGAAATGGATAGGACGAAGGGGGCGTTGAGCAAGAGGGGGGGGATGTCTGAAGAGAGAAGGCAGGAGATAGGGATGAGTGGAAATTGACTGTGTATGAATGGTACTATTATGCAAGGAAGGGAGGGTAAGGGGGTAGATCTACTTAGGTGTGAATGACATTTTGATGCAGCCCGAAGTGATCTCTCCCCGTTTTCTCTTTTTCTTCATAAGGAGACGGAGAGGAGGGTTCGCCGATTAAATGAAACAGCCTTGTTGTAGATGCACTGTGTCTTGCTGCATTGCGTTTGACCCAGGGCAGTTGGCAGATGCAGGGATGACCCATCATCCATGTGGAGCTAAGATGGGAGGGGTGAAAGGGTGGTGGTGGGGAGTATAATGGGTAGAAACAGGTACGTTCCTCTGACTTAGCTCCTTCCCGTATGAGGGGGTAAAAGGTCTTTATATTTAGGTAGATAACTATACATATGTACATATATATATATATATATATATATATATATATATATACATATATATATATATATATACATATATATATATACACACACACATATATATATATATATATATATATATATATGTGTGTGTGTGTGTGTGTGTGTGTGTGTGTGTGTGTGTGTGTGTGTGTGTGTGTGTGTGTGTGTGTGTGTGTGTGTGTGTGTGTGTGTGTGTGTGTGTGTGTGTGTGTTCTTATGTTTTACAAAGTATTTCCTAAGCTCCATTACAATTTTTCCACCTGCTTCCTCACTATCATCTGATTAAATAATTCACAATGACTTTAGACCTTTGACGTTATTCGACATGCCCTCGTTCTGAAATGCCACATGTAAAGACATTTGAATTCTTTGTTTTTCCAAAAATCCTGGAATAATACCGCAGTCAGAGCCAACCACTCGGCCAACCTTGTTGCTTGGTGTTGATCCACGACTCTTCGTAAACAATGAGAGTTCTGATCCGAAATACGATCGATGACTACAAAAGCTTTGGTACCTTTGTATATATCAGCTGATGCATAGGGACGGCGGTCGGTCACATGCGACTATAAATAAACTGCCGATTTGAAAAGTGAGGTCAAAGCCAGGTCAAAGCCCACGCCCTCTCTCCCTCACTTGTGTCCAAGTGCTCCCTGGCGCTTTTTCATCGTTACCAAGAAAGAACTTCCCTGTCCTTATTTCTGTCCATTGCATTTTCTTCTTTTGTTGTACTCTGTTTTAAACTGTGATTACTTCCTTAAGATATATCTCTGTAGCCTTTTATCCTAATGCTCCCTTGTTTCATTCTAGCTTCTTCTCTTTTGTGTTGTTCTTTATTTCATTGACTATATTTGAGCCTTTCTCGGAAGTCTCTCTTGAATATTTTTCTTATGGATTCTGAAGTGGCAACCGCTATATAGTTCCATTTACCCGAGTGTCACAACTAATGCCTAAACACATACAACACATAATGGAAGACTGCATTATACACAATCATGCACGCAAACGACACAACATACACTCTATAAAGGATTTGTGGGAAAACCCAGTTTCGGCTGTGGCATTCCTTGGGGAGACGGGACTGCTCGGACAGACAGTCTAGGGAACGACAACAACAACAACAACAACTAATGCCTAAACACCAACTTAATGGAACTAGACTACCTTTAAACTGGAGTGCTTTCTTTCAATTGAACAACAATAAATGTTGTCTATAAGATAGTGTCAGTATAATGCAACACGATACTTGAAAAATTCAATGATCTATTTCCTGATGACCTCTTGTTCTATTTGCGAGGAAGCTATTCATTTAGGCACCCGATGTTATGTTGACATCTTCCTTCCTCTTTAGGTTTTGTGAACAACAATCAATGTTGTCTATAAGATATTGTCAGTATAATGCAACACGATACTTGAAAAACTCAATGATCTACTTCCTGGTGACCTCTTGTTCTATTTGCGAGGAAGCTATTCATTTAGGCGCCCGATGTTATGTTGACATCTTCCTTCCTCTTTAGGTTTTGTGAACAACAATCAATGTTGTCTATAAGATATTGTCAGTATAATGCAACACGATTCTTGAAAAACTCAATGATCTACTTCCTGGTGACCTCTTGTTTTATTTGCGAGAAAGCTATTCATTTAGGCGCCCGATGTTATGTTGACATCTTCCTTCCTCTTTAGGTTTTGTGAACAACAATCAATGTTGTCTA
>NC_134804.1:33160246-33170246 GCF_046742065.1 Oratosquilla oratoria | reverse complement strand
AAGTGATTTCTGAAAGGGACCTAGGAGTAATTATCACCAAAGATATGTCGCCGGATAAACATATAAATAAAATAGTCGGAGAAACATACAATTTGTTGAGATCAATAAAGGTGGCCTTTAAATACCTGGATAAGGAAATGATCAAGAAAATATTACAAACACTAATAAGGCCAAAACTGGAATATGCAGCGCTGATATGGTCACCCAGTACAAAAAAGAATACAAGAAAATTAGAAAGAATACAAAGAGCAACGACAAAGTTGGTCCCAACATTTGCAAACCTAACATATGAACAAAGACTGGCCGAACTGGAATTGCCAACCCTGGAACAAAGAAGAGAACGAGGGGACCTAATAACCATCTACAGAATTATGAAAGGAAAAGAATGCCTTGATAGAGAGGACCTATTAAAACGGGACAGAGGAAAAACAAGAGGACATGCAATGAAACTCAAAAAGGATAACTACAGAAGAGACCTGAAAAAGAACAGCTTCCCACACAGAGTGATAGATATATGGAACAAATTGGATGAAGAAATTGTGTGTGCAAACACAACACAACAATTTAAGAACAAACTTGATCTTGCGAGATACAAAAACGGGTCACCATGAGCATAGCCCTCTTTTCTGTATAATACAACTAGATGAATACACACACACACACACACACACACACACACAAACACACACATACACACACACAAACACACACATACACACACACACACACACACACACACACACACACACACACACACGCTCTGAGCTCTCTTCTGGGAAGGAAATAGCTGTCAATCACGAGTCCAACAAGTGATCCAAAGATCATGGTAAATCATACTCACACACACGCACGCACATATACACTCAAACCTAACCCCAAACCCAAAGCAACATCTATATCCATACCAACACCTACACTCACACCTACACTCACACACACCACCACACCTTTACCTGCCACAAATACACTTAAACTAAAACTCACAACCATACCTTTACTCACACCCACTTCCACACTCACACTCACACCCTCACCCTCATCCAAACCCACACCTACATCCTATTTCCTTCCTCCCCTTTCTCCTCCTCGCCGTAAAGCCAATCTGGGGCCTCGCATCCCTTTATTGCCACGGCGGTCTTGGCACGCGATGGTTCAAGACGTGACTCCTAGTCTCGAGGACATTGGGCCACGGGCGCCTGTGACTCACGACTCAGGTCATGTAGGTTATGGATCTGTATCCCGTTGCCCATAAGTCACCAGCGTTTCTGTCCATGACGGCAGTATATATCGCGACGAGTTCGAGTCACCACGAAGTGAATGAAGACAGGGTGGGTAAGGGTCATGAAGGAGTTCGACTTCTGAGGTTCCTGAGTGCTGGACACGAGGTCCGCGGTCTAGCAGGGCTACAGTATCCGGGGTATGTGACATTATGGCCGGGGTTCTGTAATAGAATGGGCACATGCTACCTGAAGAATGTAGGATATAGAGAAGGGGAGTACGCAAGGAATGAAATGGGTAAGAGAGAGGGAACAGAGACGGAAATGGGGAGGAAGAGAGTACAGGAAGATTAGTGGAAAGGATGAAGTAGGAAATGAAAAGAGGAGAATGAGAAATAGGAAGAAAAGAAGAGGAAGGGAGGAAGAGAGGTACAAGAAGTTTGATGTGGAAGACTGAGGAGGAAAGTGGAAGAAAAGATATGTGGAGAGGATAGAGGAGAGGAAAGAGGAAGGGAACAGGGAGAGTATGAGGATCATCATAAAAAAAAATCAGATTTAAAGAGTTAAATAGAAGATATTTTAATGGGTAAGAGAGTAGACGGGAACAAATAAGTTTGAAGAAACTTATAAAGAAATAGAGTAATTAAAGTAAGGCAAAGGGAAGTTGCAAGGACAAAAGAAAGAGTAGATACAGAGGAAGAGATGAAACTAGCAAGGAATGATTGGGAGACTATGAGGACCATCATTACAAAACTTCAGATTTAAAGATTTAATGGAAGATATTTTAAAGGGAAAGAAGATGGGAGCAAATAAGTTTGAAGAAACTTATAAAGAAATAGAGTAATTAAAGTAAGGCAAAGGGAAGTTGCAAGGACAAAAGAAAGAGAAGGTACAGATGAAGAGATGAAACCAGCAAGGAATGATTGGGATGTAAGGGGGGAAAAGGTAAAAGAAAGGAAAGGGCAGAGAAGCAAACAAAAGTGTTGAAATGGAGAGAAGAGAAAGTTTGAAGGGGAGGAGGAAGGCAGCAAACGGAGGAGTGGGTAAAATGGAGGAAAGGAAGAGAGGGGGAAGGAAGGTAAAATGAAAGAATGGCGGAAGTGCAAGAGAAAGAAGTCATGTGAATATATGAAATACAAGAAGCAGAATAGAATATTTGCGTATCATAAATATTATTTGGTTTAGCGTTACAAACTCCCTCATATCAGTAGGCTAGTACGGTGCCCCTTACAAAGAACATTGTGGCGTGGAATTTAATAAACCATGCTCTTGGTTCAACTCGCCGGTGTCAGGGTTCGAACCACCATCATCTCGGCCTTTGACGTAAGTAACGACGCTCGGCCAACGAGGGGAAAAAAATGAGGTAAGGATGAAAGGCAAAGGAAATAGAGTCAGAAAAAAAAATGAACAAAATGAAAAGAGGAAGAGGATTTCCAAAGAAAAGAAAATGTTGGAAAAGGAATAAAAGTTTATGAGAGTAAGAAAAATGTAAGAAAAAGATGATTGCAGAGGAAATTGTAAAGAAAGTGCAAAGGATATGAAAGAGGAATAGTGGAAGGAAAGAGGTCTGTAAAGAAAATTGGGAGGGAGAGGGGAACTTGCGTATCGAAGAAGGAATATAGGAGGAACAATAGAAATAGGATGGTACAAAACAAAGACAAGAAAAAGGAATATGTAGAAACTAAGAACAAAGAAAATGAAGAACAAAGACAAATATTAATCGAGATGGGAAAGCGTGGTAGAGGAAATAAGTATGTATGAACTGAGAGGAAGAGGAGGAAAATTAGAACGAGAAAATAAAAAAGAAGTGATGAGGCAGGAAATGGTCTGAGGAAGAAAGAGATGAGGAAAGGATGAAGGTGAATCAGATGTAGAAAAAGTAGAAAACAGACGAAAGTAAATGTTGACTGGAAGGTGAGAAACAGGGATCAGAGGAAATGAAACGAGTGAGAACTGGAAAGAAGACAACCAAAAGTGGGTAGCACAAACAAAAAGACGAATAAACGAGAAACAAGGCGAATAGAGGTAAACGAAGAGGACTAGAGGGAAGAGACGAAAAGATAATATAAAGAAAGAAAGGTATGGGAAACGGTGAAAGAAAATGAGCACTTAGGAGAACGTAGGCGTTCCCCCTATAACCTGGCATGAATTATAGATTCTTGCAAAGTGGGAACCGTGAGACCATTTTATTCAATAGAAGATGACTCTGCTGCCAAAGAACTCTTTCGTGATTAACCCCGTCGCCTGCCTCTATTCACACAATGAAAACCTCTTAAGCCTTCAACTTAGGTATTAACTTTATCGCTGATTTCTACGGTCTAATGTCTACTCCAGCTGCCGCCAGACAATCATAATCAGCTCAAGGGATCCTCCCCCACAGTAAAAGACTTAAATCCCCTTTGATCTACCTGAATACATTCGTTACGTTCTATGCCTTAAACATTTATTTCAGTTTGAGGAATACTTCTTCTGTAGAGGAAAGCTATGTTTTTTGAGCACCCCATATATATATATATATATATTTATATATATATATTTATATATATATATATATATATATATATATACATACATATATATATATATATATAAATTGTGTGTGTGTGTGTGTGTGTGTGTGTGTGTGTGTGTGTGTGTGTGTGTGTGTGTGTGTGTGTGTGTGTGTGTGTGTGTGTGTGTGTGTGTGTGTGTGTGTGTGTTAGAGATTTGGGAGCAGTTGGTTTTATTCAGCCTAGTGAAGACTATCCCCACTGCCAGCAATATGCAAACTTTGAAAGGTCTGAACGAATGAGTGTTAAAGATACAAAAGAACCAAATTGTAAACCTGACAAAGAAGTCGGCAAGAAGATGTTGGAGGAACAATGAAGGCAGGAGAAGTTGAAAAAGAGGATAGAAAACCGGTGAAAGGAAAGGAAAATGATACAGGAGAGAAGGAAAACAGAAAACAGTGGCCGAATTTGTGAAAGTAGAGGATAGAAGAGGGCGCAGCTAGCAAGGTGATAGTGTACTCGTTTAGTAAGCAGATAAAGTGCAAGTAGGGGAGAAGAGAGGAAGGGAAGAGGCAGAAGAACGACGAGGTGCCCGTTGGAAAGCAGGAAGGGGAGAAAGACAAATGTGAAAAGACCTGGAAATAGAAACTCAAACAATTTAAGTTAAAGCCGAAGACTCGTTGATGGCAAGAGGACTGTGGGTGTATGGACACACTTGCCGAGTGGTAGGTGGGTAGTGATGAAGGGGTGGAGTTGGAGAAAGCAAAAAGGACCTTATATAGTACCGCAGGAAGCCCACACTCTCATTTCTAAAGGGAACAGAATGTTACCTACAGAGGGTTCATGAAACTCGTCCTTGTCGTGAAACACTTTACGGTTCTTGATGTTCCAAGCCCTACATGATGTTATTCAGCTAAAGTTTGTGCCTCGATTTGAAAGGGTTACTATTAATGAAACTGAGTTCATACGCAAGTGAACCTCTAGTTAAGTAAAACAGTTTGACACGAGTGAAACAAAAACTATAGAGTGCAACGTGGCGTTAAAGGAAAAAAAAAGTTAATTCGCTTGGTGGAATATGTAATTCGCTTCTCTTTTTGTCACAAATATGAGAACAATTCGTTAATTTTGAAGCGTAGCACCCCAAATGTCGACATACCGCGGCATGAATTTTGGGTGAAACTGCATAACTGCGTTTCCCATTTTCAGAAATGGGGGGAAAAGTCCAGTGGCCTGTGATAAGTGTCAATGCGCCACACTCGACATCACTCCCGACAGATAAGAACATAAGAATGAAGGAGACTGCAAGAGACCATAAGGCCTACATAAGGCAGTTCCATGATACTGGTGACCGTCACTAATCACAAACTTCCGAGTAAATGGGGAAGTAAGGAAAAGTTTCAGAGTTATAGACTTCTGGCCGGAGATTCACACAACATATGTGCTGGTAGCTTATTGATTTAAAATCCTGAAGCAAGAAGGAAAAATATCTTAAACTTACTGTATTCAAGATTTTATTATCACTTTTTATATTTGTGGGCACATATGTACGTATATGTATATATACAAATATATATATATAATATATATATAAATGTATATGTATATGTATATATATGAATATATATGAATATATATATATATATATATATATACATATATGTATATATATATACAGTATATATGTATATATATATATATGTATGTATGTATATATACGTATGTATGTATGTATATGCATATATATATATATGTATGTATATATATATATATATATATATATATATATATATATATATATATAAAGCAAAGGCGTAAGAGGATTTAGGATTTTTCCAACCAGAACCCTAAGATTTGGGTCTTTTAATGTGCGTGGTTGTGGTACAGATGAGAATAAAAGAAAAGAGATGGGCAGTATTTTTGTGAGAAGAAAGATTGATGTGTTGGCATTGAGTGAAACTAAGTTGAAAGAGAGGAGTGAGTTTGAGTTTGGGAGTGCAGTTGGGAAGATATCAGGAGTGAAGAAAGGTCGAGGGAGAGAAGGGGTGGCTATACTGGTAAGTGAAGAGAAAGGTAAACGTGTGGTGGAGTGGAAGGAGATTTCGTCAAGGTTAATATGGATGAAGGTGAAACTGGGAAGAGAGATGTGGGTCCTTGTAAGTGCATATGGGCCTGGTAGTGAGATGAGAGAGGCTTTTTGGATAGATTTAAATGAGTGCATAGAAGGTTTAGGGGAAAATGTCAATGTTGTGGTATTCGGAGATTACAATGTTAGGGTAGTAGACAAACCAATAGACGGAATGGTTGAGAAGTATGGAGTGACAGGAAAAAGTGATGGTGGAGATATGTCTATAAATAGACTGACGATAGCAAACACAGCGTTTAGGAAGAAAGTCAAGGATAAGTACACATGGGAGAGGTAGTGGATGGTAGGGTGTTAGATTGGGCTTTAATGGACTATATAGTAGTAACCAGGAGAAGAGTAGGAGGAGTCTTGGATGTACTTGTTCTAAGGGGAGAGAGTGGGGGAATGCCAGCTCATTCTTTGGTGGAAGGTAAGTTGAGAGTGGAGGAAAGATGGAAAAAGAGGAAAACGACAGAATAGGAGGTGCTTAGAGAAGGAGTACAAGAAGAAGCTGAGAAAGGAGTGGGAGACAGTGAAGGATAGAGTAGAACTAGGAATGAAGGGGGAACGGGGATGTTTCAAAGAAGAAGCCACAAGGTGTGCAAAGATAATGTGTGGAAAAAGGAGGACGGGAGGAAATAGAAGGAAGGGTAGTGAGTCGGTAGATAATGAAGCAAAGAAGGTAGTAGAAGAGAAGAAACGTGCATTCATAGATTGATTGCAGAATAGTATGAGAGAATCATATGAGATATCCAAAGAAAAGGCAAGGAAGTAAAGGCAAAATTTAAAGCAGATGTGAAATGGGATAAGAGCATGACCGAATTTTTCAAAAGTAATACAAAGATGTTTTGGAAGGAAATTAAGAGAGGAAGAGGAGGCGAATCAAGTAGAGAAGGGAAGGTAAAAGATGCAGATAAGGAGATGATAATGGAAGAGACGGCAATAATAGCAATATGGGCAAAGTATTTTAGGGAGCTGCTTAATTTGAAGTAGGATGAGGAGGGAATGGTAGTTGATGCGGGAAGTGATAAGAAAATGACAGTGATGAGTGAGGAAAATGGGGGAGAAATAAGAAAAGATGAGGTGAAATCAGTTATTAAAGTGAAGAGAGCAGGTAAGGCACATAGGCTAGATGGGTGTCATGCGAATTGGCTAAAAAAGGGAGGTACATTGATGATGGAATGACTTGTGAGGTTGTTTAATATTTGTGTAAAAGAGGTTAGAGTACCGGAGGACTGGAGGAGTCCCTATATAGTTCCATTTTACATGGGAAAGGGGGACAAGTGTGAGTGTAGTAGTTTCAGAGGGATCATTTTCCCGAGTGTAGTTGGGAAGGCTTATGGGAGGGTTTTGATTGAGAAAATTAGGAGAGGCACAGAGAGAGTAATTGGTGAGGAACAGTGTAGGTTTAGGACAGGTAGGGGTTGTGTGGATCAGATTTTTGTGGTAAGGCAGATATGTGAGAAGTCTTTAGGAAAAGGTGAGGAATTTTGGGGGGGCCTTTATGGATTTGAAAAGGTTTATGGGAGGGTAGACAGGAAGGCATTATAGAAGGTATTGCAGATATATGGGATAGGAGGAAAGCTGTTAAGATCGGCCAGGAGTTTTTACGAGGGTAGTAGAGCCTGCGCTAGGCTTAGAAATGGAGAGAGTGAGTGGTTTGAGGTAAAAGTGGGATTTCACTGTGGTTTCATAACCATTACCTGCCAATTATAGACGCTGAAAGAATTAAAAGAGATGAGCAAGAAGGACCAATGCAAGCCCAGACCTATTACACAGGGTGTGACATAAGTCAAACAAAACGCATGATCTCTTGTAGCAATAATGATTTCTCAAAAACAAAATAATAATCTCCTATAGAAGTTAAGTAATAATAAAAGAAGAAAACAATAGTAATGGTTTAATGAAAAAAATATTATCTGAAAAATAATCAATGATAAATTATTATAATAACAATTCAGATGTTGATCAACTTCTATCTCACCCTGCTTAATCAGTCGACCCAAACCTGGCGTAAACTTCGTTCCTTAAAGGAAAGAAGATGCTGACTATCTGATTTTCAATTTTCAGCTTTCAGTAGTTTCCAGACTGTTATCATTTCTCAATTTCATCCTCTAAATGTAAATATGTGTACTTGATAAAGTTTGTTACACCAGTGACCGATATACATTTTTTCAATAATTCTTCTATAAACTACAGACCATAACACCTTTTATTTCGTCTTCGATAAAACAGGCGCTTTTGTCCTTGAGGGACAATATCGCGTTGAAGAGTTGGTGTCATAGAGGTTGCAAAGGACAGTAGAAGAAAAGAAGGATAATGGAAGTTAAACGCGATTATAATTTTTCATTAAACGAAGATTAGTTTCCGGTCCAAAACGAATGCTACGTGACAGAGGTCCGGAAGGGTATCAGTAACATCCCTGAAGTACTGACTGCTGAGCTTACAGTCAGTAACCCCGTTCAGGTTGAATAGGCTTTAGTGAAAGTGGGTTTAAACCGCGGCGACGTAGATGGAGGTGCGCAGGTGGGAAACAGGAATCGCGTCGTTACTATAACGGTTACGTTGTTTACAAAATAGACTCTGGGACATCGTCCATGACGGGGGTGGGGGGGGGGTCGCCGAGGATGGGAATTCAGGGCAAGGGATGGCGGGTCTCTGTTGGTGGATTAATGGTTCAAACATACACGTGGAGTGTGCAAACAAGCTCAGTAGTTACAGAAATTTCAAACACGCAACATAAAAGTCAGAGCATGATACTCTGCAGCTAAAGGGAAAAATGATCCACAGTGTGTCCTTCAATAGAGTGGGGATGATCCTTATGGTGACTTTCGTTTCGCCAAAATATCGCCATATTACGTTTTGGCTAAATTGGATTAAACAAACTCACCTAGATTAAGTTCGGTTGGTATAGCTCAGCTTAGCCCAATTCAGCATGACTTGCCATAGTTTATAGTTAGATTAACTTAGTTTATATTAGGATAAGTTAGGTAATGTTATGCTACCTTGGATGAGTTAGCTTAGGTTAGTTTAGGTTAAGTAAGCCTTGTTCAGGTTAGCTTGATTTAGGTTAGTTTAACTTATCTTGGCATAGTTTAACTTAGCTTAGCTAAGCATAGTTTATTTTAGCTTTGCTTACCATAGGTTGGGCTAACTTAATTGGGTTAGCTTAACTTAGACCAATCCATAACCGACCCTTTCCTATCATTCTTCACAATTACGATGATTTTCGACAAATTACAATGACAGAGGATGTCAATCTGAGACATTTTGGTCCACAGCGAGATCAGTTATACAAAAAAATCAAATACGGAATTAACAGAAAAAGACAAGTCATAGCAAGATAAACAAGACATATTTCAAGGTCAAATCTGATAATCTGAAGTAATTGTTTGTCGTATTTTCAGTTCTGACATAACCTTCGAAATTTTGAAGGCCTATATGGTGTATCCCATGAGTTTGCCTTTCTTTTAATAGGTTTAAGTATTTTAGGCGGTTTTCGTAAGATCTATTTCTAACAATTGGTACCAACTTAGAGGCTCGATATTACACCCTTTCCAGCTTTCTTCCCAGCCTCTACATAGTTCCATATTCTCGTCTTTTGGTTCCTCTCCCTTTATGATAAAAAAAGATCATTCTTAATTTGTGCAAGTGACCCATCTGCATGTGATACCGAAGACATGTACAGTTGGTTTGTAGACCAAAACGACCTATTTGGGACATGGAAACTCGACAACTCTTGCGGAAACTGTCGCTAATCAGGATGAAATCAGAGTCTCCAGCAACGCTGAATCGAACTGTGCCGAGTCGGCCCACAGAAAATATAATTATCTTCATTATTCACTTCCATTCTTTCCTCCCCTTTCTCTCCCCGTATAGGCTATTGATTTATAAATTCTATGCAGTATGTCAGACTTTCAGAACACCTCTACCGACCAGAGACATCCAGTGTTTTTCTATAACTGGAGATTATTTTTCAGTGAAAGGAAAATGATAATCACAATTGGCTTCTACTTTTTCTACTCTCTGTTACTCTTCTTAGGTATTTCCTTAAGCCCCCGTCACACCATCACGATTCTCGTCAAATATTGTGAATTTGAAACTCTACAGGACGACTTCGCTTACATTATTCTAGACTTCACTAAAGATAGTTCAAGAATCTGTTTAATATT
>NC_134804.1:33142746-33155246 GCF_046742065.1 Oratosquilla oratoria | reverse complement strand
ATGACTAGCATAAGCAAAGATTAAATATATAAAAGGCATGCAAACAAAAAAAAATAAAAAAAAAATTGTGCAGAGAGCAAAAGGTTGCGAAATAAATAGTTGCCTTAGATATAACCGGACAGAAAATTCTGTCGAGGAATATGGAAGAAGAAGAAACGAAGAAAGAAAGAAAGAAAGATTGAGGATTTGAAGAAGCGAAGGTGGAAAGGGGATGTGTTGGGTATGAATTGGTTGCAAGTTAACCTGGATGTACGGAAATGAAAAGAAGCGAAGCACAAACCGTGAATAGGAGGGAAAGGGGATGGAAAATGGAGAGGAAGAAAGGGAGAGGAGGAAAGGGAGAGGATACGCGGAGGGCAAAGTCGATACAAATAAGAAACTCTGTAGAAATCTGTCATTCGACTTTTAAAGTATAGATTTGAGAGAACTGTGCATTTTTCACTATCGTGATGTACAGAATTATTATTGATAAATAGTATGGAAAATATTTTGAATATTGGTTTATAATGAACTGGACGTTTTAATTATGTTAAAAACAATTTTCATTGTCGATGAACTTCACCTTGAACCAATTAGTCCCGAAATTTATTTTGGTCATATAGAGACCATTTCTAACCTTTCCAAAAATTTTATTATGACTCGTTTGTCCATTTTGCCGCAATGTTGCAAACAAACAAACAAACAAACAAACAAACAAACAAGTTCACCCGGACTCCAGTGGACGATGTCATGGTAGCATTACACATTCCTTGTATATTATACATACGTACTTGTAGTATTGTACTATTGTATTATTGTGTGTTAATTTTATCATTGTCATTGTATATTTCCGTGTGCATTTTTTTTTTTTTTTTCTTTAATCGAACCATGCGATTCATGTATGTTTTTCCTGCGCCAAGTAAGCTTAGCGTCGGTTAGTGTTGATTCTTCCTCCTAAGTGACTCCACTTTTGTCTTTTTATTGCTGTATAATTACTAATTTATTCATACTCGCTGTTTCATTGGCCAATATTAACGAGATAATGAACTACAAACAACTTACAGTGTGATGACTGCATTTCACCTCACAGTCGGTCAGACAACGGACACCGTACGTGTAATCAACCGCACCTGTGGGAGAATCAATGGTTAAGAGTCGGTCTCGAAGGGGAACAGAGCATATTACACAACATTCACATAACTTCACCTCCGAAATCACAATAATTTCCTCACTGCTTATACCGGCTTACCATTTCCTGTGGTATACACATCATTATTTCATAATCACTTCACAAGTTTTCCCTGATGTGTTGATACAGTTTAAACCGAATGGTGAGCTAAACACATAAAACAGTTGGAATTTTATTCACTGACGTTTCATTCTCATCAGGTCTTCTTTAGGGTAATGGCAGAGACGAGACGTCAGTGACTAAAACTCAAAACATTTTCTGTGTTTCTTTTACCACGCAGGTAATCATCTGCCTTCTATTCATCACATTTTAAACTCCAGAATCATATAGTTTTTTTTTCAACATCAGCCCAAATTTATCACGTAAGCTCATTACTTCAAAACAACCTCACAACGCTTTCCTAATGTTTCGTCCTTTGCCACACCTTCATTGAATTATCTTGAACAAATCCCTGTGATTCAATCAACCCAGTTTCAATGACTGCCACTATCACATTAGCTGTTCTACCAAATCTAAAATTACCATAATCACCATACATTACGGCAAGCAACCACATTGACTTTATTACCCTAACATTAAGTCAATGTGCCACTTTCAGAGCACTACTGTTATGTCATAGTCGACTGTTGTCAATATCAATCATATTACAAAGGATTACAAAGAAGGAACATGCCGACAGGAGACCTTTTGGTCCATAACTAGGTCGGATGTGGAAGAAAAATTATAATAATGATAAAAGAAAAATAGAACAATATATAATTATAAAAATTATAATTATAAAAAATTATAATAATGATAAAAGAAAAATAGAAAAATATATGATAATATATATATAATAAAAAATATAATAATATGAATAATGCTAAATGAAATAAATAAATGCATATCATTGTAACAACACAGCAGCCGCTACCATCTTATCACTATTACTGCACCACTATACTAGCTTTCACATACTCTCTACAAAATAACAAAATTGCCTTTTACATTCCTCACCTCACATCTGTATCATCATTGAACGATCAACAAAAACTAACACACACACGCACATTTACATATACATACTCCCTAGCGCGTGATTGTAATGTTTCTTCCAGAGACTGGAAAAAAAACCTCTTATCTCTTCTGTAGCAAAAGTGCCACGCCACTTTCCTCATGTAAAAAAATCCCCCCTACACCTCTCCCCAACGAAGGTGTCTCTGTCCCTCCGAGTTCTATTGTGTAAAACGATACTATACCTATTCCGTGTAAAAAAAATTGACACTTCAGTCATCCTAGCTGAAAATGACACTCTCCCTTCCTTGCCCCTTTCCCCTTGCCCTTCCTTCCACTTTTAAGTTCTCCTTTGTATCTATGAACGCATGACTTCGTTTTTTTTGTTTTTTTGTTTTTTGCCCTTTATTTTATTTCTACGTTTTTCCCTATTACATACCTCGTTCCGCAGACCCTCTGGGAATTATTTTCAACTGTTCATTTCCAATTTAATTTTCTATCTCCCTTATATATGTTTATTTCTTCTTTTATTCCCCTTCTAATCTTCCTACTCTTTCTCTATCTTTTCTCCTTCCTTTCATATCCCTCACCTACCTTTTCCTAACCCTTATGGGGTACTGATGACGTATGATATATGTAGTTCATATTTTAGGGAATTTAGTGACATCACTACAAAACAAGAATCATGCACTATTCTTTCAATACTGAGGAATCTCTGCTCAAAATAGAATACTGATTAATTTAAATTTCTTCTATTCCTCCATTCTATCACCTTCTTTATCTATTTGTTTGTTTCATTCAAGTCTACAATTTCAATTCTTCGGTACAATATAATCCCGACAGACAAAAGCGCTGGCTTTTCATGATGAAATACTGATACATTTTCATTTGTATTCGAAATCATAATTTTTTTCTTCTTCATTCTTTAGTCTACCCATTTTCACCAACCTTATTTAGCTTCCCATGTATACAATTTTTTTTAAGATTATTCATCTATTATCTTTATTTTCTTGACTCAATCTTTATTCATGTCAACTCATCCCTTCTTGTTCAGTTCGTTCTCTTGCACCTTTTGACTGTGAGTTTTACTCTTTGTACCTTCTCCTATTTCCTTCCAAATACTTCCATAGATTTTTCTGTTACCTTCTCTTCTTTCTCCTACAAATACACTCCCTGTTCTTTCATCTCAATGCTCCCTTCCCACCTCCTCTAACTCTCTCTCTAATTCATTCCACGTCCCCTCGTCAACTCTCTTGCTGACTCCCCTCTTTCCCTCTTCAGCTCTCTCCTGCTGTCTCCCTTCTCAGTCTTCCCCTCCTATCTCTTCTAAGTGCCTTTCTATTCTTCCCCTTTTCACATTTCTCTATCCTATCCCTTACTATCCACCTCACATCTTCCTTTCTTCCTTTCTTTTCACCCACTCTTTCCTATTTTTAATCTCTCCCTTCTTTTCTACTCCAAACAATGGGTCAACCGTACCTATTGACGATCCTATCTTTACTCATGGGAAAATGGAAGACTTAGTACTGGTGGTCTTGATAAAGCTGACTGCGGTTTCAAGCACAGACTGGAATAAAAAAAAATCCTGTACGGAAAAAGCATCAGAATGCACTTGGCGTGGTTGTGCACTATAAAGAATAGAAGGAAAATGTTAAACCTCAACAAATTGGTGTTGTTGCAAAACATAGAGAGAGGATAGAATAGCTCAAAATTGCTGAAGGTGTGTAAGCCTCTATAGGCTTCTGCCCCCTTATAAGGAATTTAAGACTATATTTTTTTCCAGGTATGTGATATTTTTCAGCTTTTATTCAGTTGGATTTTGCGGGTTTGTTATCAAAATAGGTAGAAAGCGTGGCCATAAGTTCATAAAGGAAGTTCATTTCATTTCAGTCTGTATGCAGAATCCATTCACTGTGTGAGATAAATAAGAACGTTTTAACATACATTTATCTTTACAGTTGTAATGTTTTATTTTTATTTTTACGGAAGCAATTTTATAGCTAGAGACAACTAATACATATAAAAGCTATCGTGCCAACAACAATTTACCTTTACACACGTGCATCTCTGCTTTCTTCCACTGTTTTGCATTAACAGCATTACATAAACACATTATTTTCGAGGTGTAGGACTTCATGAACGAGCCCGAGAGAGCGATCTGCTTCCTCCTTAACTCCAATATCATAACTCACTGTCTTCGAGAGCTGCCCAACAACAGCAACAGCAATAACTTGGGGGAAAAAGTACTTTACAGGAAGCCGCCACTGCGTCACCAACATTCCACCGCATGCCATCACATCGCCAACTAAATCCTAATTCATCGTTCATTCCATCACTATTATCATCACAAAAAGGAACAAATAAAGTATGTTACCTTCATCACAACATAATTCCATTGTATCAACGTGACACCAGTGCCACAACGTTGAATTACCACAGTTAGAGTCGATCAGGATGGTTTCGTTGATGATGATGACGAGATGATGGTCACGAAGCAGCCAAGGCTGTGCAAGGAAGGAACAAGTCGTTTTATCCAAGTGGCACAATATTGTTACCCTAAGTCGCACTCAACTTTTGTACAAACTTCTGAGTTGTTGCACAACATCGTGAGACGTTTACATGAGTTGTTGTACATTCCACTTTATGTTAGGAAGTCTTAATGAACAATACCATGTTCTTTTTATTTATTTGTTTATTTATTTGTATATTTACTTGTTTACGTATTTCTATTTGTTTATGTGTTTACCTATTCATTTATCTATTTGTTTATTTATTCATTTGTTTATTTATTTATTTATTTATTTGTTATTCAACTTGTTCGTTTATTCATTTATTATTAATTTATTCATTTATTTATCTATCATTTATTAATTTATTCATCCATCAAATTATTCATTTATGTATTAATCTATTTTTATTTATATATATATATATATATATATATATATATATATATTTTTTTTTTTTTTTTTTTTTTTTTTTTACTTTTCTGCAGCTATACGCTTTGAGAGGTTACTAGTCACCATGTGCCTTTGCCGGATCCTGGACTTTTAAGACAAAATTTATCAATGCCGTCACGCGGTACGTCTTTAGCGGGATTTGAACCGCTATCCATCTTGTTTCTCACCTCCAGATATCAACGCACTGGTCCACTCTTGCACCATGCAGTTGTCCAGACATCATTTTTTTTTTTTTTTTTTTTTTTTGCATGACATGGGATAGTATTTGTAACACATTGCTGTATTTTCTCATATATATTTCCTCATATTTCTGTATTTTTTCATATTTTCTCATAGTATGTGATTTCTCCACGTGATGAAATTCACAAAAAAAAGTAAAATGGAAAGTCATTGATCAATAAGAACTATGTGCATGGCCATGCAGACAACAGATCAATGTAAGGTATGATCTGATACATCAAAGACTTATCTGTGTATCATACAGCATAATACATATGCTAGAGCGAAAGCATGAGATTGTACTGTGACACGGAAACGTAGGCTAGAATAATACAGCACATGGAGGCATGCTACATCATGCTGTATAAAGGCAGCGTTTATTTTGGGACGAAATTAAAAAATAGAACGACAGGAAATGGCGCAGGAGAAATGAAGATAAAAGACAAAGGGCGAAGAGCTGGGAATAAAAGAGAGAGGAAAGAGAGGAAAGAGGAGGGAAATGAAAAAGGGGTGAGAGAGGAAGGGATGGTTGGGGAAGGTAGGAGAGAGGAGAGAGGAGTCTAGACAGTGGATTTACCCGAGGAAATTGGAAATGAGCATTTGGATGGAGAGGAATTACAAGAGGATTGGAGCGAATAAGGGAACAAAGCTTCACAACAGGAGAAGCTGGTGAATACGAGAATGCAGAAGAGCCAGGACACGATCGGAGACATAAATACAAAAGAGTGAGTGTAAGAACGAATAATATGGAGATATAATTCCTGGTCTTGAGTTCAAGTGTGTGCTAAAGTGGTGTACAGAAGTAAAATTTAGTGTGGTTTCTTTTGTGTCACCAAAAACTTTCAGTCTAGTGATTGTTAGCTGCAGCTCGTCACACTGTGCTTGTAGACAGCCACCACATTCCTGAAGAACGTCAGGGAAAATGTAAAGGTTGAGGCTGCGTTCTCTTCTGCCACTCGAACATGGCAAACGTTTCCTCAGACATGCTGAGAGTCGATACACAAAAACTACATAGACTACTGATTTCGAGTAGAAAAAATCATGATGTTTGAGAAATGGACTAAAGTGACACCATAACTCTAGACTTACAATGTATAAGTTATGGCTTGAAAGAACTGCAACAATAGAATGAAACGGAGTTATATGAATGTAACATCGTAATAGCATTCGTGGAAAGTTATTCCTTAATCCTCATAAACCGTTCTACCTATAATTTTAGTGATTAATTCTCTGCGTTCTATTAACAAATCTATAAGGCAAATCTGGTTCGTATTTACATTTATCAACATATTTTTTCTTTTCTCCTATTTCTCATGTATTCGTTGTCAGTTTTCTTGTAATCCCCATTTATTCAATTTGTTCTTCTCTTTGTCCGTCTCTCTTATGCCAATCTCTTTACTTCTATACTCTCTCACACCTGTTAAACAATTACTTCTCTAATTGTCTTTTCCTTCTAATCCTGGCTCACATTTTTTCACTTCCAAGTTGTAAACATTCAGAAAGATGGCCCATTTTATCTGTATTTTAATTGCCTCTGAGTTAATTTAAATCCGATTCATAAAAAATATTGTCCAATGAATTTTGTCTTTCCAAAACTGTAACTTCCTTGTCTATACGACCCTTCTCTTGTTTCAGCATTTTCTTCAGTCATGTGGACTTCGAGAGCTATGTGATCCCTCTTGTCTATAGAACACAGGTCCTTCAGGATTCAGTAACTGGTTCTTTACTTAGTAGCGAATAAAATCTTGCAGGTGTGGTGTCTCCTCTAAATCTTGACGTGTCTTTACCCCGTCATATCATTTTACTATTAATTATACTCATTGTTCTCTTCAGGTATGTATTTTCCCATGATTCATTACTTGGTCTCCCTTCCCTCTCCTTCTAGTAAATATGTGTATGTATGTGTGGATGTGTGTGTGTGTGTGTGTGTGTGTGTGTGTGTGTGTGTGTGTGTGTGTGTGTGTGTGTGTGTGTGTGTGTGTGTGTGTGTGTGTGTGTGTGTGTGTGTGTGTGTGTGTGTGTGTGTGTGTGTGTGTGTGTGTGCGTGTGTGTGTGTGTTGTGTGTGTGTGTGTGAGTATGTGTGTGTTTGTGTGTATGTGCGTGTGTTTGCGTGTGTCTGTGTTTGCGTGTGGGTGCGTGTGTTTATGTGTGTGTGTGTGTGTGTGTGTGTGTGTGTGTGTGTGTGTGTTCGCCTATGTATGTGTGTGTGTGTTTGTGTGTGTGTGTGTGTACGTGTGGGTGTGTACGCGTTTGTGTGCCCGTGTGTGTGTGTGTGTGTGTGTGTGTGTGTGTGTGTGTGTGTGTGTGTGTGTGTGTGTGTGTGTATTCGTCTGTGTATATGTGTGTACGTGCGTGCGTGCGTGCGTGCTTGCACGCATTTGTGTGTGTGCGTGCGTGCGCGCATATGTGTGTATGCATGCGTGCGCGCATTTGTGTGTGTGTGTGTGTGTGTGTGTGTGTGTGTGTGTGTGTGTGTGTGTGTGTGTGTGTGTGTGTGTGTGTGCGTTTGTGTTTGTGTGTGTGTGTGTGTGTGTGTGTGTGTGTGTGTGTGTGTGTGTGTGTGTGTGTGTGTGTATGTGTGTGTGTGCGCGCGCGCGTGTGTGCATGCGTGCGTGTATACCTATCCATCCTCCTTTTTTATGATCATCCTAATCTAATTCTTCTCGTCCTTTTGTTCTTCCTCCTCTTTCTCCTTTTGTTTATATTCTTTCTCTCCATCTTCTACTCCTACAAATTGGCTTTTGCTCAGCCTTCTCCTCCTTCGCATTTCTTTACCTCTCCACATACTCCTTGGTTTTATATATATTTTTTCCGAATTTACACGTCTTTTTGCTTCTATTTTTTTCTCCGTCTTTTCTTTCGTTGCCCTTTTCTCTGTATTCTCACCAAATCTTACTTCTTTTTAGTCTCTCCTTTCCCCCGTCCCCCCATCTCCACCCCCCACCCTCCAGCATCTACACCTCCACCCCCAACATCTCCACCCCCCATCCCCACGCCCATCATCTCCAACCCCCCACCCACCCCATCTCCACCCCCGCCCTTACCAACATTCATCACAAAGACTGTATCACAAATTCATTCTACCAAAAACATCGCTGCCTTCCACTGCTTCAATCCATCTCCACCTCCCCCCCTTCCTTCCTTCACCCCTTCTCCCCTCTCTCTCTCCCATCACCCTCTCTCGCTCTCTTTTCCTCTCTTTCTTATTCCATTGTTCTCTCTTCCCCTTCCTCTCTTTTCTTATCGCTCTGCTTCCACTCTTTTTATGCTTTTGATATCACTGTCACATACCCTCTCCTTTACTTTTGATATATATCTATCTATATATCTATCAATCAATCTGTCTATCTCTCCATCTATCTATATATCAAGAGTTTTTTCCCCTTTGTAAGGGAGGTAGCCAGGTCAAACGCACGTACTTACTCCCACACATTCCACTCCCGTCCACCACCTTCACCCCCTCCATCTTAGCTCTTCATGGATGACGGGTCATACCTGCATCCCTCCCACTGGGTCAGAAGCAATGTAGCAAGACACAGTTCATCCACATCTTACCACTTAGTAATCTACTTTCTTACAAATTTCACTTGACTGTTCTCAACCAGCATTTGCGTGGTGTCTTAAGGGCCATTTACCCGGTCAAACAGTTTGACAAACCCGGTTTGTCAGACAAGTGTTTGAAGTGATGTTTGACCGTGTTAATGGGGTATTTGGTTGTCAGACATGTCAAACGTATTTGACTTCCAAATATCCTGTTCACACTGTCAAACGTCACTTCAAACACTTGTTTGGCAAACCAAGTTTGACAAACCGTTTGACCGTCTAAATGCCCCTTTACACTATCAACCCACTCCACAGGCACCATCTACTTCTTCTTCCTTTTATCTTTGGCTGGCTCCTTGTTCTTCTGTGTCCATCGAAGACTCTGAGACTCGCACTTCACTCCTTCCTGTTCTGCTTCTTTGATTCATTCCGTCACCGGTGACCACTCTTCTCCGTCCCTGTTTCCATGGCCGTTATTCTTGTCCTCTTTTCTTCAACTCAATCCATCCAATTTCTACTTCCACTCTCTCTCCCTACCCTCGCTATTGTACATTTCTGGCTTCAGATCTCTCTATCAATTCCTGTCCAAGCTACCTTCTTTCTTCCCATTTTCATTCTTGACTTGATTTTCGTTTATTCTTTTCCGTTTTTATTTTTGAATTCTATAAAAATTTTCTCAACTTTTTTTCTTTCTCTAAACCCCAATTCTTTATCTTGGCCCAATCCTTCCCTTCATTTTTTCAACTCCATTTTTTAATCTGACACTTCGCTCACTTCTTCCATGCGATCCTTCTCAAATTTATTCCTTTCTCTCTCTCTCTCTCTCTCTCTCTCTCTCTCTCTCTCTCTCTCTCTCTCTCTCTCTCTCTCTCTCTCTCTCTCTCTCTCTCTCTCTCTCTCTTTCTCTCTTTCTTTTACCCCATTCCAATCTTTTTTCTTCTTTTCCTGTCACCCTTATTTCCATCCCCCCCTCCTTTGGGCATCTCTTCCATTCTTTCTTCCTCCTTCCATCCATCTCGGACGCCGTCGTCGATCTGTCTTGTCTCGACCACCCCCTCTGCTGCTGCTGCTGCTGCCACCGAGGTTCTCTGCCAAGACGCCTCGGTCGTCGTCATCTTGGCTCTCATCCCCTGCTGTACATAGTTTGCTCCTCCTGCGCACATCGGGATGGAAAGAAGAGAGAGAGGGAAAGAGAAAGAGGAGGGAGAGAGAGAGAGAGAATGAGAGAGAGGGAGAGAGAGAGGGAATGAGAGAGAGGAAGAGAGAGACAGAGAAAGAGAGAATAAGTGAGAGAGAGAGAATAAGTGAGAGTGAGAGAGAGAGAGAGAGAGAGAGAGAGAGAGAGAGAGAGAGAGAGATAGAGAAAGAGAGGGAGAGAGAGACAGATACACACACACACACACACACACACACACACACACACAAAAAGAGAGAGAGAGAGAGAGAGAGAGAGAGAGAGAGAGAGAGAGAGAGAGAGAGAGAGGAAGAGAGAGAGAAAGAAAAGGGAATGAGAGAGAAACATAGAGACAGACAGATAGATGGAGAGAGAGAGAGACAGAGAGAGAGTGAAAATGAGAAGGGAGACAGATACACACACACACACACACACACACACACACACAGAGAGAGAGAGAGAGAGAGAGAGAGAGAGAGAGAGTGAAAATGAGAAGAGAGAGATAGACACACACATACATACACACACACACACACACACACACACACACACAGAGAGAGAGAGAGAGAGAGAGAGAGAGAGAGAGAGAGAGAGAGTGAAAATGAGAAGGGAGACAGACACACACACACACACACACACACACACACACACACACACACACACAGAGAGAGAGAGAGAGAGAGAGAGAGAGAGAGAGAGAGAGAGAGAAGAGAGAGAATAAACACACCACATTATTCAAGTCCATCCAAAGACCCTTACTCACCCCCATAATCCTCCCCTCGCTCATCCTCCCTACCTCTCATAAACCTGTCCTTCCTTCCTACTTTCTTCCCTCCCTTCCCTCCCAAGCCTACCACCCCATAAGCCATAATAACCGAACAGAACATTTCCACAGAATCCCTGTCCCAGTGGCCGCGTCCTATCCGACAGCCTCTGTACTCGTAATCCGATCCTGAGCTTTCCTGTTATTCACATTCTACACCAGAATTTTGTGATGACATAGCCTCCCCACCCCCGCCCCCTGACAAGGAACTACCTTCTCGCGCTGTGTATTTGGGTATGATCGTTTCCTCATATGTGTCCTTTAGCAGACAAGACAATCATACGAGTCAAATAAGGTAGTCAAAAGGTTGATCAAGTTATGGTAATCTGTACGTCATTATTTAATACACCGCGGCGCAAATTTGTTGCTAAGTATAGAAGCCCTGTTGAATCATTGGCGACGAAATGCAGTACCAAACATACCTCTTTAACGAGCGTCCATCATCAGTCACTCTTAGTTCCTGGGCGGCCCTTCTTCCCGGCCACCGTTGTCACCGCCCTATCGATTCCTCTTCCATGTTCGACGTATCGTTCTTCGACCGCAGAACCTCCACCAAGCGTCCAGCGACACAAATCAATCACTGTCATCGGTCCTTCGTCGCAACTGCTCCCACCAATCTCTTTTAACTCAACAAGCGTAATAGGCCTTCCGATTCGACAGGAGCAGTCGTCGACCCGTCGAATCGACTGCTGTTATCGGCCTCTCGATTTCGAACTCGCGTCCCGATAACAAGAACTCTATCGGGAAGATCGGACTGTCGAGTTAACATCTGTCACCGCTCCAGTAACTCATCCGTAGGAGATGTCTGCTCTGATCTGAAGAGTTCCCCCCACAAATTAGAGCCTCGTTCGTTACAGACCTGAAGGCCTCTTTTAACCCCATTATAACACCATTAAATAGCACGTAACTTCACACTCCCACATGACAGGTAAGTGGCACCCCAAATCATACTTAACACTAGTTCCCCGTAGGGAAACGCAAAAACTGAGAGTTTGCTCATACGAAACACCCCGTAATGATGTACATTTTATGTGTCTCTAGCTACTGACACAGCGTTATTGCGTTACATGAGAACCACGTAATTGGTTCTTGCATTACAGTTTAACTCATGGACCCCGGCAACTTCGGTCGTGTGTCTAAAGTTAGCAGAGCCCGTTATTGTACCGTCGAATCTGGAAGAGCAGCATATTCACGGTATTATATGAATATACTCCGCTTAGCGTACCCAAATAAGGCATTACAATTTCTTTAATTGTTCTGTTCTATGTAACGCAAGACAATTTAATGAAATTTAGAGTATACACCATCTAAGTCTTTGTATGTTCAAAAACTGTAAAATCTACCTAGATTGACTTTTTGAAGAAAATTTCCTCAAAGCAATGTTGTTTTTACAGTGTGTTTCTCAGTGTTTTATTCCTACGTTTTTGGTGTACATTATTCAGTGTTTAATTCCTACGTTTTTGGTGTACATTATTCAGTGTTTTTTATTACTTTTCTTAAAAACATTGTGCACATATCTATTCCTCTCCTAACTTTAAAGTTTACCTGTTGAACAATATGGTTTATAACAGGAATGATAGTATAATATTTGATACAATGTATTCTATTCCATTAGCAAT
>NC_134804.1:33127746-33132746 GCF_046742065.1 Oratosquilla oratoria | reverse complement strand
TCCCGAAAGGGGTGGGCAACCCTTGGCACGCGTGCAAATCCTTGTACAATGAAAATTTTTCTTTCCGGTACGCGAAATGTGCTCACCTAGATAAAGAAGAAAAAATAATAAATAAACATATAAATAGATAGACAAATAAACAAACAAACAAATGAAGTAAAACAAACAAATAGTAAAAAAATCATAATGTATCTCCAGCTTCTTTTGTATGAGCATAGGTAACCGTATGCTGTGCTGGGAGAAGGACTGGTGTCCTCCTGGGAGATGACAGGAGCAAGGGTCCCATACTTGTGTGTAGCTTTATGATTCTACTCCGTTGACACACGAATTTTTTTTTATATCAAACATTCGGCTGACTTCGGCACGCGCATTTAAAAAGGTTCCCCACCCCTGGTGTCGGCGTTACGCCTCACCTACGCATCACGTCGCTTTTGCATGCGATGCACGTGGCAGCTCAAGAGTGCGGACGTGGAAGCACGGAGCGAGATCTTTATTTCGCCTCTTCGTTCCATTAGGCTCTGCATCTCTGTTTACGTGTGGGGATGTTAACGGTGCGTTGCATGAAAGAATGCGAAGTTTATGTTGCATTACAAGTTCGCGCCGCGCGGAAGAGGGAGAGAATTAGTTAAAGTGTGAGAACGCTGCTTCAGGGTTGGGACCTTCTCGGGGTGGGATTTATAACTCGAACTGTTTGGCGTATCTACAGCTTGACTCTAACGTGGAAGTCTGGTTGTGCTTTCTGGTAATGGAGTTCTTCGGTGTGGATGTTGCCGTATCTCCCCGGATGGGTCCGTAGCAGCAGCATCGCGCTCTACTTCTGGCGTAATGACTTCGTCCTTCTCTGGCCTCTTCTGTCTCCTTATGATGAGACGGAGAACAAGGGATCAACTCGGCGAAGAGCTCATTCGCTTTTCTTTTCTCTCTTCCTCTCTCTCTCTCTCTCTCTCTCTCTCTCTCTCTCTCTCTCTCTCTCTCTCTCTCTCTCTCTCTCTCTCTCTCTCTCTCTCTCTCTCTCTCTGTGTGTGTGTGTGTGTGTGTGTGTGTGTGTGTGTGTGTGTGTGTGTGTGTGTGTGTGTGTGTGTGTGTGTGTATGTGTGTGTGATTCACCATGGTGATTCACCACAATGGGCTTGGATCACGTGTTGGACTCGTGATCGATAGCTAATTCCCTCCTGGAAGAGAGCTCAGAGCTCATTTATGACCGATCTATGGGTAATGCTGTGACCTTACACACACACATACACACCCAACTCCCCGCCCATAAGAGTTGGGGTAACAACTCGCAGCGCAGCGATACTGAATTTTCAGCCCTGGGCGGGATTCGAACCCGTACCGCCGTGGTGGTAGCCGGGAACTCTACCAACTGCGCCACGAGCCGTGTGTGTGTGTGTGTGTGTGTGTGTGTGTGTGTGTGTGTGTGTGTGTGTGTGTGTGTGTGTGTGTGTGTGTGTGTGTGTGTATTTGTGTGTATGTGTGTGTATGTGGAAAATCCATATGTGTATCAGTATAACCATTGAATGCATCGAAACCAAATTACAAGCATTGATCAATACAGAAACTAACACATACCTACGCAACAATAGAAACAAATCACATTATTTATCCAATAACACAACAATAGTAAATCCAAACTACCAACCGGAACATACAATCAACCAAATCGACGGATCATTGGTAATATGTAAATATATCACAATGGATGCGCAATAGTGACACCAGACTGAAATTAAAACTCATACATTTCATGCCAGGTTAGGACGACCAAATTGTAATGCCACTGTACCAGTGCACAATGTTCCAAGTCATTTCCTATAGAACATTTCACGATCCAAAGGGATATACACGGGAGCCTTCAAAACTCAATACAGCATCTGTTGCTAATGGCCTTGTTATCATTATGATTAAAGATAACTACCTCCGTAGGTGCAATTAGAACTACAGCTGCCGAACTGTATATAACACCAATTGCTCTCTTCAAGTTATATGGAAGTACTTGCATGTAGTTTATTGTTTTTGTTTGAGTTTTATTTGTGCAATTGTGTTTGTGCTTGTGGTTGTATGTGTGTAAGTGTTTGTGTAATTGTGTGTGTATGTAAGTGAGGAAGAGAGAGTGCGCACACGCGCGCGTATGTGTGTGTGTGTGTGAGAGAGAGAGAGAGAGGGAGAGAGAGAGAGAGAGAGAGAGAGAGAGAGAGAGAGAGAGAGAGAGAGAGAGAAAGAGAGAGAGAGAGAGAGAGTGTGCGCGCGCGCGTGGGGGGGGGGGTTGGCGGGTGGGGGGGAGTAATGCATTTTCCTAAACTATACCTCCGTACATTATTTGATTGTCATATATGAAGTATATACTACATATTTCACGGCCCTAGTACATCAAAATCACTGGACGATATTAGTTATTCTTTAATGATCAATAAATACTGTATGATAACATGACAAATAATTCTTTTTTATATATGAAACCAATGCAAATCTTCAACAATCCCATAGCTGTTGCTTAATGAAGAAAAAGGAACCATTTTAATTCAATAACTTTAGATTTAAAGAAGGAATTCATTAATGAGGTGGAGTTATTAGGATTCAATTTTCTCAAAGACAATAGGTGATGCATTCTATTGTATATAAAACTTGTACATACTATTAGTTACGATAAGAGACAAGATATTTCAAATTATGTACCGTAACATTGTACGAGTAAATGTGTGTGACTTCAGTTACTAGGTGGATTTTTTTTTTTTTTTTTTTTTTTTTTTTTTTTTTTTTTTTTTATACTTCGTATCTATCATCTTACCCTGAGGAGATTATGGAATCAAGGAAAATTACCTGAGGAGCGTTCTAAGAAGTATACTAGTAAGAAATTAATTATTCGTCGCTAATGGCTATTGATCCCCAGTAAGAGATAATACGCAGATGTGTATTAGAAGGTGAGATTACGAAATAAGATTATTAAAGAGAAATTGGAGATAAAAGTGGAAGACAAGATAGTATTCTAACAAAAGAAAATTACTCATCAACAGAAGTTCAAAGCAATTCTGGCTATTGATCCCCAGTAAGAGATAATACGCAGATGTGTATTAGAAGGTGAGATTACGAAATAAAATTATGAAATAGAAATTGGAGATAAAAGTGGAAGACAAGACAGTATTCTAACAAAAGAAAATTACTCATCAACAGAAGTTCAAAGCAATTCTGGGGACAAGACGAGGTTAAAGAAGAGAGACCATTTCAACAGTAGACCTTAGGAGCAAAACTGGAAGACAGTAAGGAAAGTTGAGTTGCTGATCAAAGCCTGTCGGGCCATATTGGTTTAACTACAAACCCTTTGAGAGGTTTCTATACGCCAACTGTTCTATTTCTGTTGCCCATGCACACCCTAGTGACCCACAGAGACTTACAAGATAGACCAGAAACAGGAAACTAGTAATAGTTTGTGGATGGCTTATGATTTTATTCAATATTTGAGTAGTTTTCGGTAGGATAAATATCAATAAAAAACGAGTATAGGATCCGTGATGCAATAGGTTAACACACAATGACCTGATCTTAAGCTGGAACGAAGTTCAACTAATCAGTATGCTTCTGTGGATTATTCCAGATGGTTTTTATATAGTTTATTTAGTACTGGAATAGTCTTCGATAGGATAAAGATCACTAGGAAATGAGTATAGTTTTTTTATGAATTTATCATTTTTTTTTTTTTTTTGGCATCCGACCTAGATATGGACCAAAAGGTCTCCTGTCGGCATGCATGCTCTGCCTTTGTAAAGGGGACACTCAATGGACTGATTTTACGTAGGACGAAGTTCAACTAATCAGTATCGTTCCGTAGCTTATTGCAGATAGTTTAAATATAGTTTAACCCACAAGAATACAGAAGGTTTCCTCTTAGCGAGATAAAATTAGAAAAGAAGTCTTGAAGTGGGCAATATGTTTTCATGGGTTCATTGAAAGCGTGAGAGCGATTCGTCTTCGACTATTAATATGGAACGTTTGACGAGATGAGTGGAGGTCACGTTACAAACTGGAAGAAAGAAATGCTCACAAAACAGTTGCGCTAGAATACAAAGAATTCATGGTTATTGGCTGCAATATGACGCCAATAAACAGCTCCTCATTCTTAGGAACAATGTAGCGGCGAAGAGTCATAGATATGGCAGAGGAAAAAGTGAAAGGAAATAACACAAAGGAAGGAAAATAGAAGACAAAAGTGATCAGTATTATTTTTTTAAGTACCGACTAATCTCAAAATGTACAATGATACTCGTTTAATCTGATCCTTATGTCTACTAATATCCTTAATATAAATTTGCGAAGACGAAAGCTTTCCCCAAGTTTGTTCAAACAGAAATACAAATGAGCACTGGGAGAGATCATTTTACCCGCAGATCGAGTAGAGCAGAAATCTTCTGTTGGTCTGGAATCGTAAAGGAAGCGCGACCTTAGAATAGATTGAAAAACTTCGGAGATCAATGGCGTGAGATTAAAGGGGTACTAGGACCACTTGAAGGCATTAGATGCGTTTCTTTAGGTATAGGCTGCACTAAAGCAAAACATGAGAAATTCTGTTCTATTTTAGGCAAAAAACGAGGCATTCGGGATAGTATATACTGAGATAAGCTCTAAAACACTCCCTTGGAACACAAAATAAATAAATAGATAGAATTATGGATAAATAAAGTATATCTCAAGCCAATACCTTTCCTTGATATCAAGCCTGAACAACACAGCTTAAACTCTGAATTCACAAAATTATAGGATACAGCTTGGAAAAAACTGGAGCGAGTTCAGGGTTGAAAAATGAAGACCTCATTTGAGAAGAACTGAATGAAAAAGTGTCACAAATATGATAAATTTTAGCTCTAGTATTTTGGGTGAAAGTAAGAAATAAAAGCAAATTTGGTGAGGATTATGGTGGTTTTCAGTGAAAAACGAGAAAATACCTGTTGAATGGATGATTAGCCGGAATTTATATTTTTGTAGAGGTAAAATTCTTTTTAGTTTTACAG
>NC_134804.1:33112746-33122746 GCF_046742065.1 Oratosquilla oratoria | reverse complement strand
TCCTTTCTTTCTTTGTTCTTTGTTCTTGGTTTATTCTACCCATCTCTTCCTCTCTCCTCTCCTCTTTCATATATCTCACGCACTGTCCTCTACTAAGAATTTTATCACCCAATCTCACTCCCACCATTGCTCATAAATTACCTACTAATACTACTCTCTTCTTTTCTCTCTCCCTCCTTCTTCTGTCCTGTTCCCACTGAGCCGTGACTTCCCTTCCATTTCCTCCCTCCTGTACCCACATTTTCGTATCGCCAAATCCTGCATACCTTCATTCGATTATGGAATCTGCTCCTTCGCTCTGTCCTCCTCCTTCTCCCGTCTCCCTCCTGCTTTGCCGTGTCTCTCGTCAAGGCGTATTTGTCCCGTATGTGACGGGAGGACGTAAGTCGAGGGAATATATTGTCAGCTTTAATCGAGCGAAGAAACACAGCCAATAACACTAAAGCTCGTTGCTCCTTATCCTTCCAGAGGCAGATTTTCGAATGGAGCCCGAAAGCCAGCCTCGGAGGCAAAGAAAGAGGAGACCAAAATGAAGACCGAAAAATGTAAAACAGAACTAGTAACATCATTCTAATAAGAATTTTTTTTTAAGATAAAAAAGAAAGGAATGTATACTTACGCTATGTGTATGTATATGTATATATATATATATGTATACATATATATGTATGTATATATATATGTATATATATATATTGTGTGTGTGTGTGTGTGTGTGTGTGTGTGTGTGTGTGTGTGTGTGTGTGTGTGTGTGTGTGTGTGTGTGTGTGTGTGTGTGTGTATGGTTTTAACAGCTAATATTAAATATTTTATTCATACTCATTTCCATACATTTAATAATATACAAAAACTCATATAAGAATATATATAAGCTGTTGCGGAAGCATATATAGATATAATCATGAAATAGATATAAATGTAGAATATATTTTCATGTAAGATGAGGTATAAAGATTACTCACATATTTAGAATTAATGAATTTTAAATGTAATAGATGCAACATGCTTACATAGAAAATGAATAGATGCATGAAAAATCAAACAGATTTTATGTATGACTTGGCCATGAATATTAGATTTTATGATTATATTTATGTGTAGATGCATGTATATATAAATATAACGCACAATCATGCAATTAGACACACTCACGCACACACAAGTACATACGCACACACATAAACATACAAACCCACAAGCACACATATACACACGCACACGTACACACACACACACACACACACACACACACACACACACACACACACACACACACACACACACACATATATATATATATATATATATATATATATATATATATATATATATATACATACATACATATACCAAGGCTTTTTCCCCCTTACAAGGGGGGTAGCCAAAAAGAAAAAGGCATAAAATCATTCCCACCCATTCCATCCCTGAATACGCTCCACACCCCTCCACCCTCCCTCTTATCTTAGCACCTCCTGAATGACGGGTCATCCCTGCACCTTGTCCACTGCCCTGGGTCAGAAGCAGTGTCGCAAGACACAGCACATCCACAGCAAGGCCGCTTCATTAAATCGGCGACCCCCCCTCTCCGTCCCCCCATTGCATAAAATGAGAGGACGGGGAGAAATCCCTTCGGGCTGCGTCAAATTTTGCTCACACATACTACCTCACCCCCCATCCACCCGCCCATTCCACCTCATGCTATCACAACATCATCCATATACAACCACTCTCCATTCACCCCTGTCTTCTGTCCTCTCCCGTCCTTCCTCAACAGACATTCCCCTCTTCCCCAAAGCCCCCTTCACCCCATCCATCCACCTCATCCTAGGACGCCCCCTCATGTTCACTCCCTCCACATCTGCCTTCCACACCTCTTTTACTAGTCTTTCTTCACTCATTCTTTCCATGTGTCCAAACCATCCTAATATTCTTTCATCAACCCTATCTCCCAGCTCCCTTTTCACCCCCGTTCTCCTCCTCACCTCCTCATTTCTCACTCTATCTAGCCTAGTAACCCCCATCATACTTCTCAGACACCTCATCTCAAACACATTCAAACTCCTTCTCTCTTCTTCTCTTATGTTCCATGTTTCTGCCCCATACAGTGCTGTTGGCACAATCACTCCTTCATACAGTCTCCTCTTAGCATCCATTCCCAAATGTCTATTCCTCATTACACTCTTTAATCCACCAAGGCATTTACTCGCTTCTCTCAATCTACATTCTACCTCCACTTTCACTCCACCTTTCCCTGCCACATTTGCACCCAAGTATCTAAAACTATCCACTTCCTCCAGTCGCTCTCCCTTAATGCTCACTTCCAGTCTACTGCCACTTTCACCCCTTGTACATCTCATCACCTTACTTTTACCCACATTTATCTTTAGCTTTCTTCTATCACATACTCTCCCAAACTCTGCCACCAACTTCCTCAATCCCTCCTCCGATCATATATATATATATATATATATATATATATATATATATATAGAGGAGAGAGAGAGAGAGAGAGAGAGAGAGAGAGAGAGAGAGAGACAGAGAGAGAGAGAGAGAGAGAGAGGGAGGGAGGAAGGGAAAAAGGGAAAGAGAGAGAGAGATAGAGGGGGGAGAGAAAGAGAGAGAGAGAGAAGGAAAGAGAGAGACAGACAGAGAGGGAGAGAGGAAGAGACAGACAGAAAGAGAAAGTGAGTGAGTGAGTGAGTGAGTGAGAGAGGAAGGAGATAGAGGGTGAATTTTTTATCAAAATATTTTTCTGAGCTCAATATTTGACACGGTGACTCCAGTAGGCATAATACAACATTACTCTAATATTTGGCCTTGGGCGAAGTGCTCAAGGTTGGCTCCTGCTTTGCAACGGATTAGCCTATGTTGCAACAGCTATGGAAAAGAAATAATCTCCCACCATAAAACATTATTCTGAAGCTTAGTATACGTCTCTGTACAAGACATGACATTTTAATGTAAGTATCTAGGTATATGTGTATGTATACTCGCATGTGTTTGTATGGATATATGTATGCTTGTGTGTATGTATGAATGTAATGTATGTATGTATGTATGTATGTATGTATGTATGTATGTATGTGTGTGTGTATGTATGTATGCATGTATGTATGCATCTATGTATATATGTATGGATGAATGCTTGTGTGTATGTATGTATGTATGTATGTATGTATTTATATATGTATGCATGTATGTATGTATGTATGCATGTATGTATGTATGCATGTATGTATGTATGTATGTATACATGCATGTAAGTATGAATGTATGTGTCTATATATGTATGTAAGTATTAATATATATATACACTCTCGCACAAAGTAATCAAACAATAGACTTCCGTTCATACACTACAAATAATCAATAAATAAGTTGGCATGATAGTTTCTCTCTCTCTCTCTCTCTCTCTCTCTCTCTCTCTCTCTCTCTCTCTCTCTCTCTCTCTCTCTCTCTCTCTCTCTCTCTCTCTCAATCTATGCGTATGTGTATACATGTTGTCTCTTGTGGATAGCAGTCTTCCTGGTTACAATTAGATTATTGTGACTGTGTTATCTCCCCTTTGCCATATTTCCCAGGTCTTGTTTTGGGTTCACCTCTCGATATTTTTATCTCTCTCTGTCTCTCTTTTTCTTTGTCTCTCCCCACCATCTCTCTCTCTCTCTCTCTCTCTCTCTCTCTCTCTCTCTCTCTCTCTCTCTCTCTCTCTCTCTCTCTCTCTCTCTCTCTCTCTCTCTCTCTCTCTCTCTCTCTCTCTCTCTCTCTCTCTCTCTCCTCTCTCTCTCTCTCTCTCTCTCTCTCTCTCCTCTCTCTCCTCTCTCTCTCTCTCTCTCTCTCTCTCTCTCTCTCTCTCTCTCTCTCTCTCTCTCTCTCTCTCTCTCTCTCTCTCTCTCTCTCTCTCTCTCTCCCTCTGTGTGTGTGTGTGTGTGTGTGTGTGTGTGTGTGTGTGTGTGTGTGTGTGTGTGTGTGTGTGTGTGTGTGTGTGTGTGTGTGTGTGTGTGTGTGTGTGTCAATGTTCTCTTGCTGAATGTTATTATCTTATTTTGACTGTCTTATCTCCCCTTTTTCCATATTTACTAGGTCCTCCTTTTTTAAGGTTCACCTTTTATTACCTTTATCTCCTTTTGTTATATAATTCACTTCCTTTTTTTCTTTACTCTTTTTTTTACTAAAGCAATTCCATAGACTCGTTCTCCTTCGTGCTCTTCGCTCTCCTTCCTCCTTTGGGCATCCTGAGGGCATCCTTTGTGATGAATGAGGGTCGACGTTCTGGGCGACCGCACACCCTGCGATATGGTATTCATGACACCACGAGTGGAGGTGACTTGATCTTGAACCAGTCGCCTCATGTCGACCTAATTGAATTCCCGACGTATCGTGGCTGGAGAAACCGGGGTTCAGGGCTATCAGGGTGGGTTCTCCTCTGATTCCCTGAATTCAGGGAGCTCCCATGGTATCCGAAACCTTCTGGGTAAATGGATTTTTTTTATTTTTTTATTTATTTATTTATTTATTTTTTTTTTTGTCCTCGTGTCAGCTCTAGCTTACGATCCAAATGTTCTGTTCTTGCATTCCTCGTATATATTGAATATTCATACCCGTGCCAGTTCCATTCATGTTATAAAATTATACTATAACGGATGACCAGATTTTTTCTGATTATTTTCAAGACTATCTTTGGTATACATTATCGTTTCTTATTACATTCGGATATCATGAAACCCTTTTAAGATATACAGCACATCTCGCCTCCAGACAAGGGAAGCATATCTCCACATAGAGCCTACGCTGTCAACTCTCTTATGCTCAAACTCCAGCATCTCTATTCCCACCTCAACGAAAACTCGTCTCTCGGCCTAGACTCTCCCATCGCTTCGGTTCTTTCACCCTTTTATGTCCCGTATCGAACCTAACCTCTTCTCGAATGCAGATCTCTTCCATCTGTGGAATCTTAGGATAAATCCCGCCACGACTCATACCCTCCATCACATCACGCGGCAAGAAGCCATAACCCAGTCAATCACACAGCGTATCCGTCTTTTTGCCCTTTCGTGTCTAATAGAAGAGCTCTGTTGTTGTCTATACTGGCCTATTATGTCTAACTATAGCTACCTTCTGAGATATCATATACAGTATAAACATTTCATTATCCAAATCAGTTAAAATATATAAACCCAGAGAAAAAAAAATTCATCTACAATATATTTTACTATATCATTATCATTTCATAACTTCCTGTACAATATACGATATAATGTACAATATAGTATGAGGTCTTTTAAATGTAATGTTCCCAAGACTGTGACAGAATTTGAAATATTCCTGTATTCCTTGAGGAATTGGTAACCTTTTCATATCTTTGATACCACGTATACTCCATTTCATGTTTCCCAAGGGCCTATTTTCCACACTGTGGCTTTCAGATACGGGAATTTCACGGTTCCGTGTTGTAAGCAGTATCTGGCGAAAGAAAAAATATACAGGGATATGGTGTGTGTCATGTCGCGTTTTCTCTTTTCTTTTCTTGTAAAAATGAAAGCAATGAATGCATCATTCGTGAAAATTCAAATTAAGGTTGATGAGTTCCATAGTGTGTATATTAGTAGGGATTCTGTGACGATAGTATTTATATCGTTTGTGGATAAGTTACTGATGCTAATGTTGGTGTTTGCTAGGTTGGTTGTGATGATAACTATTGTGGTGACGTGCACAGCAGTAGCTGCCGTGTCTAATGATATTATAATAGTAGTGTGGTGGTAGGGACGGGAACGGGAGAGGAAATAGTTTTAAAAGTAGTGACGGTAGTAAGGACGGGAGTGGTAAATGCGATGGAGCCAACAGAAAATGGTTCCTGGGGCAGTTGTAGCGACTGTAAACATTTTAGAGTTAAAGGAGATACCAGTTACATGCTCTTCTTTGGGACAATTGCAATGGTACAAGTTTCCGTTGTAGCATAATCTAAAACGGTATTTTTTTCCTGGAAGCTCGCAGGCTGAGCGGGTTAGGGCGCCATTACTTGCAGCGAAAGTCGAGGGGATAGCGGTTCGAATCCTGCCACCGGCGAAGTTGAACTAAGGAAATGGTTTATTAAATTCCACGCTACAAAGTCCTCTGTGAGGGGCACCGTCAAAGCCTTCCGAAGGGGGGGAGTTTGTGACGTTAAACTATATCACTAATCATAAAGCCTTCATCAATGTCGTTCTTGACATCACAGTCTTCTCTGTATGTTTGCTGGCATCGGTACTGTCAACATAATCGTCGTCGTCGTTGTTTGCTCTCCATTTTTCCTCATTGTCTTCTCCTCCTCCTCCCTCTTCTTTGTCAGCTTCCTCATCTTCTCCTTCTCCTCTTTTGTTTTTTAACCTCTTCATTTTCCTTCGCCTCCTTCTCCGTCACAAACTTCCTCTTCTCTTCTTCCTCCTTTTCGTTCTCCTCCCACTTCTCCTTCTTCCTTCCTCACCTTACTTCTTTTTCTCATCATTTTCTTCCTCCATCTCTTCCTATCCTCCTCCTCCTCCTCCCTCTTCCTCTCTCCTAAGTCTATTTCTTTGTACCCTCATCCTGTTCCTCCTTCTCTACTTTCTCCTTCTCTACCCTCTAACTCCTCCTTCACCCCCTCTTCCACCTCCTCCTGCCCCTTCTCTTTCTTTGCCTTCGTCGTTTTCTTCTCAATGTAATAGTCGTCATTATTTCTTGTCATCGGCGCCATCATCGTCTTTATTGCTGTTGTTGAAGCCGCTGTCATTGCTTGGTATTATTGATGTTGTTCTTTCCCTTGAAGTTCTTGTTGGTTGCTTCCACTTTTCCTAGTGACTTCTGTTCACCATGTGAATACGACCTTGGTCGCAAATAACCACCTCCTGGCGTAAGCTCCTCGCTTCTCATAGTGTTGGCAGCAACCGTAATGATGATAAATATATTTCGAAATTAACACTCCGCTTCTAGTTAACATTGAAAGGTGAGCCATTTTATTTACTCAGGCTGCCTTCTGTACAAACATCGTTCCCACGAACTCGTATAAAAAAAACCGTCCCTCCCTTGTTTTACTTCCCTTTTTTCTTGTTTGTTCTGTACCACCTGTTTTCCTTTACCGATAATCGTGCATATGCAATGCTCCTTCCTTTTCCTGCTACCTGGAGTCTTCTTCATTTTTCATTGCACTAATGGAAGCGTTCTCTCTCTTTCCTTCCCACCCTGCCCGTGATGCACGCCCTCTCTCAATTTCTTACCGTCATTGAAACGGGCTCCCCACCCACTCGCCCTCTCTTTCCCTAAAGTATTTTCTTTCTACATTTCTCGTTCTGCAGTTGAAAGACGCAGTGTATTTCCTCTCCCTCAAGTAACTCGAATCGCGCGCGCAGCTCACCCCGTTTCCCCCGTTTCCCCCACCCATGGGTGTATTTCACCCACCTTTATCTCCCACTGCCCATCTCCCTGCCAACTTTCCCGCCTTGTCAAGCGGTTTCATTCATGTTTTCGCAGATAATACTGACGCCCCTCTTATCTCTTGCAACTGCACTTGTTGCAACTATATTTTTCGTCTACTGTTATTGCTTCCAAATTTCGTCTGCAGCTGTTATCAACTCGTTTTCTGTCGGGACTGTTCTTATCTGCCCCCACCCGTCCACCAGATGAGGTCGCAGTTTAAAGGTTGATGATGGTGGCACGTTAAAGTAAACGTGATGAAAATTAGAGAATTTTCTTACACTACTTTCCTTTCTTCTTTTACGAAGTCTTTCCCACCTGAAGACGCGACTTCCTATCAACACATTTTCATTATTTTTTATTCATTTTTTATCTATTCATCTATTTATTTATTCATTTTAGTTTTGTAGAGTTTTTTAGAAGTGATGCAAATTAGAGCATTTTCTTACACTCCTTCCCATTCTTCTTTTACGAAGTCTTTCCCACCTGAAGGCACGACTTCCTATCAACACTCTCATTATCTTAGCTTAATTTTTTTTAGTTTTGTAGAGTTTTTTTTTTTTTTTTAGAAGTGATGCAAATTAGAGCATTTTCTTACACTCTTTCCCATTCTTCTTTTACGATGTCTTTCCTACCTGAAGACGTGACTTCCTATCAACACACTTTCATTATTTTAGCTTCACTTCTTTTTCTTTTCTAGTTTTGTAGAATTGTTCTTTTTTGATATTCGGCACGAGCAGTTTGGCTCCTGAGAATGTTTTCACGTATGTTATCAAATCCTTTTGCTTCACTTAACACAATCTGTCTTCTCCTCTCTTTTACCTACGCTTCCTCTTTCTCTCTTTCTCTCTTTCTCGCTCTTTCTTTCTCTCTTTCTGTTCCTCATATCTCTCTTTTCGCCATGCATCATTTACCCCGTATCCTACTGTCTTCACATCCCCAACTTCTCTCTTCCTCTACTCCTCTCCTCTCTATCTCTCTCACCCGCCTTTAACTCAGGAACCCACTCTTTATTCGTATTCATTCTAATTCATTTTCTTTCTCTCTTTTGCTCTTCAAAATTCCTCTCCCCACGACATTGTATCCTTTTCAGAAACATAACCTCCAGCAACATATTTCTTGCAAACAAAATATCCCTTGCGTTTCATTTTAAAGAAATATATATATCCTCTTTTTGCATAAACCTCTGAGCTCTTACACGAAACTTCAATTGTATTTCGAATAACCTTCGGGGGTATCAACTTGAAATTGTTTACTTTTGGGTTGATCAACGAAAATCTGTGTCCGTTGGAGCCTGGTTACCTGTCTTTTGGGAATTTTGTTGTTCTCGCGGGTAAGTGTTTGGGGTGAATCTGACTTTATTTGTTGAAATGAACATATTATGTGTTGAAGTGGCTGCTTCCAAGCCCTTGATAATGGAGTGTATGTCAAGGCTTTAGTTCTCATGGTTTGTTTATGTTTTTTTTATTTACTGATTTATCTGTCTATATAGGTTGATAGATAAATAGATAGGTAAAGATAGACTGATAGATAAAGATAGATAGATAGATAGATAGAGAGAGAGAGAGAGAGAGAGAGAGAGAGAGAGAGAAATAGACAGGTAAATAGATGAATAGGTAGATCAGTAGATGGATAGATAGGTAGATGGATAGATAGGTAGATAGACAGTAGTTAGATTAATAGGTAGATAAATAGATGGATATATAGGTAGGTAAGTAGATGGATAGATAGGTAGATGGAAAGATGGATGGATAGGTAGATATATAAATAGGTAGATAAATAGGTAGATATATAATTAGATGGATAGATATGTAGATGGGTAGATGGAAAGATAGATAGATAGATAAATAAATAGATAGATAATTATATAGATAATTAGATAGATACTGTAGATAGAAACTGTAGATAGATAGGTAGACAGATAGATAGATAGATGGATAGATAGATACTGTGTATAGATAGATAGATGGATGGATAGATAGATACTGTGAGTAGATACTTAGATTGATAGATAGACAGATAGATAGATAGAAAGATAGATAGATAGATAAGTAAATATATAGATAATTATATAGATAATTAGATAGATAAGAACATAAGAAGATAAGAATGAAGGAGACTGCAAGAGACCATAAAGCCTACACTAGGCACTACATAGATAGATAGATAGGTAGATAGATAGATAGATAGATACTGTGAATCTATAGTTAGATAGATACTGTGGATAGATAGGTAGATAGATAGATATACAGATATATGTATATAGAGAGAGGGGAAGAGGGAGGGAGAGAGGAGGAGGTGGATGTATACTAGATTAGATTAAATTAAATTAGGCCAGGTTAGTTTGGGATTAAGGTTAGGTCAGGGATTAGAGATAAAGTTGATTGACATCTTTTTCTGTCTATTTTGGCTGTTAGTCTATTTTCTTTATCTTCATTTTACCCTTCTGGTAGGAAAGGAGTTATCAGATTACTTTTTTAGCTCAGTAATTTTTACCTCTTAATTATCTGATCGCGAAAAATAAGCGAGGTTAATTATAATTCCCGCGTCATTACGTCAGATGATAAAGCAA
>NC_134804.1:33105246-33107746 GCF_046742065.1 Oratosquilla oratoria | reverse complement strand
AGAAAGAATTGCAAAGGATCTGGTGGAGAAAATAGCAGAGAGGTAGAAAAAGAGAAAGAAAAATTAGGTCATGAAAGACAAATGTGAGAGAAAATAAAACAACAAGACCCACGCAGTCAAGTGGGAGTAGACAGAGAGGAGGAGATGAACGGAAAAGAGGATGAACTAGAAGAGAAAGAGAAAGATATGAAAGAGGAGAAGAGTAAGAGGATTTGGTGGAAGATGTGTATTTTGTTCAAAAGTAGATTTATGTTGTTGTTGTAATTATAGTCTCCTGTAGTGTCAATGTTATTGTTGTTATTACTGTTGCTATTGTTGTTGACATTAATGTTCTTTCTCCTTTATTTTTTCCATCTTTTTTTTTTACCTCCTGTTTCTTCTTCTTCTTCTGTTTCATTTTCTTCGCATTTTCTTCTTTTTCCTCATCTTCTCTTGTCTTCTTTTTTGTCTCATTTTTTCCCCTTTGTTTCAATATTCTTCAGGCCTTACAACTATTGTTCTTAGTCTCAAGGACTATTTTTGTCCCTGTGCTCTCATACTTATTTCCTCTGCTGGTTGAGTTCGTGAAGGTATTTTTGTCATTTACGTTGTTGGTTGTATTGGTGACAGTCAACTATCGTGTAAACGCAAGTGTTGGTATTGATAGTGATAGTGACAGTAACCGGATGTATAGTGTCAGTAGTAGTGACAGTGGCGTCGGCGATGGTGATAGTAGAAATAAGAGCAACATGGTTGAGGAACAGGAGATAGTGATGTTGATAGTGATGGTGATGTAGAATGTGATACTAGAGTTTATGCTGATGGTGGCACCAATAGCAGTAACAGAAACGAGAGCGGTGGTCGACTTCGGCCACTGGTTCTCAACATTTATTTGCCTGGAGGCCCCTTCTGGCTTGTAATTTATATCTCTGGCCCCCTCATACCCACATATGTATGCATATGTATATACACACACACGTACACAAACGTACGCACACACGTGTGTGTGTGTGTGTGTGTGTGTGTGTGTGTGTGTGTGTGTGTGTGTGTGTGCATATATATATATATATATATATATATATATATATATATATATGTGTGTGTGTGTGTGTGTGTGTGTGTGTGTGTGTGTGTGTGTGTGTGTGTGTGTGTGTGTGTGTGTGTGTGTGTGTGTGTGTGTGTCTGTGTCTGTGTGTGTGTGTGTGTGTGTGTGTGTGTGTGTGTGTGTGTGTGTGTGTGTGTGCATATATATATATATATATATATATATATATATATATATATATGAGTGTGTATGTGCGTGAGTGAGTGTGTGTATATATGTATGTGTGTGTGTGTGTATTCATTGTGTGTGTTGTATCACCTGTTGTATTTATCGATAGTTGTTTATACGGGAAGAAAGCTATGCTCGTAGTGACCGTCTTTGTATCTATGACCTTGCACACACACACACCCCCAACTCCCACAGAGTTGTGTAACACCCCTCAGCGCTGCGATACTGATATTATTTCAGCCCCATAGTCGAACCCACCTCCGTAGTGGCATGTAACCACTGTGTATGAGAGGTGTGTGTGTGTGTGTGTGTGTGTGTGTGTGTGTGTGTGTGTGTGTGTGTGTGTGTGTGTGTGTGTGTGTGTGTGTGTGTGAATATGTGTGTGTTTTAATATCTACATTCACTTTAAAATGCATATAAACTGCAAGATGATTTACCGCTTGGCAATTAAACTGGTGTGACCATTAAAATACATTTGGCGCACCCAATATCCCACTATATTTTATGTGGCTCCATCAGAAATATGACATGGATGAGAAACAACGACACAGACAAAAATGTTGGCAAGACAACTTCGAAAAACGTGTTGAAAGCCAAATCTGATTGGTAAGTTGGCAACCGTAAACTTCGGCTGTGGCTTCAACGGCAATGGTGATGGCAATAATACATGTCATCGTGAAATACAGCATCGCCCTCTTTTTAGCTGCGGTGAAATATAACAGCAACGAAAACCCTTAGATCCCATAAAATTTGCAAGTAATTTTCTTAGAGTACCTCATGCCGATGGTTCCTACGATATATTGGTCGCAGCGGCCATTTAACGTCATCAGTAAACACGCCATAGAAACGCAGTGTGGGTGGGCAGCGCACTAATGGAATAGTCTATTAAGCAAAGGAATTGAGAAAAGTGTAGAGGGTGGTAAAGGTTCTGAGGGAAAGGAAGGGATGAAGAATGAACCAAGGGATGAAGATTGGGAGGTGGACGGGGTACATTGAAACTATAACAAACGGAAGAATGTGGATAGGAGGTAAGGGAACACGGGCTGAGGGAAATACTTTTATTCCTGACTAGTTTCGCCTGAGTGGCTTCTTCAGAGGAAGAAGCCACTCAGGCGAAACTAGTCAGGAATAAAAGTATTTCCCTCAGCCCGTGTTCCCTTACCTCCTATCCACATTCGTTATAATGTATACACAAACGGAAGAATGTTGCCACTGTGATCTATACCAGTTCCCACAGTGAGTGAGATT
>NC_134804.1:33095246-33100246 GCF_046742065.1 Oratosquilla oratoria | reverse complement strand
TCGGTTTAACGGTTTTAACCGATTAGAAGCTGAGGTTTTTTTTTCTCTTTCGCACCAAGTTTTGAGTGTCACTCTACACAACAGGCAGAGTGGAAGCCTCAAAGACGAATGGGAATGGTAAGGGGAAATTCAAAGTATTGGAAATCTATGCGGCAATTGACACACGGTCTGCCTGCGGTCGCTGAGGACCCAACCGACGCGACCGAAAGAGACAGATAAAGGCAAAAGAAAGGAAAGGCGCTGCGGCCCAAGACAGAGGACGGGAGGTTATGTGCGTGTGTACGTGGTGTGTGTGTGTGTGTGTGTGTGTGTGTGTGTGTGTGTGTGTGTGTGTGTGTGTGTGTGTGTGTGTGTGTGTGTGTGTGTGTGTGTGTGTATGTGTATGTGCGTGTGGTTTTGTGTGTACGTGTACATATGCATATGCAAAAGTATGTACATATATATATATATATATATATATGTATGTGTGTGTGTGTGTGTGTGTGTGTGTGTGTGTGTGTGTGTGTGTGTGTGTGTGTGTGTGTGTGTGTGTGTGTGCATATATGTGCGAGTGGTTTTGTGTGTCGTATACAGTACATGTACGTATGCATATGCAAAAGTATGTACTTATGTGTGTGTGTGTGTTTGCATGTATGTGCGTGTGGTTTTGCGTGTACGTGTACTCATGAATGTGCAAAATTATGTATATACTGTATGTGGGGGGCTGGTTCGTGTGTGTAAAACCGTGTGCTTGCTGTGTACATGTGTGTGCGCATGTGTGTATGTGCAATTTACCTATTTCAGTTCTGCAAGAACAGGTAGAAATCCTTGTCTCATGCATGAGGTGGTAATTCAGTTCAGCTGTTTAAAATTCTATGAAAAATCCTCGTACTCCTCTCGTCAATCATATATAGCCCTTTGCCATGTTTCATCCCAAAGTTTGTTTATATATAATAAAATTTAAAAATGTATTTCAATTTATGTCAACCATCGAATGAAAATAATAGGAAAGGTAGGATGGAGGTGAACTGTTCCTCTGTAGAAAAAAAGATTTACAAAAAAAAAAAAAAATCAATGAAGAAAATCGGAGGAACATAGAAACAGCAAAACCTCCTTCATTCTGAAATCAACCAAATTCCTGACCTGAGTCTCACATATCAGCAATGTTTGACTAATTTAGCAGTCATCGTCATAAATCGCATCACGACCAGTAGACTATCGACATCAACTGTAACTCTAAAAGGTTAATTTGTCGCGCTGCCGCGTCGTGTACTCTTTGGCATCCCCAGTCTCACACTAAGCTCAGATAGCGACGACACGTACAGCGATGCCAAACTGTGAATCAAAACTCACCAAAGTTACTAAATCTTTCTTTGTTACTTCGTCATGACGGAATCCAGCGGCGAAATATCAATTATGGCCGAGTTTCCTTTGTGTATTTCCTAGCAACGCCGCAGCAAAACGTTGGACTAATTGGCATTAAACTTTCAGGAAAAGTGGGAGTAATTTGGTCAAGGTCAAGGTCAAGGTCATTAAGCTCTAACTTATTAAAGAATTGTCCAGTTTACTTCTAACCAAAACGGAATGTAGAACTATTCCATTTCTTATTCATAATCGTCTACAAATCACAAATGCATAGCTCTGCACATTAGCAAGCTTAAAATTATTTCGGTTCAAGGTCGTCGCTACAATATAATTGCTGCCTTATGAATCTTCATTTTTTCGTACTTTGTATCACTTCTTAGTAATCTTGATAATTGATAAGAAGTGAAAGGAAGGAAGACACTATAGAATAGTAACCAGAATTTATAACAAGCTAAATAAGTCACCTGTTTTGTTATTCTTAATATCCACCCTCTTCGTTTTTCTTACAACTCTAACAGCCATCTCAGAACTTCCGATAACAGCCACAACACCTACAAGTACAACGTAAAACACCAACAAAAAGATATTACCAACTATAGTCTGCATAATGCCGTCCACACACAGACAATAAATTATTATTATTATTACTAATACTATTACATAACGCATATCCATAATTACATCGGTCGATTTCTTTTCATTACAGTTAACTGGACAATTTTATCTATCTTTTGCTATCACGTTCCCTACATTATCTGCCCTTTTCTTATTTTGTCGATATTAGGTGCTCCATAGTCCTATTGTGGAGGTGGGGGAAAAATATAACTCGTCATCGCCTTTTAACTGTGATCCTTTATTATGGTAACGAAGAATTCTGATGTTATTAAAGGATAAATTAATGTTTATTATTCACTGAGTTCAAAACATACCTTTAAGTATTACCAGTGTATTACTGATATGTATTTCGCTGGAAGAATTTTTTCACGTTTTCTGCACACCATGGGAATGGATTAGATATAGCTCAACATTTTTTACATTGTCTTTGGAAAAGATGAAAATCGCATATTCCTCACAAAGTGTTGCGTTGACATTTAACTTTGGTTTGTCTTGCAGAGGTCATGGCATTAAGCTGCTTTACATAATGCACCAGGAATGATTATCATCAACTTTAAGATGTACCCAAATGATTCTTCTTTTTTGGCTCATTCCGCTTCTATTACGGAAAGAACGCAATAGTTGCGTGAAGAGTTGATTTGCTGGATCGAGCGATATTTTTGTTAATAACCGACCATCGGAGTTTTTTTTTTTTTTTTGTTTTTTTTTTTTTTGAGGGAGGGTGGAGGCTATGCAGATGTATTGGAATTTGGATAGCTGTTTTTGAAATGAAATTCTTTAACAGGACTAAAGGGCCACTTTATTGGAAACAGATAAGAGACCAAAATCTGCAGATACATAAAAATACGAATATCTACACACGGTCCTTTTTGCTTTCCTGCAGATGGCGGGAGAGGAGTTGGGTGTTGGATTTAGTTGACCCAATACGACCTTGAACCTTATATCAACCATCGGAGGCACTTCAGTGACCAATCATGACATCATACGTCATCCAGATTCACCCTTGGTCAACCTTCCTTGGCTCTGAATGCAGTATTTGATATTAATTAATATTCACCAGAACTTGCTATGTTGCGTAATATCGTGATGATAAATCCCAATATCTGTAATAGAGATTTTCCAAAGTGGTACAAGGGTACAAGGGTACAAGGGTGCAAGGGTATACAAGTGTTATAAACAAAACCCCCATATTAAAAATGTAATAAGATTAAAAAGGTTGAAATGGGCAGGACATGTTACAAGAAGATAGATGGCCAAAGAAAGTGTTCAATAGTGGAGTGCATGAAAGACGACCACTTGGATGACCTAGAAAAGACTGGAGGAGTTGCGTTGAAGAAGATGTGCAGATATGCAGAATAGAACCAAGAGAATGGAAGGAGGTGGCGGCACAGGACAGACAGAAATGGCGAGACGTTTCAAAAGCGGTTATGGATCACCAAGTGGCCTGAAGACCAGCCTATTGAGAGGAAGAGTAAAGTACAAGGGTACTTTACATACATACATACATACATATACCAAAGTACATACATACATATACCAAGGTACATACATACATATACCAAAGTACATACAGTACATACATACATATACCAAAGACGTACATGGCCCCTTACACGGCCATGTACGTCTTAATTACTCAGGACACTTATTGCTAGTATTTCAACCCCCTTTTTATCAAATACCTTCATATCTCTGACCCAATGAATACCTCTAGTATTTAGACATTTGATGTTCTAATCCCTAATTTCTATGTTCTTTCTTCCCTTTTAATATCGTTCTCGCTAGCACTTCATGTTTATCTCCTAATTCTTTCAGACTTTTTCATCTTCGTTTCTTCTAGTCCTTTCGCTGTAACAGTCAACTTGTAAGTTCATTTTCTAAACAGAAATGTAGTAGTACATTTGTAAATGACACACAGGAAACCCACAGTCGGAGAAAATAAACTTCGAATAAAGAAGATTCCTATATTTCGGCTATCAACTGTACCCCTCTTTAGTAGTAGTTGATAGCCGAAATATAGGAATATTCTTTATTCGAAGTTTATTTTCTCCGAGTGTGGGTTTCCTGTGTTGTAAGTTCATATTTACACCAAAACAAACCCTTATCCACTCGTAGCGTCAGGACCTACTTCGACTGATCTTTTCGCTATAACAGTTGACTTGCGTTATATTATGATAATAATGATGATAATGACGATGATGATCATCATAAACGGTTTAGTAAAAACGTGGCAGCCGAAGGCTCAAAATACACATATTAAGGTAAAAGGGTACATAATAAAGGATTACGTATACATATGATGATGCTGAAGTGATTGTGCACTATCCAAATATATAAAACATGAACATATAAAGAATTATAGATGCGTCTTAAAGTTAATATGATGTCTGAATTAGATGTTGTTTAACAAGTATACAAAAGAAGGTATGGGGCTGTGTTTATATCTGTCTGTGCGTGGTGCTTTAAAAGGCTCGAGTCTATTGTTTACATTGAACGATTTCATAAACCCGCGTGAGACCTGACGCGCTTACATTTCTCCCAGTGCACCATCTACTCACGCCCAGAACTAAGCACTCGCTCCATCTACCTCCATTACCATGGAATTGTCTCCGAAGACAATTCACTCTCTACGCTTAGAACCAATAAATTCTGATCATCGTTCCCAAGACCCTTCGTCCTAGTGGCTTTTCACCCATCTCCCTCATAACTATTCATCCCTCCCAAGCTTCCATCTATTTCCTCCTCAATTCCTCTCAACCCTTCCAACTTCATCATTCTTAACTATGCTCTCGATTGACGAACACCTTGAACCACTTAATATCTTTGGCAATTTCATGAATATTCTATATATTCATACACTATTTATATATATACATATATACATATATATATGTATATATATATATATATATATGTATATATATATATGTATATATATATATATATATATATATATGTATGTATATGCAGAAAAGCCACCAAGGAAAATAATAAATTGATGACCGAGCTCTTTCGTCTATTTAGACATCCTCAGGGTACAC
>NC_134804.1:33072746-33090246 GCF_046742065.1 Oratosquilla oratoria | reverse complement strand
TGCATAATAGATATAATATCCGACTCTTCAACTCGTCATATTTTCTTTAGTATTCCTATCAATTTTCTATTTGTTTGTTTTTATGATTGCTGTTGCCATTGTCACTGCTACCGCTGTCACCAGTATTATTATCATTATGTTGATATACTTTTTAATCTATTCATCTTTTTTTTTCAAATTAAAAACAATAATTCGTGTGGTCATTTCCAAACTGATAGCTTTAAGACTACAGCAAATGACTTCATTTCGATGTAGAAGTATGATTTTGTTCTGGCAAAACCAGACTATGTCGTCAGTCTTGGAAAGGCACCGGTAGGAGAGGTTAATCTCAGACCGCCTCCATTAAATTCCCAGCTGCCTCATGTCTGCAGGCCATATTGCCTCCACGAACTCGCCATCTACTCCCTCTCCGCCTTAAAGACGCTCTCAAATAGATGCCTATGAGAGGAGAATATTAGCTTGAGTGTTTTTAAAATTGGACTTTTTCCAAAAGAAGATGTTTTAACACAAATCTATTAAGACGCTTTTCAGGCAAGCCTCTGCAGTATTAAAGTCTTCAAGAACACGTGCTAATAACTCAAGTACTATTAAGTTGGGTGATCACTTGTATAAAACATACATCTTAGATTGTAAGGAGGCAGGGAGTTCGTCTTCACAAAACATTCTCTACTGCATCCGAATAGAAGCAATATCCGACTTATGAGGGTCGATTGGCTTCGTCTGACAAGAAGTAATTTAAAACCTGTCTTTTGTGAGGCCATTCCCTGCCACCTATCCGATTAGATCTATTGCACGTGTAAAATGAGAGGTAACTGCATCTTTCCACGGAGATGAGAGGTAATTACACTTGATTCAACCATGACAGGGCCAATTAAAACAAAGGTAATTACGTGTCCCGGCACTTTAGACGACCACTGGGGCAGATCTGACACTGCTTGGATAGATCCGACACAATAGTTAGGTACCGGGTCCGAAACATCTGACACAAGGGAGAGGAGGGGCTGCCTGTCTGACACAATCATCACGGGAATACTGAAAAGTTGTCCTGCAGGAACTAACGAACACAGAAACGCTCACCTCTAGAGTAATCAAATTAACATAATTAGGCGAAATTTAATCAAATCAGACATAATCAAAACCGAGTTAATTACGCCCGGTGCAATTAAACCATACACCAATGTCCCAGCCTCAGGATACCAAACTCTAACGAAGCACAACGATGAGGGAAAGGTTCGAAGTCGTTCCGTCTTCCCCCATTTTTGTTCAATTCAGGAATCGGAGGCGAACATGTTATGGGAAACAGCAACGCATGTTTCCATCTTCAAATGTGTGAAGATAGTAAACATGTTATAAGAAACTGACCCATGTGTTCAACTTGAAGTGAATGTTTCCATCTTTCACAAATCATATTACACAGAATCCTGACACATAGCTAATAAAATCGTCTAGGAATAGTCATAACAAAATATCTAAAGAGCGCCATCTTAATGAATAAGTTAAATAACATATGTTTAATCTTCTCACCAAGGATTCCTGCCCAAAACTGAATCAAAACATTGATATTACACCGAAAAAAAAAATGCAAAATGTCTCTCCCGCAAAATGTTTGAATTGAAGCCACAAGGCGAAGCGGTAGAGACGAAGGGAGGAGGGAGATGAGAACGGTAGGAGGATTAAGCCTGTTAATTAACGTGATCTAACGTTTCTAGATTGATTGTCGAGACGGCAACCACATCTGATTTTCGCCTAACAATAGATTAGGTGAGAGGTGTGCCAAAGTGAATTCAGCTCCTCTTCACATAAAAGTGTACGCTGCAGGATCACACAAAAAAAAGTTCATTGTGTGCAAATGGCATTGAGGAGTGCAACAAGTGAGGATCTGTAAAACTGAATAGCAAGGATTCAGAGTTAAGCCGATAAATGATGCGATGGAGATGTCGTGCAACCGTGGCTTATAAGGACTATTGTGGACGAATAAAGTCTGGTTGGGAGACATTAATTGTGCTGTACAGTATTGGATGAAAAACACTCAAGTGACTATATAGCAAGAAAAATTCTGTATGCTTGTGTTATTCACAAATAGCGTGCAAAATTTTAATACGCACGGTTAGTAATATTTTTAATTAACTGATTACTTATTACGACAACAAGACGTGTGTATGTGGTATGGCATGGTAGAGTATATGTAAAGATATGTGAGGTCATGTACGAGTATATACATGTTACATGTTGGGAGGACTACAGAGGAAAAACAACGTATGTATGTAACGATAAATATATAAATGCATATGTGAAATCACAAAATAGTGCAAATGCTAGATACGCATGTAAATCAAGTATACACAATGCATTTGATAAACAGATGGGTCTCAACCATTTTAATGTGCATGGGAAACTATTTTTGTTCTTTTTATTTCTATTGTGTTGATGATTCCCATTGGTTTTACGCAGATATCTTAGAATTTGAAAAAGGAACGGTCTATTTGTAGAATAATGTGCACGATGACGAGAAAGTACAAAAGTAGAGGGTTTTTTTTTTTAGAACTATGAGAAGTAACGGCTTCCTCTCCAAAATTAACGGAATTATCTTAGTACACGCAAGCACACACACACACACACACACACACACATATACACACACATATACACACACACATATATATATCATATATATATATATATATATATATATATACATATACATATATATGTATGTATATATATATATGATATATGTATACATATACAGTATATACACATATATATATATGTATATATATATATATATATATATATATATATATATATATATATATATATATATTACAAAGATAATGACCTGATAACCATCAAGAACAAAGTTTTCAGTACATATACAAAATACTTGGAAGGGTTACTAGACATAAATGGCCCAAGAGATAACGTACAAAAGATTAGTGAGGAAGAAATTTGTCACTGTTTTAGAAGAGCCAAGTTTATATCAAGTAAAGTGAGCCATCTATCAGCTTAGAAAGAATAAAGTACCAGCTGTGCACATGCTTCTCTGTGAGCTTCTTAATGTAAGGAGTATATCCTGGTGAAACTACACAGTATGGCGCAAATCTTCTTAAAAAACAAGTCAGGAAGTTGTAGTGATTTTTACCATTCTTATGAAGAATGGTTATCTTTGAGAGAAATTCGCTAGTGACGGCGACATTAATCTGATAATTTTTATGATAGTCGCATGTAGGTTTCGAACCTACTGCTATAGGTCACACGTAAGATTACCTTCACAGAGCCTTAACCCACTACACCACAGAGGCTCCAAAAGCCTTGTAACCTGGAATCGATCTTGTTTACCTGATCCATTGGAATGTGTGTCCATAGAAATAGAATTATAAGATTAGGTTTAAAAGATCAATCCAAGTAATGAGACATATTCTAAATGAATTCGTGAATGTGAATTTGGAAGGATAAGGTCAAGAATAAGTAATTTATCTAGTGTTGTCTAGATTTTAGGTGAAGTTAATTGAGTATAGCTTCTGTTAGCTTACAATCCCAAGTAAATATATAATAGTACACAGACGAATATATTAAGAGGGATACCAAAAATAATGGATATATCATTGACATTAAGCAGAGACATTAAGACGGTGTTGAAAGATAGTGCGACCTTAATTGAATCAGAAGATAAACAATGGTTTTTATCGTAAATGTTATTATACACTCCAGCACTTGAGTATGTGATAAAAGCCTTAAAAACTAAAAATACAGATCTTTGGGGGTATGAAAGCCGGGGATATAAGTAAAAACACATACCACAATTGTAAATAAATCATTATGAGAAAATAAAAATAAAAAATACATATAAAGGAATGGTCCAAATCTCTAGGAATAGCCATTACATTGGTGAGTTGGATAAGTGTGGGTTTGATTCTAAGTGGCCAGTTCGGCAGTAGCCAATTGCTATTTATTCTTATGTGCAGACTGGTGTGAAAATAGTAGAAGATAATAGAAAAAAGATCTTTATATTGGTCTGAAGATTTAATTTGGAAGTGGATAGAAACAACTTCGCCAACCGTGTATTTAATGAATGGAATAAACTTCATGCAGAGGTAATGTAATGTAGTTCAGTTCGAAGCTTTAAGATTCGTTTAGATAAACACCTAAGCAAGATGCTGTAATGCCTGCCATTAATTTAATATTATTTGTTTGTTATTGTTTGTTTATTGTTTGCTTGATTTTCATTTATTATTAGTTATGCCAATTTATTATTATTTACTATTCACCTGTTTGTTTATTATTTAACTATACCTACGCATTTATCTATTTTATTTATTATTCTTTATATTATTATAAATTTTTATCTATTTTTATTGTATATTTTTTTTCTCCACATCCGACCTAGTTATGGACCAAAAGGTCTCCTGTCGGCAGGCTCCCCCTTTGTAATCCTTTGTAATCTTTTGTGTCTGTCCCTTGGAATTCCAACCCTTGGTGAGTTCAGGGTGTTGATGATTTATGTAGACGTGTAACAGTGATCCATTCCTACTTTCTATCATTTGTTCCACAGGATCAAATTATGCATATGTCCCTGGTTGGTGCCTTTCATGTTATTGCCAATAGTAGCTGGAATTGGTTTGCTAATGAAAGATTTAAAGAAGAGATATTGATAAAGATTTTGAGATTTACGTCAGGCTTAGTTCATTAGAGGAATCTAGGTGACTTGGTTGGAGGAAATATACTGACAGATAAATATACCATAACTAAACAGTCACTAGTAACTAGTATGGCAAGAACAAGTTAACAAAATTGTGTAACTTACAGCATTACATACGTAGAAATTCTTACTACGTTATCTAACATTCCAAACCCAAGTATGTACATGCATGTGTGTTTATATGAAGATATTTCTTACACTATTTTCAATCTTTTTACACAACTTCTTTCCAATATTTCCTTCCAATATTTTCCCTTCATTCGTCATTTTTATTCACCTCACCAACCTTAAGATTTTTCATATATTTTTTTTATCCTCCTCCCTTTTTCATCCCTCAATTTTCTCCCTGTCTTCCTTCTCACTCCTCACTAGCCCCTCTTCTCCATCAATTCCCTTATTATACTTCCCCGCCTTCTACCATTTTCCCTTTCCTTTATTCAATGACAGTGTGCCACATCAGTGAGCGTGCGAGTATGCGTGAGATGACGTGTGTGTGGGTATGTGTGCAGTGTGCACTTCCTCGGTTCTTGCTGTCGAGTCCGCTGACGGTCTCTCTCACTCCCTCCTATCTGGTGCTCGACTTGTTCTGCGCAAAAGCCGCTACTGCTGCTGAATATATTGCCTAGCTTCCCCGACGCATACACAGGGCTTATCTCGTGCCTCCACTGTTCTCTTTCTTCCTATACCATTTTTCACGACTGCACAATTTCTTGTAGATGCATAATGTTCCTCACCCTCAGCCAGACTTTTTGTATGCTGTTATTTTTCAAACTGATTTAACATTCCCTGTATTAACCTTCATAATTGCATCATAACTACTATGCCATTGCCCCTCATCTAACTCATAAATTAGTCATAGTGTCTTTAAATAAGCTTCTATAATACCTATCCTAAAACCCGGGGCATCAACATTAAATTTATCTTTAGTCTATGTACTTTTCCTGTGAACTAAACAGCGGAGAATACGAGTACTATGTAAAAGCACATGAGGGGATAGTAAGCAGAAACAGTCAGATATCTGTAACAACAAGCGTTAAATACTGAAAAATGTAAAAAGACAAGAAATATCTGCACAAACAATATCCTGCTTATCATATGATAAATTTCTCAAAATTATATACAATAACTTGCAGAAATCAACTAGAGGCTAAATTACATAAACACACACACACACACACACACACGCACGCACGCACGCATATATATATATATATATATATATATATATATATATATATATATATATATATATATATATAAATATACATATACATATAAATATATATATATATACATATACATATACATATACATGAACCATGCCATTGGTCCATCTCGCTGGTTCGAGCTCCCGTCACCTCGACCTCCGCCGCAAGTAGTGACGCTCTAAACCGCTCGGTCAGCGTAATATTGAAATAACTAAAGGCCAAGACAGAACAAACAGAGGCAGTGTTGTTTTGATTCGAAGTTTGAGGGTCAGTGTAAAATCTAACAAAAGATTTTGACAAGAGATACGAGTAACCGAAACCGAGGTGACTTTTATATGCGTAAGGTAGTGGAAACATACAAAAGAAGAGGAACTCTGAAAGTCAATGTTGAGGCATGAAGGGTGGAAGAATTTATTGTTGATGTTTAGATACAAAAATAACAGTGGATGAGGGGATATGGCAGCAAGAGGTGGAGACTAGAAGGACGCAAGAAAAGCAGAGAGAGGACCAAAAAAAAAAAAAAAAAATAGTGTTACGAGAGAAAATATTTTCACGTTTTCAAGAACCTGTTTCTTTTCTTAATTTTTTTTTATTTCTTTTGTCACTGGTATAATGGGAACTGTCCTTATATGTTCTGGTTTAATATTCTTTTTTCTTTTTACTACCCATTCGAAACTTTCCTCATCCGTCACTTACATTCTCAATCACAATCACATTCACCCATATTCTCCTTCTTCCTACGTAAACCTTTATTCTCTTCAATTTTCTTCACAATCATCTCGATTTCTCTTTCACTTCACCACGTTTTCTACCCCCCAAGTTCGTAAGTTTGCTTCTGTATCGCTGGAAGTACTTTAGGATGACACTGCTCAAATTTGAACCAACAGATGACTTCCCCTATCGTCCCCACCAAGAGCCATCTTCAACACAAAATTTGAATATCGTCTTTCCTGCCATGTGCCTCACTTCCTTGTTTTTTTCCCTTCCTTTTTTACCCTAGATTTATTGGATTATTTCTTTTCTTTCTGCACAAGGATCTTGGGGGGGATTTCTGCTTTAATATATATTGTGGTATAATATGTTTTTTTGATCTGAAAGCTTTCTGCAAATTGGTATTCGCGTTGTATCAGTTTTGCTTTGTATCCATTTTGCTGTTAGTCATATTGATTTCCCCCTTTACTTCACCTACATTTCTGGTTTTGTTCTTTTTATATCCTCTTCGAACGAGGTCAACAGCTCTTTCATATCTAACTTCTAAAAGCAAAGGAACTAATTTCCTTGCTCCTTTTAAAAAGAATAAAACGGATCAAAATGACAAAGACTTTCTCGCCTCCTTTTCATTGCACGCTTCCTCTGATGCTACTATTCCATTTCTATCTCGTTCCCTCTTGTCCTTTCTATCTCCACCCCGCTCCCCTTTCCTCTTTTCCCTCTCCTCATATTTCCTCTACTCTATTTACCAATCCCTGCCCACCATGCACCAACATATTCTTTTCCTCCACTGTTATATTCCTTTTTTTAACACTTCTGTCTATCCCTATCCTCATATTCTATCAACTAGGTAGAACAAAAGTGCAAAAGATTTCACACAAATTACTACCATCCGTACGTTGAGAGAGACACTATATTCAAATCTACTAACTCATACCACAGCATAATCCGCATTTCTCTCAATTTCACATAAGACAACAGAGCAACTAAATTTGTGCAACTAAAGTGTTGGAGAAAAAATAATTTCAACAGAAAATATTCCTTTGGAAGACCATGTCGAGTGTGCCTTACAGTAAAGAAAAACGCAAGATTTAACATTATTTGTATTTTGCCTTTTTTGTATAATTGTACAATACTTCTATGTCTTAGCCACTTCTCGGGTATAAGGCATGATAAAACTTACATTATCTCCTAATATGGATCGACGTCATCCATTATCCCTTGACTAAAGAAGAGGGCGACCTTTCCCCGTTCATTTCCTTCCTAAAATTGGCCTCCACGTACCACGGTTGTAACTCGGCGTAGCGAACCAGACATCGCTTGAGTGCCATATTTCGCTGGCTTTCCTTGCGCACGCGCAGTCGGGACAGCCAAGCAAAGACCTGGAATCCTTTCAGTAGCGTTTGCAGCTCAGGGAACGCCTCCGCATCCCAGAGGACTCATAAGGACCTGTAAACTTTGCCGGGTGCTTATGACTTATGACTTCGGGCTCAGACTTCATTTATTCTCTTTCTTCTTTTCTCTCTTTCCTTTTTACTTCTTGTCTTACTTCGTTTCGTGTCTCTGTGTTCTCGCTTTGTCTTGTCTTTTCGTGGTTCTTTGCCTCTACTTTCCTGGTTTTTTTTTTTCAGCTTTACTTTTTTTTCATAATTTCCTTTATCGTTTTCGTCGTGTTTTATTTTTTATTTATTTATTTATTTATTTATTTATTTAATTTTTTTTTTTTTTTTTTTTTTCTTTATATCGTTGATACCAGTCATACAACTACAGTCTCTTTTTCTCTACTTCTTCCATTATTATCAATACTATTAATCCTCAATCATTCTTTTCTCCATCTCTTTCCTAATTATCCTATTCCACCTCTAGTCTCATCAATCCTACTTTTTCATCCTTAATTTACTTTTCTCTTTTGTCATTAACCTGAACGTCACGTTTCCGTTCTGCCTCAGCATTCATCTTCTCCCCTCTTTGTACTCCCCCAAGTCCTTCAAGATCTCTTCCCCCACTTTCCCACTTCCCCACTTCCATCCCCCTCTTTACCCAAAACTTCCACATCACTTTCCTTCCCTCTTTCTTTTGACGCGGGTTTTGGCTTCATTATTCTTAATTTCGTTTCTTCTACAAAGTCTCCCCTACATAACCCTGTCTGAAGATTCTCCTTCAGCAAAATAAAAATCTTTAAGAATTGCGTTTACTAGAGCTGGGCGCGTTCCTTGGTGCGTTCCCATGTGCGTTCCTCGGTGTCCTGAGTAAAGTCATGCCAGTCAGGACACCGAGGAACGCACATAGGAACGCACCATGTAACGAACCCAGCTCTTGCGTTTACTGAAATATAAAACCGTGAGACCGACAACGGGTAGCTACAAGACATGGTCCTGGAAGAAGGACGTCAAAGAGAGTCGTCTCCCCATGATATATCTTCAAACCACGTAGACTTCCTTATTTCTAATTAGAAATTCACTGTGGAGCTGGTACTCTATCTTCAGCTTGATCCTAAGATCTCTGTCCCCTTCCACTGTTTTTTCTTTCGCCTTTAATGACAAAGAGAGCTAATAGCTGGTGACTGCTTCATTCTACCACGAAATTTCATCCGGTGGTTGAAAAATAGTCCCACACTGACGCAACGCAGACATCAGTCAAAGGATTCTTTCCAGACATTTATGGGCCGGTTCGAGAACCAGTGTGAACTGTTGTCGGGTTGCGGGTTTCCAGTTTGCAAAAGTAGGCGAAACACCTGATTAATGATGTTCTTCAGTCCGAAGGCTCATACTATGTCAACCAAACTGTCTGTCCTTGTCAAAACGTCAATCAAAACGACCATTTAGAGTCTGTCGTTAGCCAGATTCCATAGATTAAATTAGCGTTTAGTAGTGTTAATTAAGACAGACCTGTTCCTGTAAACTTAAGGGCAATTTTATCCCCCCTCCCCCCGAATAAAATCGTCATGTGTTAACAGTATGTCAGCTAGACAACTAGGTTAAAGGCAGGTAGTCTGATGCTGAGCTGTTCCCCTCTACTTTCTTTCTTCACTCGACGCAACATCAAACACTTCCTGTTTCCACTCACTCGGAGCTCTACCCCGTACCCTTGTTCCCCATTCTCTTGTCCATTTTGTCTCTTTTTTATTTTTTCTCTCTATTTACATAATCTTCATATATAATAGACGAATAAAAATACTGACAGAGTTTTGAATGATGGTGGAGAAAGAAATGAGGAAATAGTAGGAGAATTTATTGCTGACGTTTCGGCCTCACACTGTCTTTATCAAATGTTGTAAGCTCTGATAAAGACACTGTGAGGTTGAAACGTCAGCAATAAATCCCCCTGCTATTTCCTCATTTCTTTCTCCACCATCATTTAAAAAAAAATATATATATATAACAGTGTTTGTATAAAACACCAGGTTGATTTAAAGATCTTATTTATGGGCAAGTGTCCAGCATAGAAACCACTAATGAAAATGATCAGCAATTACTAATATATCCGACCATCAGGATTAGTAGACATACTTTTCCTCACTACGAACTTTGGTCAAAGCAGAGATTACCCTGGAATCTTGCAAATAGAATATTTTCTCTTTATATTTCCCTGGGTCTTGTCGCGTTGGTTTGCGTCCAGTTGTAGTAAGGTTGCGTTGGGGTCTCGACCGTCCTAACATGGTTTCCAACGCCAGGTCTTCCACATTTATCACTAAGAAAATCTAAACTCTCGTTCAAGAACTTGTACTTAATTGTCACCAAGATGTCCCTAATGCTGCTATCACTGCCTTTCTCACTTATGTTTCTACAGTTCTTTACCATCTTTCAAAACCATACATTATTTCTTTATCTATTTTCCCTGCCTCTTTCTTCGTCTGTTATTCTATAACTATTCCTTTATAATTTTCTTTACTTTCTCCATTTATCGTAAACATCCTATTGGTTTTTCCTTTATCTATTCTTCATTATTCCGTGCACTTTGTCTTATCCTTGTCTTCGTTTCTAATCCACTTTCTCTCGTCTTCCTCACAATTACGCTTCTCGCCCTGTCTCCCCAGCTCTTCTCGCGATGGAAAACCATTGGAAAATCAAACGAGCAGGAGGATTTTCGGCTCCTAACGAGGTCGGATAATCTCTTGCGTTCTTCCCCCACAAACTCTTCTCCACACGTAACAAATTCGTTTGTTCACAAATTCTCGTTCTTCTCTTCCAATACTTCTATTCGTTGTGTGTGTTTTCTGTCTACAACCTACTTCTGTTCTCTTCCATCTCATTTTCTTTTCCTCCTCTTCCTTCTCCTCGTTTTTCCTTCATTTCATTTTCTTTCTCCTCCTTTTTCCTTCCATTTTTTCTCCCTAGTCTCGTCCTAGTTCTTTTTCTCCTAATTTTTTTCTCTTCTTCCTCCTCCCACTCCATCTTCTTACTTTTCCCATCCTCGCCCTCTTTTTCCTGTTCACCTTCCTTCTCGTTTTCCTCCTCCTCCTCTTCATCCTCCCCCTCTTTCTCTCCATTTTGCCCCCTACTCTCACCCTCTTTCTCTTTCTCTCAAATTTTCTTTCCCTATTCTCCTTTACCAATTTCCTTATCATTTTCCCCTTTTGTCGCCGTCCTTCTCCCTTTCACCCTCTAACCATCTCTAACCCTTCTCCACTCCTTTGCTTTCCAGGACCGAGAAGTCATGCTTGTTGGTTACATTCCAGAATCCCTCTCAAGATTGCTGGCATTAGCCAATAGTGCGGTTGGGAGATATCCCGACGCTACTGGTTGGGGGAAAAGGTGAGAGGGAGAGGGGAAGAGAAGAAGACATAAAGCCAAATCTGCGTCTCAAGCTACATGGAGCCAAGGTGTCGCAACCGAGGCTCAACAATGAGTTATGTGGTTTGCCTTTTTCCTGTGTAGATGAGAAGTTGGGGCCCGGCTGAAATGAATGTATACGTATTCATATATACGTACACACGTACATACATACTTACATATGTACATATATCCACACATACATACAAGTATATGTATGTATGTGTGTATGTTTACGCTTCTCCCCCTTCAATAAGTATGTATGTATGTTTGTATGTACATATATGTGTATATACATATATATATATATATATATATATACATATATACAGTATATATATATATATATATATATATGTACATATATATATATATATATATACATATATACAGTATATATATATATATATATGTGTGTGTACATATATATATATATATATATATATATATATATATATTTATTATATAGGTTATCGATGGACATAAAAACAAATGAAATAGAAGATTACGTCCAACCAATCAGGCATTCTCTACGTTGCCACTGGGCATTTTGTTTTGAAAAGAAGAACTTGAGGCTATATATGATTAATATTCCAAGGATTACGCGTCGATCGCGTGAATATAGGAGGATTTTCATGATGCATACGATCTCTCGTCGTTGATTATCTCTGACTTTTTGCTTTATAGGAGTTGGTACATCATTGCAATAGGAATGAAGGATTCTAGTTAAAAATAAATGATAAAGATGTGAACTTTCGGCCAAAAAAAATCAGGTTCATTAGAAAAGAATCACCATTTGCTGAACATAGTTATAGATTATATAATATACTTATGATTTTTTATGGAGACTTTAGATGGATAGTTAAGTAGGTAATCTATCAAGAGCATTGCCATTTTAACTCTTAAGTGAGAGTATATAAGAGTGCTCACAAATAATCTTCTTTCTCACGTTGGCATTTCCAAGTAACTGAGAGAAACGCCTCTTTGTAATAATCAAAGAAGAAACACGTATTGTACTTTGCAAAGCTTTGTGCCAGTGTTGTGGGATCTTTGTCAGTCACTTTTACCTCTTTGTGTGTGTGTGTGTGTGTGTGTGTGTGTGTGTGTGTGTGTGTGTGTGTGTGTGTGTGTGTGTGTGTGTGTGTTTGTGTGTGTGTGTGTGTATGTGTGCGCGTGCATCCATGTGTGTGTGTCCATGCATCTGTGTGTGTGTATGTGTGTGGGGGTGCTTGTGTGTGTGTGTACGTGTGTCTATGTGTGTGTATGCGTACAATACCATATCTTCATCACAGGAAAAAATATATTCAAATATCTTTTTTCAAAAGTTAGCAAAAATTATCAATATATACCCAACAATTGCTTATTGTTTTTCAGTCTATCTTTACCTAAAAATCCTTTATCTTGTCGTTCAATTTTCCATCCATTTTTATACTTTCCTCACCACTATTTACTTTTCTAATACCCTCTCATTGATTACAACTAGGTTCTTCATTATCTATCATTCTTAAAGCATTTCCTTTGACCCACTTTATCCTAATTCAACCGCCCCAAACCCTTATCCAGAAATCCTTCCTCCACGTATCCTCCTTACAGCTTTATCACCGCCTCAGCTCCAGAATCGGTGCCTACAATCCGTGAAATACAGATATATCTATTGTCCGTACCAAGGATTTTGAATTTAGACCTATTGGCTTCTCGTCGTTGGGGTCAAAGTTCCCTACGCCGCATTCTGTACTCATATCTTCCTTAAAAAAAAATTCTACTTGTTTTATTTGTGATTTGCTGAGATGATAAGCATACATATATAAACCAAAGGCTCTTCTCCCCCTAACACGGGAGGTAGCCAAAAGACAAAGGCATAGAAACCACTCCCACCCATTCCATCCCCTACATACTCCACCCCCCTCTACCCTCTTCCCTCCCTCTTATCTTGGCACCTCCTGGATGACGGGTCATCCCTGCATCTTGTCCACTGCCCTGGGTCAGAAGCAGTGTCGCAAGACACAGCACATCCACAGCAAGGCCGCTGATAAACACCAACAAAATAATCTACTCATTTTAAGCGTTTATTGATATGATTCTGTGTACACTACCATTGACCCGGTAAACATGGTACACCAGCACTAAAATTAAGATAAACTGTCTTGTAAAGGTACGAGCAAATGTAAATATAATCATACTCTGAATCCAGAGTCAAGGAAAAATTTCTGATAACGATTCCTGAAAAAGTATTTTTTCTTTTTAGTTTAATAATGATATACTTAATTTGTTATTCAAATATATGTGTAGTAGGGCGCAGAATGTATTCTTCAGTGCGTAATGACAATTTTATCACTAGAATATATACTAAGGCATAAATAATGTGGGCATTCGATAAAGAATAAAAAAAGAAGGTATGACACCGCAATTTGATTTGAGTTGACTTAAAATAATATTAATTATAGGAGTTTTCATGCATATACTCTTGCTATGGCATATATTCTACATTCAATCTTAATTCTATTTGAGTCTTTTCAGTCAGTCGTTGTTTCATATTTCTGTTTGGAAGTCTTTGCTCCAGCTGCAAACAACAAACAATCCTCAGGTTTAAAAAAAAAAAAAAAAAAAAAAAAAAAAAAAAAAAAAAAAAAAAAAAAAAAAAAAAAAAAAAAAAAAAAAAAAAATCATAATGAAAAGACCAAACTGGGTTCTGTTAACTATGTCACTAGTTAATATGAGAGCGAGGGCGTTTGCCGAGTGTCAGTTCCATGTGAGAATTATAATATGGTGATAAAATACCGAAAGTTGACAGAAATGCCTTGAGGTTCAATCAGAAGGCTTCGGAAATGGGATGCTTCTTTAGCTGAGAGTGAGGTTATTGATGGTCTTTCAGAACGAGGGGCAGAGGAAATATTTTCTCAAACATTCGTCTATACTTTGATTAATTCATTCTTTAACTGTTTCAGCATACGACCTCGTTATGGAGATATTGGTATCAGGACAACTGCCCCCGGGACAACTGCCCCCGGCACAACTGCCCCCCGGCAACTGCCCCCGGGACAATTGCCCCCGTAGGACAACTGCCCCCGTAGGACAACTGCCCCCGACAATTACCCCCTGGACATTTGCCCCGACAACTACCGCAGGCCGAGCGGATTAGAGCGTCAGTACTTGCGGCGGAGGTCGAGATAACGGCAAATTGAACTCTGCCGCCAGCGAGTTGGATCAAGGGCATGGTTCTTTAAATTCCACGCTACAAAGTCCTCTGTAAGGGGCACCATCCTAGACTCTTGATAGAGGCAGTTCGGGATTTTAAACCGAAATGGATGCTTTGCTCCAGTAATGATGTAATCCATTCTTTATAGGGCCGTCCACAAAAACACAACGAAAATATTTTCAGTTTACGGAAAATTCTTTCAATATCATTATAACAGGTGATATCTATACCAGATTTACATTTGCTTAAAAGTTCTTTGTCTCGAGAAAAAAGAAAAAAAGTTAAAATATACATTTTGGTACACTGCACTTCTGAGGTAAAGTAACTTCCAGCCAGAAAATATTCATATACGTATATCAAAGGGAATAGTGTTACGTAAAATGTAATCATTTACGGTAACAGAGCAATTTTACGTGTTACGCGTAATACATACCGCTTTTCTCATGAAAAAAAAATGTATTTTAGATCAAAGCGTCTAACTCCTTGGTATCATGACAAGAATATTAAATTTACCAGAAACGTGTTCCATTTCCCATTCGTAAGTTTGTAAAATCAAACTATGTCAACTAATCCGTTTGTTAGTTTTTCATCGCTGATAAGGATGTTGAGAGGTCTATGAATATCTCTTTGGAATATTTTGAACTTTTAATGCAGAGTTCAAAGTGTTTTAAGGCTGAAGTAAGAGCAGTTTTCTCTGGAATCAAGTGAGATCGCCGATAAATATTTAATCTTCCTAAAACATCATATTCCATATAACGTAGAAGATTTTCTATTTTGTCAGATGGCTTTTTTTATACCACTGTGTTATTATTATCAATATGCTGATGGAGTATTTTAGGCAAATCAGATGCTTAAATTTTTTTAGAGATTTTTCAAAATCAACTTCACAGTATCGAAAAGTTCCTCACATGCAAAGAACAGACTTTTTCAGATTACTTATTAAAAACTTAGTAGGTCTGCTAAACCATTCTCGAATCTTCAGTAATAACCAGCCATTTCATATGTCTTGAGTTTTTATGTGCATTTAACTTCTGTTCCTTAAGTATTCCAACAGTCATTCATCCATTAACTTTCTGAGCTCACAGTGCATTAAAAAAGAACGGGATGATTTAAATTTCTAGCTTCTGATAACTGCCTGCATTGGGTGAGATATAGGTCATTTATTTTACATACGCACATTCATTACGGAACGAATTTGTTATTATGCCAGGCAAAATGATATCTCTAATACATCGGTGCCTGTGCCAAAATCATTAGTCTGTTTTCATATGTTATGCTCATATCCGGGTAAATAAACACAATGGATATCATCTGTTCCCTTGATAATTTCAGAGGAAGCATTACTTGCCAAAATTTACTATAGGTTAGAGCAGCATTTCTCAACCTTTTTACCCTTGTGTAGCCTTTAAAATAAATTGCATGTCTCAAGGAACCCCTGCGCAAAAAAAAACAAAACATCTTTTTCATTTTATTTTCATCGTAATAATAGGTTAGATAGGATGATGTCTATATTACATTATTGCAATAACAAAAAATAGGTCGTGCGTGTTTTGCTATATTATGTATAAGAAATTAAATGAAAAATCAAAAGTGCATGAGCTTATCTCACTTGTTCCCGCGGAACCCTTAGGGACCTTTTGCGGAACCTTGGGTTCCGGGGAACCCTGGTTGAGAAACGCTGGGTTACAACAAAGATTCTTAGCCTGAGGTACCGATACCGTCATGGGGTACGAAACCTTGTACCTGGGGGTGCGAGACATAATACCCAGTGCATGGTACTGTATGTTTACAATGAGAAAGCAAAGCAAGGTTTGTATCACTAATCCTTTTCATATGTTTGCATTGTATTTGTATTGGATGGGGGTACGAGAAATTTTTCTGAGATATCAAGGTGTACCAAGGGCACTGAAAAAGGTTAAGAACCACTGGGTTGGAGGCTATGGATGTGTCGAGTCCATGTTCATAGAATTATATGTTGGATACTCTGAAGGAGGTAAAGAAATTGAAACCTTTTCTTTACAATAAAAGCTTGAGTCTACTTGACTTACTTCGGGTTAACCATACTAAAACCTGAGGAGGACAGAAAGAATAATGAAGGACGCTACTTAGAGCTACGAGTAGAGGTTAGTATGTAATCTAATCCTCTTTATTGTGTTATGGTTTTCTTGACTCTTTCGGGTTAACTAAACTAAAATCTGAGGAGGAGAGAAAGAGTAATGGAGGATGCTAGTTAAAGCTGAGAGTAAAGGAAAAGAAGATCAGAGAGATCAAGCGTAGTAAAATATTAGATGCGTTCATCCTTTTCACCAGTCGTATCGTTCATTCCAGACAAGCTCTCATGTAGGCTACTGGTTCACTTATATATCTTGCTGACAAGAGTTATCTAACACAACCCTGTGCCATATGTGGCCTCTTAATCTCACCCACTCTGAGTATCTCAGAGTTAGACTAAGAGGAGCATACGAATTGCACTTACATCATCATATTGATCAGCGTTCATCCTATTCACCAGCCGTATCGTTCTTTCCAGACAAACTCTCATGTAGACTTGCTGCATAAACCTGTAGCATATGTGGCCTCTTAATCTCACCCACTCTGAGTATCTCAGAGTTAGACTAAGAGGAGCATACGAATTGCACTTACATCATCATATTGATCAGCGTTCATCCTATTCACCAGACGTATCGTTCATTCCAGACAAACTCTCATGTAGACTACTGGATCACTTATATATCTTGCTGCATAACCCTGTACCATATGTAGCCTCTTAATCTTACCCACTCTGAGTATCTCAGAGTTACTAGACCAAGAGAAGCATACAAATTGCACTTACATCATCATATTGATCAGCGTGCGGTCTGTGATAAAAAAAAAGGTAACCGATTCTGTCAGCTTTGATTTAGCCTTGATCTCA
>NC_134804.1:33055246-33067746 GCF_046742065.1 Oratosquilla oratoria | reverse complement strand
GTATATGTCAGAAGAAAAACCGGAAATTCTGAGTTTCTTAAATAGATACATGAAAGAGTATTAATGTAAAGACAAGGCAAGGGACTAACAAAAATAGAGATGGATGCAAGACACGGGTGAAAGCTATGAAGAAAACTGGTCCAGCTGGGAGATGAAAAAAAAAACGAGTATGAAAAGTTTTCAAAGAAAGGTTGAGGAAAGAACAGTAAAAGGAAAGCGCAATGGAGATTAGAAAGTACGAAGATATTTATTAGAAACTGGAAGTCAAAAGCAAATAGTTAAGTGATATCAGAGGATGCGTTGTAGAGGAAATAAAGAATCTTTGAGAAATATAGAGGAAGATGTAGATAAATGGTTCATGAAGAACGTAACAACACAAGAATGGAAGAGACTACAAGAGACCATAAGACCTACACTAGGCAGTTCCATGTTCGCTACCACCTATCATCCCAATTCATAAACTTATCTAATCTTTCCTTAACACAACCAATAGTTTCGGCGCTCAGTATATGGTTACTAAGTCTATTCCAAAGAGATCGACCGTAAAATATGGAGGATTTTGGAGGAAGAAGAACATAACATAAGAATGAAAGAGACTACAAGAGATCATAAGACCTACACTGGGCAGTTCCATGTCAGCTACCACCCACAGAGTCATCTAATCGTTCCTTAACTCAACCAATAATTTCAGCGCTCAATACATGGTTACTAAGCCTATTCCATTGAGGGAGACGGTAAAATATAGAGGATTGTGGAGAAAGGGGAACATAACGACATAAGAATGGAAGAGACATAGGACCTACAGTAGGCAGTTCCATGTCCGCTACCACCTATCATCCCCATCCATATCTAATATTTCCTTAATAGAACAAGTAGTTTCAGCGCTCACTATATGGTTACTAAGTCTATTCCATAGAGAGAACATGTAAAATATGGAGGATTGTAGAGAAAGAACATAACATAAGAATGAAAGAGACGACAAGAGATCAGAAGACCTACACTGGGCAGTTCCATGTCCTCTACCACCTACCATTCCCATCCTTAAAGTTATCTGGCTACCTCCCTTGTAAGGGGGAAAAAGCCTTTGGTATATATATGCAAAATTATCTAGTCTTTGAAAATCCATGTGAACAAGTTGTATAGACACGGTAAAGGAAACATGGACTGGAGGTGAAGCTTTTATTCCTGACGTTATACGCTCGCACACCCCCTTGAGCCGTAAGGCGTGTATATAAACTCTGTATGTATCTAGTATGCTCATTCCTTTGAGAAAGTCGATAGACGAAACGTCAGGAATAAAAGCTTCACCTCCAGTCCATGTTTCCTTTACCGTGTCTATATATCTAATCTTTCCTTAACTCAACCACTACATGGTTACTAAGTCTATTATATGGAGGGAGAACACAGAAAATATGGAGGATTGTGGAGGAAGAGGGAGCGTTACGAAGGACAAGTTGCTAGGCCTGCTCTGGGAACGTTAAGCTTGAAGCCAAACACGATTTTCACGACAGTGTCAACAATGTCGCGCTGAGCGGGACTGTGTGTCCTAACCAGGGCTGTCAACAGCCTGATGCCAGAATTTTTAGTGTCGCCAGTGTCAATAGTACATCAGAAATGCATCAACAGTGTATGGGAGACGTTACATGAATATAGTCTTGAGTTAAGATGTGTATAAGCCCTTCTGGGCGTCTTCTTTATGCAAATAAGCCTAACAGTGTAATGGCGCACTTTATAGGTTTTATTCTGGTAAGTTACGGATAGATCTATTCTATCTTAGGAACCTCATGGATAGATATGAAGAAAATCCATCGAGCGTAGAATATTTTTTTCCTTTCATTCTATCAAGTACTATGTGCTGTTTTTATCCACCCGGGACTTCGTGGTAAAATAAATTAAGAGCTTTATTATATTTTTTACCTGTGGACCCCTCCCTCAATTAAGAAATTTCTCATTTTTCTACTATTTTTCTTTGCATTTTCTTACACTGTGAACATAAGCCAAAGAAAAAACAATTTAAGTTGTTTTAATCGTGTATTGGGGTAATTCCAGGACCAGCTGCACCAGCTGAAGATCGAGTCCATTGACAGGTGGTGTCAGAGATGGTCTTTCCTGCTTTTACCAACTCCTTTCCTCCTAATCCATTGGTGCCAAATCTATCTAATTCATTGTTGTCAAATCTATCTTCTTCGTGACTGTTTCACCTTATTTGCCCTATGTCAGAAAATTATTTTGTTCTGAATAACACAAAAGGATTTTTACTTTATTTGGGGAAATATTAAATCTGAGTGAAATAAAAGCTATTACGGTAAAAAAATTGACGACTAATCTCTTCTGGAGTATTGATTATCATTTGCACATTGAGATTTTTTTTTGGGGGGGGGCTATATCCAGATGGTTTTAATCAATTTAAAATTATCTCTGGTTCAAGAGAAGTTAAATGACAAATGCACTCCGATTTTTTTTTTTTTTTTTTTTTTTTAGAAGTATTCTTCCCACCTCCCATTCAGTTGCGCAATGCATTCCCTTTTGTTACAGTTGTTGCATTCTATTTTCACTCTTTCCCCTTTTATCTGATATTAGCTTCCATGTAGTGCATTCTTCCTCTATATATTCATTTTCTGTCTACATACTTCAAAGACCGTCAGAAATATTTGAATAGATAACATACAACAGAACAGATATAGAACACATGTATACACGCACACACACACACACACACACACACACACACACACACACACACACACACACACACACACACACACACACACACACACATACACGCAAAGACACACAGACACAGACACACAAATACACACACACACACATATATATATATATATATATATATATATATATATATATACGCGCACAACATAAGTGTGTGTGTGTGTGTGTGTGTGTGTGTGTGTGTGTGTGTGTGTGTGTGTGTGTGTGTGTGTGTGTGTGTGTGTGTGTGTGTGTGTGTGTGTGTGTAAAAAAAGATATATATATATATATATATATATATATATATATATATATATATATATGTATGTATATGTGTGTGTACAGTATGTGTGTGTGTGTGTGTGTGTGTGTGTGTGTGTGTGTGTGTGTGTGTGTGTGTGTGTGTGTGTGTGTGTGTGTGTGTGTGTGTGTGTGTGTATACATGTATGTATGTGTGTGTGTATTTGTATACATTTCTAATTGTAATCTATTTTTTTCATGTTATTCCCTAACTAACCTCCTTATGGACCTAAAGGTCATCTGTCTGCGCCCATTTCTATTGTAATTCACCGTAATCCTTTGTTCCCCATCGCAGATCCAGACTACTTAGACCCTTTGTTCTGGCCTCTCTTCGGCGACACCTGCTCTGCTCTGTCGCCAACCCAGACCGCACAGACTCATCGCGAAAGGTGCCGAGGTTGCAAAGGTCCCTCTCAAGGCCGGCCATCTGCCGGAGCCTCGCCACCTACTCAGAAACTTGCCCGTTTCTTTCCTTTTGCGAGTTGGGGGAGGAGGAGGATGAAGAGGAGTAGTAATAGGAAGAGGAAGAGGAGGATGAGATGAGGCTGGGGCTAAGGCTGAGGTTGAGGCTGAGGCTGAGGATGAGGATAAGAGGGAGGAAAAGGATTAGAAGAAGAAAAGTATTAGAAGGAAAAGGGGGAGGAGGAAGAAGTAGATGGGTTTAGGAAAGTAGGAATACAATAGAAAACGGAGGAAAGATGATGAAAGAATTTAAATTCAAGTAGATCGTGACGGTGGTGATGAACTTTCGGTATAATGCGCGAACAGCCACAACCACTAGATGCATGTGAAAGGGACGAAGTAATGTGGGTCTGACGAAGTGAAGTAATGAGGGAAAGAAGAGAACCTCCGTCCCTCTAGAGATGGTACGGTTCCTCCAACCAATTATGTCAAGGTTACCTTTGGACGTCCGTTCTCGGAGTCGGAGGAACTGCCAAGTCAGTTTCCTCTTCCCTTCTTCTTCTTCTTCTTGCTCCTTCTACTGCCAACCTATTTTGCCTTGATTGTAGAGAGAAGAAGAAGAAAAGGGAAAGAAAAGGGAGGAGTGGGAGTAAGGAATGGTAGAATGAATAGGAAGAATTGTAGAAGGATTAGAAAGAGAAAGAAACAGCGCGATAACCGTAGGAAAACGAGATATAATCCGTTAAGTAAACTGGGAAAAATAAGAAATGGGAGTAGGTGGAGGGGTAGGGTAGGAAGAAGGGGATAGATAGGAGGAGGGTTGGGGGAAGAGGAGAAAGAGGAGGTGTAGAAGAGGAAGAAGAAGGAGGAGAAGTAGGATGAGACAGCCTCATCACCGTTGGCTCACTAATAAAACCAAAAGTGGCTGTACAGGAGGATATTTGGCTATGAAAGAGTCTTTGTCATGGACGTAAGCCTCATAACAAGATGTACCATTTGTTTACCACATACATATATTTAGTGGATTAAACATTTTTCTTCAGCGGGAACCAAATGGTTTTGTAATTGTGGTGGAGAGTGAAAGAACTATTTCACATGACACAGTATTATACGTTGTTTAGTGTACCATGGTACTAAGGATATATTTAGTGGTAAAGGTATGCACACACGTGAACCTTTGTGTATACACGAAAGGTTTCACCTATCTACATATACACAACCTTTCCACCTATACACAGTCTTGCTTTGCAGTCTTTATAGGAACTTTTTACTTTTTCGAGAGAGAGAGAGAAAGAATTTCGAGAGAACAGTTTACTAATAGAACTTAGCAGGAGTGTGCAAAGGTAAATCAAAGGAGAAAGAAAGCACTCAGGGAGCGGAAACAACTCACGTAAATACGGCAGTGTTCGTATTAAATGAACAACCTTAGTGAAATTAAACAACGGACACACGTGAACAAAATGCAATAACTTTATACACTAAATTTCAAGATGGCGGTGCGGAAAATTCTTCTACAGCCAAGGGCAATGGTGGTGACGCATATTGGCTGCCACCTTCGCACCTTTCACGTTCTCTGATCCTGTATTCTTCTCATCGATTGCAAGCTGCTCTCGTCCATCAATGTCGGTGGGCTGCCACCGACTCCAGCCTCTCCTTCTAATTCTTTTTATCATGGTGACTTTTTACCTGTTCACCTTCCATTTCAACTCCCACACCGGTGGTATTCCCTTTATACTAACACTCCTCTTAGTTTGTTGAAATACTCCTATTCTTTTGCAAAGAAGTTAAAAATTACTAATGAAAGGGTTGAGCTGTCGTCATTATTTTACTGTAATTAATTTCTATTTACTCTTCCCATTCCCCCATATTTAAGCGCCACTACATTACAGCCTCTTACTAATACTACCATTCCTTGTAATAGTGTCTCTTACACGATGAGCAAAGCCCTCGCTGACACCATCATCCTTCACTGCCAGCACCATCCTTCTAGTTACGCCATCCATCCAATTTTTTATAGCATCCCAGAACTCTTGACGAACGATGCTGCCAGACACTGTCATCCCTCCCAAAGGCTTGCCCCAGATCGCAAAGAATACAGTGGAGAGGTGTAATGTGAAACCATCTCAAGTATAGAAGAGCAATGTCTAGTTAATGACAGCAATATTTCTACCAAAGCCATAAGTGCATTTTCGAGCGAAAGAAAATTTTTAGTGCCAAGTACACAATAATAAGGTAATTGAGAAAGGAATTGTTTGTGTTTGATTCTCGAAATCTTTTTCTAGAGGGGAATGTCTCCCGGGAGGTGTAGAGACTAACATCATCATCATCTCAGCTTAAGATTAATATATAATATTCTGTGAAGGAGTGGTAATAAGGTCTCGTGTTTGCTGGTTAATTTTTAGTGAATCCTCTTTGATGAAGAGGACCATGAGCATCTGCTAGCTTTTTTCATTAGGCTCCTGTGTCTTTATCTTATTTTTTTTTTTTTTTATATATATATTTTTTTTTAGTTGTTTTTTTATCACGCGAGCTCATTTTCTTTGCGAAATGTTATGACATATATTAGTGTTAATCGGTCCCCACTTTGTAAATAAGTATACTTAGACGATTGAATTTACTGATAGAAAAAATATTGTGTGTTAAAATAGGGGCCTCCAGCAGGTGATTCAATTGAATTTCTACAAATCTCTAATGAACAGCTTATAAAAAAAATCAGGAAGGCTTGCCAAACAAGTCACGACGAATATATCAAACCGGTCAGGCCATAGGACACTTTTGATATCGTTAATTTATGCAAGAACCGAAAGATCGACCCGAATGTGTAACAACTCCATTAAGCTCTACATTTCGAAAATTACAGATTTTCTAAATTCAGAGCAGAAATATGTATAAACGTTTTCATCGTTGAGTGTCTACATTCTCCAAATACCATAATTTTATGTATGCATATATAAACACACTCACACACACACACACACACACACACGCACGCACGCACACACACACACACACACACACACACACACACACACACACACACACACACACACACACACACACACACACACACACACACACACACACACACACACACACACACACACACACACACACACACATACACATTCGCGCGCGCACACACACACACACACACACACACACACACACACACACACACACACACACACACACACATACATACACTCACACACACACACACACACACACACACACACACACACACACACACACACACACACACACACACACACACACACACACACACACACACACACACACACACACACACACACACACATTACCCATAGATCGGACCTACGAGCTCTGAGCTCTCTTCCAGGAGGGAAATAGCTGTCGATCACGAGTCCAACACGTGATCCAAAGACCAAGTGAAAGACCAAGTGAATACACACACACACACACACACACACACACACACACACACATACATATATATAGGATAAGTAAGAGTCCAACCAACCTACACCCGTGGGAACTCCATGAACACGATCATTTAAGTGGCATTGTGCACCTGGTTGCGCGCATGACAATTTGTTGATGTGCTCGACGTTATAAACTAATAATCTTCAAATAGAATAAAATTATTTTATTTTTCTAATGACCTTGTTCTAAGATTTTAATCGGTTTCTAAATTTATTATATTGATGGAGTATATCATTATTTCTGGAGACTTGTTAAACCGCTTATATAATACTTACGTAACAAGATCGAATGGTTATTCATGTGTAGATTATATGAATGTATACTAAACCAATAACTCAGTTCTTATTGTGGTACAGACTAGAATATAATTTTCATCAGTGGAGTGGAACCCCAGCATGAGGGAGACCTCTATAGGTTGTAACTCCTAGAAGTTTGTCTTTTGTAAAAATAAAGTAATCAGTGGTTCTTCGCCACCAACCAAATACAGGGCACTGTGGTACTCAAAACGTATATATCCTACAAGCTTTCAACATGTCAGTACGAGAACTGTATAATCCTCTTACTACATTAGTGACTTGTATTGTTGGTGGCTGCAGTGGTGTCTGGGATGGTGAGTGTGGTGTACATCCATTACTGAACTCCTACAAGTACCTGGAATGAGAAGAAAAAGAATATTTTAATCGGGTTATCTTTCATAAGGAGAAGACATGAAGGGTTTCAATGTAAAAAAAAATGTATCTTGTTGTTTGATATATTCCATTATGTAATCTAATTCTGGTGCAGATTCAATGAGTCGAGAAAGATACGGAAAATACGGGAGTAAAGACATGTATAGACGAACTGGGGGAAACTTGTTAAAGACGCAAGACATTTCAGACGACAGCAGCAAAAGACGACGCCGGGTTAAAACAACAAACAACATTCAAAACAAGTAATATTCCCGACACCAAGAAGTAAAACTGCAACAAGAGCAATGTCATCCAGTAGTCAGAGGCCTCCTCCTCAGTCTGAGACGTCGAGGACGAGTTGTTCCCTCAGACTCTTCTTTGGAAGAAACACCTGGAGGAACAAGAATCCCCTGGAAGAGATAAAAGAACGGGAATGCCAAGCAGCTTCTGGAGGTCAACCCGACACAGAAGCCCTCTGGAATAGATCCACAGAGGTTGGACAGGGACGGGAGACTGCGCCATCATGATGTTAGTTTTTCAAGAGGTTTGAGATAGAGGTAAACAACTACTAGCCTATTAGCCCTACCTAATGTACCCACTTTGGCTATTGTGTCTTTTTTATGAAAATATTGACCTGGAAGGGAGAGAAAGAAGGAGGTAGAAAGAGGAAGACAAATAGAAAATAGATAAGTATACAGAGAGAGAGAGAGAGAGAGAGAGAGAGAGAGAGAGAGAGAGAGAGAGTATGGCTACGGAAGAAGAGGCCAAAATATCAAAGATGATGAAAAGAGACGACAAGAAAAGTTGACAAAAGGAGGAAAAGTAAACAAGTTAAGAAACGGTGAGGATAAGAACGAAAACAGAAAAAGAAAAAAAGGTGACGAGCCACCATAAACGAGAGTACAGTGAAATACAAAAGCCAGGAGTCTTTAAGAGCTGGGAGTGTTGGGGGGAGGACAAAACGCTATTTACAAATTTTGTGTAACTAATTTCGTATCTTTTTCTCGTCCAAGACGGAGCGGAAATAAAAATACGCGGAGAAAAATTCGAAGAACTTTAACCGAAATTTTGAGTAAAGACGAGAGTATCTTCACGAGTTCGAAATTACATGGAAAGGAAAAGTGTTCGGACGAAGAATAAAAACCTGGAATTGTTGGCAGTGCAAATTGGAAAGAGGACTCTTTCTAATGAAGGCAACAACGATGAACACTAAAGCTTGTATATATGCATACTTACATATACCCATATGCGTGTGTGATTCACCATGGTCTTGAACCACGTGTTGGACTCGTGATCGACGGCTATTACCCTCCCGGATGAGAGCTCAGAGCTCGTATATGACCGATCTATGGGTTACTGCTGTGACCTTACACGCGCAAACACACCCAACTCCCCGCCCACGAGAGTTGAAGTAACGACTCGCAGCGTAGCGATACTGAAATTATTTCAGCCCAAGGCGAGCTTCAAACTCGGACCACTATAGTAGCAGTCGCGAACGCTACCACTGCACCGTCTACTTGTCTATGTGTGTGTGTGTGTGTGTGTGTGTGTGTGTGTGTGTGTGTGTGTGTGTGTGTGTGTGTGTGTGTGTGTGTGTGTGTGTGTGTGTGTGTGTGTGTGTGTGTGTGTGTGTGTGTGTGTGTGTGTGTGTGTTTTTACATGGAGACTGATTAATACACAAGCGCAGTTCCTTTGCCAGACAAACAACTTTCCAGATCGGAGACTACGATGCAAGGAAAGGTCTGTGATGATATTTTTAAGGACAACAGAAACCTAAGGAGCCCAGGCCATCACAAGGCAGTTCCAAGAAATGGAAGCATCTAAATAATTTCTTTCTCACATTGGTTGGCATCCACTGTGCGGTTCTGAATGTGAATATTCTTGCTGTCAAACTCCTGTTTTCCCTTGACTCCAAATACATACGTTTTTCTCCCTGTGTACATATATATGAGCATGTTTCGGTGATCTTATATGCAAAGTTCCTTTGTGCTATTTCGAGTTTGTTTCAGAAACTTCGCTTTTTGTGCCCACATTTCTTCGTGTCCCGTCCCTACTTCACTTCTCGATTTTTTTTTTCTTTTTCTTTACTTTTTTTTTTTACTTTTTTTCTGTCTTGCACACTAGTCTTCCTCTCGCATACACCTTTTGGTTTCTACGTATTCGTGTCCTCTTCTTTCCACTGCCTCCCCTTCCCAGTGGTCCCCCAACTTCCCAAAGTTTTTCATTTCATTCTACAACTTTTGTCTCCGTCCCTATCTTTCCTCCTTTGCTTTTCCATCCTCACAATATTTTTTCTCTCCGTTGTTTTATCCTCCTACTTCCACTTCTTGTTCTACTTATCTATCATACTTTTATCGTTCAATCAACTTTTCATTTTTTTCTCCTCTCATCCTCTATATCCTTTCTTTCCTTTCCCCTTTCCTTATCTTCCCTTTCTTTGTCTTTATTTTCTTTTGATTCTTTTCCTTAAGTTTTTTTTTTCATCTTCCCATTTTCTTCCCGAGGTTCCTCCATTTTCTTTCTCCTTTGTTCATTACTCTTTTCTTCCCCTCCTGTTTCTTTCCTTTTTTCTCTTTTTACCTCTTTTCGCCTTTTCTTCCCTTCCTTTTTCCTTACCTTTCCTTTCCTTCTCCCCAAATCATCCTCTTCCACTATTAAAAAATCCATTTCCTCGAACAATCAACTATTCATCTCTACCCATCTTTCCTCCTTCTATGCATTCCTCTACCTCTCCCTTGTATTCGACCTTACCTGACCTTTCATGACTCATTCCCTCGTCCTTTCCATCTACCTCCTTCACCACTCTTCCTTCTTTCATCGACCTCTCCATCCTGACTCCACCTTCCTCATTCCTTGTCCGCATTGCCTTAGGCCTCCACTTTGTTCTCCTTGACTTCCACGTCCATTCCCATTGCGCTATTTCCTCTTCTCCCCACCACTTGTCCTGTCCCTCCTCCTACTCCTCCTCTTCCTCCTCTTCCTCCTCCTTCTCTCACTCATATTTCTCCTTTTCCTCCTCCTACTCTTCCTCCTTCTGCCCCTCCTCCTACCCCTATTCCTCCTCTTCCTCCTCTTCCTCCTCCTTCTCTCACTCATATTTCTCCTTTTCCTCCTCCTCTTCTTCCTCCTTCTGCCCCTCCTCCTCCTCCTACTCCTCCTGTTCCTCCTGTTCCTCCTCCTTCTCTCACTCATATTTCTCCTTTTCCTCCTACTCTTCCTCCTTCTGCCCCTCCTCCTACCCCTATTCCTCCTCTTCCTCCTCTTCCTCCTCCTCCTCTCACTCATATTTCTCCTTTTCCTCCTCCTCTTCTTCCTCCTTCTGCCCCTCCTCCTACTCCTATTCCTCCTATTCCTCTTCTTCCTCCTCCTTCTCTCACTCATATTTCTCCTTTTCCTCCTCCTCTTCTTCCTCCATCTGCCCCTCCTCCTACTCCTATTCCTTTTGTTCCTCCTCTTCCTCCTCCTTTTCTCACTCATATTTCTCCTTTTCCTCTTCCTCTTCTTCCTCCTGCTCCTCCTCCTACTTCTATTTCCTTTTGTTCCTCCTCTTCCTCCTCCTTTTCTCCCTCTTATTTCTCCCTTTCCTTCTCCTCTTCCTCCTCTTTCTCTTTCTCCTCTTCCTCCTCTTCCTGCCCTTTCTCTTACTTCTATTCCTTTTCTTCCTCCTCCTTCTTTCCCTCTTATCTCTTCCTTTCCTCCTTCTCTTCCTCCTCTTCCTCTTTCTCCTCCTCCTCCTCCTGTTCCTCCTCCTCGTACTCAACACCCTTTCTTAATCCTACAAAACTCGCCTGACCCTCTGAGCGATATTCCCCTCTTTCCTTGTATATGCCAGTTACTCTTCACTCGTTTTTTTTTTTCTTCGTATTTTTTTTCTCCTCCCTCGTAAGGCTTCTCCTTCACTTTCTTTTATACCTCGTTTACACCACCAGTTTGATTTCTTCTTTGTTCCATCAATTGGGAATCAAACTGCGCCCGACTTGTAAACATTGCCAAATGTCTGCAAGAAATTTCGGTTCTTACTTGTTACTCACAAGCCTCAAGGAACGGGCGCCCGAGGGTTCAAACTAAATTGCTTCCTTGGGCACTAGCATAAAAAGAAAGTGATCTTATAAGTCTGATGCTGAAAATCCTTAGCAAAAGTATAACCTCCGAAATATGTGTGAACGTAATATTAGATGAAGGACCTGGCTTGTTGAGTTTATTAAAAAATTCAAGGAAATTGTATCATAATATACAATTAAAAAAATTCTGTTTTGGCTCAATTTAATATTTAATTCTTTATTCTAGAACGCATCGCAATAGTCTGATTTAAGACCAAACCAATTATGTGCAAATTACATCAACAACTTAATTTACCAGTGATATTCTGAATATCTTTCCTTAATTTCCGCGTCCCTCTTCTAATGCGTATTACTGATTTCCCTATTTCAATCAATCTTTCATTAGAATATTGATCCTATATAACAGACTATCTCACCCAGCTGAGGATAGCCCTTGCGCCGCAACAATTAAAAGAAATCTGAGAAATGTCAGTCACGTGTCAAATCTTATAATCGTCTCGACTCTTGTGTCGTTCCTTTGCTTCCCACGATGAGTTGTGTAGAGGCAGCGACGTATGTCACATACGCAAAGAACGCAACGAGTCATGAAACGTAGCAAACACAGTCACGGCTCATCATTCAGTGTGTTGCAAGAAGCTACTGCACGGTACGCAAGAAGTACGTTTTAAGTTTTAAGATAGAAGCTATGAAATGTACTTTCTATTCTGGCTACCGGGAAATGTTTTCATTCTGCGGATGAAAAAGTACTAAAGGAAAACCCACCAAACCCACATTAGAGCTTTACATGGGCGAAAACTAATATAGAATAAACTAAGAATCAAAAACAACTTCATCGTATGCTATTAGCACCGTATAGGCTCACAAACTGTGCAAAATGAATAACAAACAAGCTGTA
>NC_134804.1:33045246-33050246 GCF_046742065.1 Oratosquilla oratoria | reverse complement strand
ATAGAAGTGATGTGGATGAATGAGTTGAACGAAAATGGAGATATATGTTAGTACATGATTTCCTCAATCTTTTACTTGCATATATGATAGAACGCGTACGTCGCCTGTCCCTTTTGCAGTTCAAAGACTGTTGAACTAATTAACCAATCTTCAAAGTTGTGTCTAAGAACTAAAAATTAGATTCCAAGAATATTATGAATTCGTCCCAAGCCCCGATAAATGGAGTACGAGTATCTTGCTTGAACAACAAATGTGGTAAAATAAGTACAATATCAAGAAATATGACAATAAAACCTTATGAAAAATGTATAAATATATCGCATTGAATTCTGTAATAATTACTACAGCAAGGTTTTCAAGTACACTTGATTTATCCAGAAGCTATTCAATACACTTATTCATTTTGACGTTTATCTGTGAGTTTATTTCAAACTTCTTAGGGTACAGAATACTTAATGAGCACGATATTAACCCATGATACCTCTGGATAAGAATGCTGTGAACTTCTATATAAAAATGTAAATGAAAACAAAACTACTTTTTGGAGCTGCACTGCTTAAAAGGGCGAGGAAATAGCTGCGTACCTGTCCTAGTAAGCCAGAATACTAAAGTCAGAGCGTCGTCAGTAGGTGAAAGAAAACTTTATGTGTATGCGGTATTTGTGAAGAAAGTGTGTTACTGAGATCCCTCATCTTCAAAATCCAAGAATAAAATTTGACACACACACAGACCGAGTGGCGAGTGCACACAGTGTGTAGACTTGTGAGGTGAGTGAAGGACTTTGAGAAGCCTCTTGGTAGCTGGGGAAGAGTGGTATGAGGATTGTGCCGCAGAGAAGTAAGCGGGCAAGGACGTGAGGGGACGACAAATGTCTAAAACCAGACGCCAAGGCTCTTGCAACGGGGGTCAAGACAAGGGTTTTCCCTCCTTCCACGTGCTTGTCGTCAATGAGGCGTGTACCCTGAGATGAACACTAACACAAGTACTGCGTTTCTTAGGTTTGGGTTTCTGTATTCAACAAAGATTCTCTTCAGCTCAACGAGGAGAGTGTCTGGAGGAGGTGGACGGGTGACGCTTTCGGGGAATGGGGAATGACCTAACTTGTCCGATTAACCCTTCTTACACAAGGAGTGAGGCAAACTTGTGTAGTTCGACAGAGAAAAACTAAGAGAGAAAAGCTTCTTTGTTGTCGTCGTTAGCAGTGGCAACAACAACACGAAGAACATGACCTAAGAAATAAAGAAGTCATGAACTCCATGAGAAGGTGTTGTCACTATAATAACTATGTACATATATATATATATATATATATATATATATATATATATATATGTACATGTATGTATGTATGTATATATATATATAATATATATATATGTGTGTGTGTGTGTGTGTGTGTGTGTGTGTGTGTGTGTGTGTGTGTGTGTGTGTGTGTGTGTGTGTGTGTGTGTGTGTGTGTGTGATTTTTATGACGGTCACATACAGGATTCGAACCCACTGCTCTCGGCCACCCGTAAGATTACCTTCATAGAGCCTTTACGGGTGGGCAAAAGCAGTGGGTTCGAATCCTACATGCGACTGTCATAAAGATTATCGGATTAATGTCGCTGTCACTAGCAAATTTCTCTCTCTCTCTCTCTCTCACACACACACACACACACACACACACACACACACACACACACACACACACACACACACACACATATATATATATATATATATATATATATATAATGTGTGTGTGTGTGTGTGTGTGTGTGTGTGTGTGTGTGTGTGTGTGTGTGTGTGTGTGTGTGTGTGTGTGTGTGTGTGTGTGTGTGTGTGTGTGTGAACATAAGGACATAAGAAGGATACTGCATGAGACTATAAGACCTACACTAGGCAGCTCCATGTCCATTATCACCTGTTATCCCCATCCATAAAGCTGTTTAACCGTTTCTTAAAACAACCGATAGTTTCAGCGCTCACTACATGGTTACGAAATCTATTCCATTCGTTGACCACCCTATTAGTAAACCAATTCTTTCCTATTTCCTTCTTAAATCTAAATTTGTCCAATTTAAATCCATTACTGCGAGTCCTGCTCTGTTGTTTTAATATGATAACCTTCTTTGCGTCACCCATTTCAACACCTCTATTAGATCACCCTGCACTCTGCGTCTTTCCAGAGAGTGTAAGTTAAGGTGCCTAAGCCTCTCTTCGTAAGGTAAATTTCTGAGCCCATGTATCATTTTGCTCATTCTACTGATTATATATATATATATATATACATATAATATGCGTGTACATATATGTACACACACATATTTATATATGTACACAAATATTTTCCATTGGATTGGATATATATGTACACATATTTTCCATAGAAGTTCAAAAAAACCTGTTTGGTTTAACGTAAACTATCAGATGAAAAACAACCATTTCAATAGCACCACCGTGCCGTTGATCCAAAGTCTGCATGAGGAAATGAAGTATATCAAGGTCATTTGGAAATTGAAAATGGGCGTCTGTTGTTTGAATGGTTTTAGAGTTGTAATTGTAGTGGGCGGGGTCCAGTTACACCAGTGGGTTCAGTCTAGAATATTTGTAATGGAATTGGAATTATGGATTTTGAATAATCAGAAATTTTGTCAGTGATGACCGTTGGCTTTGTGTAGAGGAGTATTGGAATGTTGGACCTGTGGTATGAATGGCGGTAGTAAGGCGTGAAGGAAATAAAAAAGGTAAAATATTTGTTACTATAGGACCGGATAAATTGAAACCTTAATGTTGCTGTTATACTAATTTTACATTGAATAATTCTGTTGAGATTTTTTTTTTTTTTTTTGAGTAAGAGATCATCATCTAAACCAATGGTTCTCAACCAGTGGCCCATAGGACCTTATTGGGCCACGGCGGTTCACAAGTGGGGCCGCCAAGCGAAAACCACTAAGAATTGTGGATGCAAAACGATTAGATTTAATGTTGAAGCCATCTCCATGAGGTTAACGAACAGCAATTCATAAGCACGGGGTATACGTGAAAATAGGTTGAGAACCCCGGATCTAAACCAATGGTTCTTAACCTTTTTCTCTGTCCGTACCCCTTGATATCTCAGAAATTTTCTCGTACCCCCATCCAATACAAATACAATGCAAACATGTGAAAAGGATTAGTGATACAAACCTTGCCTTGATTTCTCATAGTAAACAAATACAATGCAAACATGTGAAAAGGATTAGTGATACAAACCTTGCCTTGATTTCTCATAGTAAAAATACTGTACCATTGCACTAACTATCATGTCTCGTACCCCTAGGTTCAAGGTTTCGTATCCCTTGGTGTTAAAGGCAACCCAGGTTAAGAACCACTTATCTAAACATATGATTCAAGAGATCACGATGTTCCACGAAGTGTTGTGTCGTCAGGAAAGAGAGATGTAGACTTGAAGAGATGTCGCTGTTCCAGCTGCTCGTGGATAGGCCACAGCGACACCGGGCTATGACACTAGATTTATTGAAGAAACCAATCATTCCTCTAGTCCCAGCCAGATGTCCTGTGCCTCAATTGTATTGTGGTCGTATCTACGAGTATATCTGTTCCCCCTCGGAAATCAATGGGGGTGTGATTTTAGCAAACGTTTGTTGAAGGTGTGTGAAAAGTATGTTTGTTTGATAACTGCATTATTGGAAATCTATCAATGTGGAATCGAATATAGTAGCAAAATAAATTATTTTTTATCAAAATTTTCTCTTGCTATGGGATGCTAGGTAAAGTATGTAATACGAACTTTAAACAAACCTTTGACAAACTTTGAAAGAAAAAGTACTATTTAATAACTACAATATTGGAAATTTATCAATGTAAAATCGAATACAGTAACAAAATAGATTAATTTTAATTAGAAATTTCTCTTCTTATGCGATGCTAAGTAAAGTATGCAATACGAACTTTAAACAAAATTTTGACAAACTTTGAAAGAAAAAGTACTATTTAGTCTCAAGTATGAATAAAATGCCTAATACTATATAGACAGCGTTCTTTATGTATGATCTATGTGAATATACATTTGAAATATCCTAAAGAAAAACACTGTTTCATCACATACTTCAAACATGCATGCTAGTATGCATGGTATGTGGCAACCTTTCAACAACCGTTTGTATAACATTTGCTTTCTTGGGGGGACGGGAGGGAGGAGTATAACACCAGAACTGAAGAATCTATAAATATGTATTCGATCCTGTATGTTATACTCGTATGTCGTAGCAGTGCTCAGAAATGAAATAGCTGAATTTTATTTTCGATACAAATAATATATCCTAGAACTTGAATAAGGTAGATATGGTTCAGAAAGCGACAGTTTTGTATACGAAAATAGTGGTACGGTAAAAAGGTAAAGTGCACAGAATATAAGATCCAATGGGCTTGAACACAAAATAAAAACAGCACAAAAGTTGATGATGACGATTTTTGATAAGGGGAAATTATCATTAAGAGAAGAGGGAAACCAAAAAGGAAGAATAAATAAGAAGTGAAGAACTTGTAGGGGCAAATTAAAAGAAAGAAAAGTTAGAGTAACAAGAAAGAGAAATAAAATATAAGAAAATTATAAAGAAACAAAAAATTAGAAAAATATTATATCTAATTTAGTAAGTAAATGAATATTTAAGTAAATAGATAAATAAATGAATAAACAAGCCAATAGATATATAATCTAATAAATAAGTAAACAAAAAATAGATTAATTGAATATATAAATGAATTAATTGATAAATAAATGAATCGTTAGATTAACTAATAAATAAATGAATAGGTAGATGAATAGATAAATAGATAAATAAATAAGTGAATAAGTGAATAAATCAATTAATTGTTAGATGAACAAATAATAAACAAATAAACTATTAAATAGATAAACCAATAAATGAATATATATATATAATTGAATAAATTTATTAATCAATAAATTAATAAATAGATGAATAAGAAATAATTGATAAACTTATAGGGCT
>NC_134804.1:33040246-33042746 GCF_046742065.1 Oratosquilla oratoria | reverse complement strand
GCTTTAACGCGCACCGCTGGGAAGGAATGGTAAGGTGGCGTTGAGCCAATCGTGAGCCGGGGAGAAGAAATAGCAGAGGAATGTGCAAGAGAGGCCATAATTGGAGAGTGAAGAAGCAAGGAAGTGAAGTGAGGAATAGAACGGAAGCAAAAGTTTACAGGAGAGGGATGGAAGAAGGAGAGAGAAGGAAAAGGAAATGAGGAGAGATGAAATGGGAAGAAGGAAGAGGGAGGAAGGAGATAAATATGAGGAAATAAGAGCTAAAATGCAGGTGGGGAGAATATACTTTTCATCTCACGAAAGAAGACCACTGTGGTGGCATTTCTATGCAAAGGCATTATGGCTAATCTACCCAACATTGTTGTAATGTTGGAAAGGCGTCACATTTGCTGTACAACTTGGGAAAGTTGCCATGTAGTATCAAATTCTTAGACGGTCTAATATTGTATAAAAAACGGGAGTACGTTTTGAAGAACACGATAAAATTCTTCGTGCCCCGTTGAGACGTCAATGGTTGTGACAAAATCTGGCTAGATAAAATAATGACAACACTGTATTCTATCACAAAATATTTATACATTCCGTGTGGTTAATAAAACTTAAGCTATTTCTGAACTTATATCTTAGTATGTTATATTACATAAGAACATAAGAATAAAGGAGACTGCAAGAGACCATAAGGCCTACACTAGAGTTGTTTAATCGTTTTTTAAAACAACATAAATCATAACGCCAATATATGGCTGTCTTCCGTAAAATTCTTAATACATTCCATGTGGTTATAAAACAGAATTAGCTATCTGTGAGTTCATATGGTAATGCTTATACCCTTGAGTAAAACACGTCTTCCCATCTGAAGATGAAGAAAGGTGAATTAACGTTTAGCTTTTCCAGACTAGATCGATCCAGAATCTTTAAGAACTTATGTTGGCTAACGTCAAGTCCTTTTATTCAGATAGGAAGAATCCTTACTGGATGAAATAGTTAATAATCTACTCGAATAGGCTCCTTCAATTAATCCTATATGATTCCGATCTTCCAAATGGGACATTTAAGGATTTTACTGACGATGCCAAGCAGTGCCATTCATCTTGGAAACAAAAAACTGAACAGGTAAAGGGTTAATCGAAACGGCCGTGGAAAAACTTCCATCCATCATGTAGGCGAGCTCCCCGTGTTGACTTTTACTTCAAGGTTCTGCTGCAGTTGAACGTTCAGCTGGATGTTCGTTTTTCAGTATCGCAAAATCCATCACGTTTCAAGGCCGTAAAATCTCATTAATCACCTCAAATATCACTGGTTCAAAAATATCGTCGCTATGTAACTCTCCTTACCTATTCATATTAGAAGTCGTCTAGATTCGTAAGTTATGATATACGAAAACGCAGTCGCTGGAACAGTTTCGTGAGTGTTCATTCACTATTCGTTTAGTCTGTCTCATTAGGAAATAGGTGTAGCACATATTATGGAGTGTATATGGAACAGCATGTAAGAGTGAAACAAGCGTGTGTTTTGACCCTGCGTCTGCAACTAGAGTGTTTTCGTCGTTGATTACGACTGGACGAGTGAAGGGTCGAATCTACCTGTCAGTGATTTTGATGACAAATGCTACTCTGTTCCCGAACACCATTGTAGCGGTGAGTTTTTATTTATTTTTTTTTCTCTCTCTCTCTTTCATGGTAGTGATAAAAGACAACTATCGCAAATAGGAATATATTATTTTATATATATTTACATATGCATTTTATACATATATACACCAAAGCCTTTTCCCTTTTATAAGCGGGTAGCTAAATCAAAAGGCACATACCCACTCCACTCCCATCCACGACCCTTTCCTCCCTCTCATTTTAGCTCCACGTGGATGACGGGTCATACCTGTATCCCGCCCACTGCCATGGGTCAGAAGTAATGCAGCAAGATACAGTTCATCACAGCAACACCGCTTCACTAAGTCATCCGAACACAGCCATTCTTCGCTCACCCTTATCTTCTGCCTTCTCTCTTCCTTGCTGAACAGGCATTCTCCTCTTGCTCAAACAAGGGAATGTACACACACACACACACACACACACACACACACACACACACACACACACACACACACACACACACACAAATTGTTGGAGAATCCTACAACTTGCTAACATCAATAAAAGTAGCATTTACATTTTTGGACGAAGAAATCATTAAACAAATATTGGTCACATTGATAAGGCCTAGACTAGAATATGCGGCGATCTTGTGGTCACCCAGTACCAAAAAGAACATAGAGAAAATAGAAAGAATCCAGAGAGCATCAACAAAAATGGCACCGGCACTCGCAAACTTGTCATATGAGGAGAGATTGGCTAAACTAGATTTACCGACTCTGGAGCAAAGAAGAGAGAGAGGTGACCTACTGACCATCTACAGAATCATGAAAGGCACAGAAATACTTGATAGAGAAGACTTGTTAAACTGGGACAGGAGAAGCACAAGAGGACATGGAAAGAAAATA
>NC_134804.1:33032746-33037746 GCF_046742065.1 Oratosquilla oratoria | reverse complement strand
GACGGAGACCAAAACTGTACCGCATAGTCACATGCACACACACACACACACACACACACACACACACACACACACACACACACACACACACACACACACACACCTCTATATAGATATATATATGTATATATATATATACATATATATATGTATATATATATGTATATATGTATGTATATATATATATGTATATATATATGTATATATATATATATGTATGTATATATATGTATATATATATATATATATATATATATATACATATGTGTGTGTGTGTGTGTGTGTGTGTGTGTGTGTGTGTGTGTGTGTGTGTGTGTGTGTGTGTGTGTGTGTGTGTGTGTGTGTGTCTGTGTGTATACATACATATATATATATATATATATATATATATATATAATATGATGTTTGTACTGACGTCAGGAATCGTAAATACAAGGTAATTTTTATTGCTGTGAATATAGAATTGTATTTTTTTTTCATGACAAATGTATAAACTGACATGTGCAAGATTTGTGACAACAATGCAGTATCCTATTACTTTTTTTTTTTAATTGAACCTTTTGCTCATACAGAAAGGTTTTATTTTTGCCAAGGTAGAATTTCTCCAAATGACATTTTTTTACTTTTCTGTGATAACTTGGTAAATAATTGATACAGTTTTTGATTTATTGAAAAAACATATCTCTTATTGAGAATCGTTAGGATCAGTTAAAAAATGAAATATAAAATATAACTTTTGTCGGGACATTTGCTGGATAAAAAATTGAAAAGTCGATGAAAAAATTGTTAAGTAAATATTGATTGCTTATAACATGAATGTTACTGACATATTCATGGAAGTCGCACACGTATCCACTCATGGTTACTCTGTGTTTCATATTTCAGGAATTACTGAGTATATTATACATACATATACCAAAGGCTTTTTCCCCCTTACAAGGGAGGTAGCCAAAAAAAACAAAGGCATAGAAACCACTCCCACCCATTCCATCCCCTACATACTCCACTCCCCTCTACCGTCTTCCCTCCCTCTTATCTTGGCACCTCCTGGATGACGGGTCATCCCTGCATCTTCTCCACTGCCCAGGGTCAGAAGCAGTGCCGCAAGACACAGCACATCCACAGCAAGGCCGCTTCATTAAATAGGTGACTCCACCCTCTCCGCCTCCTCATTCAAAATAGGAGAAGAGTATATTATAGAATAAGTAAAAGCAAAAACGATTATTGTATGACAACAAGATAAGGACAAATCTTTGTGTCTAAATGACGATGAATCCGAATTTGATACTCGTCAGAAACCAACGGTGATTATAGATATAAAATGAATATACATCAACAGTGTTTTAATATATCTTTATGGTTTTGCAAGAAAGGTATAAAAATTGGTGTACATTTTTTAAAACTATATATGCACAAGACAAATAGCACATTAGCCGAATACACAAAGAAAAGGTAAAAATTTATGGAAAGAAGAAGATAAAAATAAAAAGATGAAGGTGATGATGATGATGATGATGATGATGATGATGATGATGATGATGATGATGATGATGATGATGATGATGATGATGATGATGATGATGATGATGATGATGATGATGATGATGATTATGACGACGATGACGAGGATGATGATGAGGAGGAGGAGAAGGACGCGGACGACGAGGACGACGAAGACAAAAGAGAAGAGGTACGAGAGGTGAAGAGGAAAGGCAATACAGCCGTCTCCCGATCCAAACAGCGCTAAACTATTATCACACGATACGAACAAGATCGGAACAAGTATCACAACTATCCCAGCAAAACAAGCCATTACGAAGCCAAGGGGACAAAAAGACACGCAATTATCTAACGGAGCAGAAGAAAGTCGAGGCAAAGTTTGAACCCGAAATAGATTGTAACTTCTTCAAGGAGGGGTGGGGGGGGGGGTCAGGGACCCTTCAGGGGCAAGAACCCCTTAGGGGCAAAAGGGGGTAGTAGGGGCGGGGGGCGGAGGGGAGAATGAGGAAAGGCTGAGGAGAACTTGACGGGTTAGGGAGGGGGTGGGGAGGGGTTCTGAACAAAGTTAGCAGGAAGGATTATAGGTTTAGGATTGTCAAGGAGGAAAGAGGAATAGAGTTAAGGTAAACTTGATGATAAAAACTCAGAAAGAGGCAGGAGATAAGGAGGAAGGAATATGCAGTCTGCCTAAGGAGAAGGGTGAAGGAATAAAATGTATGGTTAAGATTCGAACTGGAAATCAAAGCCTGGAAGATTTATGGAACAGTGTGATTCACCTTGGTCATCTTGGTCTTTGGATCACGTGTTGGACTCGTGATCGGCAGCTATTTCCTTCCCGGAAGAGAGCTCAGAGCTTGTATATCCGATCTATGGGTAATGCTATGACCTTACACGCACACACACACACCCAACTCCCCGCCCACGAGAGTTGGAGTAACGACTCGAAGCGCAGCGATACTGAAATAATTTCAGACCTGGGCAGGATTTAAACCAGGTACCACCAGTACCGCCGTACTGACAGTCTGGGACTCTACCAACCGCGCCACCGAGAGAGTGTGTGTATGTGTGTGTGTGTGTGTGTGTGTGTGTGTGTGTGTGTGTGTGTGTGTGTGTGTGTGTGTGTGTGTGTGTGTGTGTGTGTGTGTGTGTGTGTGTGTATGTGTGCGTGTGTGTGCGTGCGTGGTTGTGTGTGACTCACCATGGTCTTGAATCACGTGTTGGAGTCGTGATCGACAGCTATTTACCTCCCGGAAGAGAGCTCAGAGCTCATATATGACCGATCTATGGGTAATGCTGTGACATTACACACACACTCAACTCCCTGCCCAGGAGAGCTGGAGTAACGACTTGCAGCGCAGCGATACTGAAATCATTTCAGCCCTGGGTGGAATTCGAACTTGGACCTCTGTAGCAGCAGTTGCGAACGGTACCACTGCACCGTCGAGTCGTGTGTGTGTGTGTGTGTGTGTGTGTGTGTGTGTGTGTGTGTGTGTGTGTGTGTGTGTGTGTGTGTGTGTGTGTGTGTGTGTGTGTGTGTGTGTGTGTGTTGTATGTGTGTATTGAGTATGTGGTGTGCTTATATATGTGTAAGACTTATGATCCACATAGATGCCTTCCGGATATGAGCTCAGAATACATAGCCTCACACACTCCATCCCTTGTTTTAGGAAAACTGTATTTGCGGTATTAATGAAATTCCTCGCGTTGGAAGCACAGTGTGAGCTTGGGACTTCAAGCATGGTAGGCCTTGATACTAACCATTACATTAACATGTCGAGTGTGTATGAAACCTTACCTTCTTGTTTTGTAACACTGGAGCCAGCAATTACAGAAACTACGGTGCTTTCCATGCCATCTGTCATTTCACCACTTTTACCTTTTATTTACGTTTTTTTTTCTTTTTTCATCTAGATAATCCAGTTTTTTCTTTCGTTCACTCTTCATTAATTTCTCTTTACACACACACACATACACACACACACACAAACACACACGCACATACACACACATACACACACATACACACACACACACACACACACACACACACACACACACACACACACACACACACACACACACACACATACAAACTCACACGTACAAACACACACACACACACACACACACACACACACACACACACACACACACACACACACACACACACATACACAAGCGCGCGCGCGCGCACGCACAGCTCTCGTCCCATTATCTCAGTGTTTTTTAAATGTACGATAATTGACTGCCCTAAATATGCATCACTACGTACCTCTATTCCGTATAGTTGATTCTCTTTTTTTTTTCTTTTTTTTTGTCATTTAACTTGGAGTAAACATTTTTTTTTCTTCTTTCTTTCCTTATCAAACCTTTTTTTTCTTTTCTTTTTTTTTCTTTTTTTATTATTATTATCAAGACACTCCTTACTCTCACCTGTTTATGTTTCAGCTGCGGACAAAACGGGAAAGTCATTAATATGTAATACATAATTTTGCATGCGATATCAAACTCCCGTTGCATCGTGTTGCATCCCTCTCTAAGCCAAACCTTATATGTTTAATCTCACACCATCAGTCTTTCGTTTAAAGACTTGTAATCAAGTTTTGATTACAAATCTTGACACTACAACGCTTTGATTGTAACAATGGGTGCCTTGTAAAATACATATTTCTTGGTGAAGTTATTATATAAAGTAAAGCATTCTGTAATTTTGATTGCGTAACTAAGATTCACTTTGATCGTTACAATACGTCTTTCAGTCCAACGCAATATCCCCCTAGAAATTCTATTTTAAACAGGCTGGAATACTAGTATCTATCTCACTCCCTGATCATATTTGAGCCTTTGATTGTTAAAATACGTCTTTCAATCCAATGGAATATCCCCTAGGAATTCTATTTTAAATAGGCTAGAATAATAATACCCATCTCACTCCCCTGATCATATTTACGAGCCTTTGATCGTTAGTTTACGTCTTTCAGTCCAATGCAATATCCCCCTAGAAATTCTATTTTAAACAGGCTGAAATACTAGTATCTATCTCACTTCCTGATCATACTTACGAGCCTTTGATCCTTAGCATACGTCTTTCAATCCAATGTAATATTCCCCTAGAAATTCTATTTTAAACAGGCTGGAATACTAGTATTTGTCTCACTTCCTGATCATATTTGAGCCTTTGATTGTTAGAATACGTCTTTCAATCCAATACAAAATCCCCTAGGAATTCTATCTTAAACAGGCTGGAATACTGGTATCTATCTCACTCCCTGATCATATTTGAGCCTTTGATTGTTAGAATACGTCTTTCAATCCAATGCAAAATCCCCTAGGAATTCTATCTTAAACATGCTGGAATACTGGTATCTATCTCGCTCCCTGAACATATTTGAACCTTTGATTGTTAGAATACGTCTTTCAATCCAATGCAAAATCCCCTAGGAATTCTATCTTAAACATGCTGGAATACTGGTATCTATCTCGCTCCCTGAACATATTTG
>NC_134804.1:33007746-33027746 GCF_046742065.1 Oratosquilla oratoria | reverse complement strand
TGTGTGTGTGTGTGTGTGTGTGTGTGTGTGTGTGTGTGTGTGTGTGTGTGTGTGTGTGTGTGTGTGTGTGTGTGTGTGTGTGTGTGTGCGCGCGTGAGCGTGTGTGTGAGAGGTCGCTTTTGATACCATGGTATTGTAACCGTCTGTGATGATGTTAACAGTTGTGGTAAAAGGATCTTTTTCACGCCTATAAAGGTGTTAATTTCTTCTAACTCGCCAAACATTACGAGTGTAGAAACGAAGAGCTTGGCTTTAAATTGATCAGAAGTGTTTATGAGGTGCTGAAAGAGAAAGTAATTGTTGAGGGAATGAGGGGATGATAGACAAGACAATAAATGGCTTAAAGATCTTTTCCTTGGAGTTTTAGTGACGATCCTTAGCATCTAGAACAAATATTGATGTTGTTCGGGGTGAGGTATACTATAGGTCTACATGGTAGAAGAGATCAACCTCGCTTCAACGTTTATGGTCATGGGAATGATAGAAGTGATCAAAGATGATAATCAAACAAATGTCAGGCTTGATTAGCCAAGCCTCTGTAACCGCAATTACATGGACATGAACTGGCCGAGAGAACGAGTTTCTGTTTGTTTGTGAGAGGCATTGGAGCGGAAGGTAGTGGAAAGTGTGTACCAGAGGATTGTAATTAGATGTAGGAACCTAGAGCATTAAACATATTTTTCTGATGTTTGGTTAGTATTAATAAGCAATTCGTTCTTTTTTTCTAGAAAAATTATAGTTACTCTAATTTCTGACAAATTAAACAAGGTGGTTATCTCTTGTTGTACCTCAGTCTGAGGATATGCTACCACGTGTATGAAAAGATGTCTGGTGAATGCTGGGGGAACATCAAGACAAATTACAGAACTGATTGCTTAGCTCCTGAGTTTAAGAAAATTTGGTGGTGATGAAAGGGAGGGACAGGGGAAGGTAGGGAGAGAGAAAGAGAGGGAGAAAGAGAGAAGGGAGAGAGAGAGAGAGAGAGAGAGAGAGAGAGAGAGAGAAAGGATGAGAAATAAAGGTAAAGAAAGTAGCGGACACAGAGATAGAGAAGGCGAGGGACAAAGATGTAAACAGCAACACTTTTTAACTTGTGCAGCAAAGAACTTTTCAGAGAAGTCCCAGATCTCGTTATTACTTCCTGATCTCTGCTACCTAAATAAAGAATGAACAACTAGCTGAGAGTCAAAGAGTTTTAGGGTGCACATAAAGGAAGAAAGAGAGGGGAGAAAGAGAAGTGAGGGATTGGAAGAGTGAGTGAAAGAGAGAGGGAGTAAGAGATGGAGAGAAGGAGAGGGGGAAAAAGAGTGGCTGGACGGGAAAATTATAACGATTAGGCGAGGGTTGGGCTGTGAAGGGAGAGAGTGGGAGTTGGGACAACAAGAGCAAAGGGAAGAGGAGAAATGTGGAGGGGAGATGGTCTGTAGGGAAAATAATGAGGAGGTTAAAGGACAGAAGGTAGAGAGGAGGAAGAGGATGGAGAGAAGGAGCACGTCGAGAAGTTGGGAAAAGGACGCGGGTTTTTGGGTTGGCGGGTTTGAACTGACAAGTCAAGGTACATGGATGATAACGAACGACTTTTGCTGTTCAGTGAGGCGAGAGAGGTATGCGGGATTTGGGGAGCTGGTGGAGCAAGCTTCAGAAGCCACTTTGTCGAAGGAAAAAATTGGAGAAATGTTTGAGGAAAATGGCTTGAGAAATCGTGGTCTTACCTTGGTAGCGAGGCTCGGCCGAAGTAACAGAGATAAATCTTACTAATAGGAGACGGATGAGCGAGGAAGGAGGATGTTGAAATGTTAAGGATCCTCTCTGATTTTTAGGAAACAGAGGAGTTGCACACATTTTGTGCACAACGAATCGAAATAATACCAAGGACATTGAGTTGACCAAGGTGTTTTAGAACAATAAAGGTAATAATAACATTTTGAAGGTCAATTCTCATATCAAATCTCTGCCACTTAAGTCAAATATAACAGCTCCATTGCCTTGGAAGACGATCATTTGGACCGAAACAACAGGCCAGGGCATTAAATCGAGCTCAGTAAACAACGAAACACATGTAGATCACGAAGCCTGGCAAGTAGTAAATGCAATAACACTAAGCACTGCGGAGGGGTAACGCATGGACACGGCAACAAATTTACCGTGGCGGAGGTGGCGACTGGCGAGGTCGACGTCTGCTCGACTTCTGAGCTTCAAGGGCAAGTGAGGGTTCAAGGAATGTACAATTCGCTTCACTTAATACACGAGTGTTCAAGGAATACACAACTTGGTTTCCTTCTAAGTACTACTGGTATTAGTGTATTTTAGGTAGCCGTAGCGGGGTCAAACGGTTCACTCCGTATAAATAGGACATAAACAAGCCATTTGTGACCTAATAAACTTACTTGTGCTGTAAAGATATGGTGTGAGTCCATACCATTAGTCCAATCAGAAAGCATGAGCCACTCTAATGATTAGAAGTCGAGGGAGCCACATATAGATGAATTTGTTTGAATAAATCAACACGTGCGTAAATAGAATTGCATTTGTAAACAAAATGTGTATAGGTGTGTTTGTAGATGAGTGCGTTCATTAATCTTCCAACACACGCTCCCAGATTTCCACGCACTCAGCCTTTTTACAGCGCCGTGGGACACACATTATTTAAGTTCTCACAAGTTTCCGACGAGATTTCCTTGTGTCAATAAGATATCTTCATCAAAATCCCATCAATTAACTTGACGATGACACAGCGCTGTGCTGCTTCCTTTACCACTGGGTGCTCTTGTTTCATTCCTTAGATCCAGCTAGCTTTTGTTTCTTGTTTTCACAACACTCCTTCTAGAATCCTTTGATCTTATATCTGTTATCTTGGTATCCTTTCTTCCTTCACCATTCTGTCTTTCCAATTCCTTTACTGGCTCTTTTCGCTATACTAACCCTTTTGGTACCCTTTCTTCCTTCACTCTGTCTTCCCACTTTCTTTGCTGGTTCTTCTCGCCAAACTAACCCTCTTGGTATATACCTTGTTACGATCACAACTTTACTCTATTTTTGTGCTTGTATCTCATTTTTTCATGCTACAATTAATTCTGCCTTTCTTCTCATACTTTTAAACATATTCTTCTTCCCTCTTAACAATTTCTCAAGCCTTATCTTTATACTTCTTATTTGTCTCATTTTCTTATTTCTTGATTTTCACATGTTTCTTCGTATTCATGACAAACCTTCTTTGGTTATGTTTTCACTTTTATAACCCAGTCTTTGTATATCACATTTTAATCTTCAATATTACCCGTTAAATGACGTATTTTACTATATCCATGGCTTAAACTAAACTATTTTATTAAGCTTAAGGGAACCACCATACGGATCCAATATACTTTTGGTTTAAGACTGAGAACGCTGACAGGTCACTGGTATAGTCTTGCATTTGTTATTTCCTCAACCCTTTTCTCTCCTTTGTGCTTCTTCCCGTTTTCCACACCGTTGTGTCTCCTCATCTCATCTCACAACACAACTGGTCTTTCCCTGTCCTTCAACTCCTTCCTTACCCCGTATTTCGTAATATTACTCCCCCCAAAGCCACCCTACACCCCTAACACACGGGAAGATTCCTTAAACAGGGTAAATTGCTATTGAGTCAACTTTAGGGAAATGCGTTAAGATTTGAATGGTTCTGAAGGGGGCAATCAAGACATTTGTCCACAGAAGTTTGTTAAGGTGGAACAAATCCGTCTGAAAGCATCCAGAATAAACTGACGAGAGATATAAATTGGGGAAGGATAGGTATTAATCTCATTTTACTTTTTTAAATTTTGATTTTTCCCTGTTGGTAATTAGCTTAGTTTTATGATTTCTCTACATTTTTTCTATGCATATGTCCTCTATCCTGTCATTTCCTTCCTAACCTTTTAAAACTCCTTTCGTATTATAATCATTATCTCTGTTTAATCTTTCCCTTCAGTCCCTCTGTATTCCATCTAACTTCTTTCATTATACTTTACTCTTCTCCACCTTCACAAGACTTTCTCCTTCTCGCTCAGTTTTCTTTGTGGTCCACTAAACATTTCCTCCCATGTAGGATATGTACCTTGTATACTTCAGCCTGCACGCTTTCCTCAGAGAACCTACTTATCCACATCTGCCTCGTTCCACGTTTCCCACTTCCATATTTCATTTTTCCATGGGCTACTACTTTTCTTCATATCTTTCCTCTTTTCCTCTTCTTTTCTTTTTTTCTTCTCCTTCTTCGTCTTCTTGTTACTTCTTATCATATATTTTTATTTTCGCCCTCTTTATCCTTTTCCTTCTTCTTCTCCTTCTCCAGCACCTCCTACTCAACTTCCGCCTCCTCTTAGTTCGACTTTTCTTCAAATGTGAAATAAGTAAATAGTACTGCCATAGTACCTCACATTGAATTCGAAACACGCTATCACACAGTGATAAGGATACTGTCACAGGATGCAAACAGCTTACTATGGTGGGACGAGATTGATAATCTGACCTCAGCGTAATAGTATATCAATATATAATAGTCCCTTCCAGGTGTTAATTTTCAAGATGGCTAAAAAATTCAAAGCATTTGTCCCTGTTAACACTATCTTATATATCTCTTCATTTCTTTCCCAGCCTTTCGTAGTCAACAGAAAATTGCTTCTACGACCAATGTTATAAGAATTCTTTCCCTCAGTATCTTCACCTCACTCATGTATAATCAGATTTTGTGAAGCTGAAGGTTTTACTTACTCTGTAATGACAACCACTGTTCAGTCAAAGGTAAATATAACGAGATTTATCATGACATTTTCTCAATTTCTTTCGGTGAATTTCCCTATTGATTTATCGTACACTTTCATTATTATGCATTTACTATGGACCAAGAACGCAAGGTAATTTTTTTTTCTGGGTGGTTACGATAATGTCAATGCAGTTTTAGCCATTTAGTTTTACACTATTTCAGTGAATGTAATGATAAAAACTAAAGTCTGATATTGCAAGGGACAGAAAGCTACAGTTTAGTAACGACGCTCGTAAGAAGCATCGATCTCAGGATGATGTAGGTTTACAAACCCATAATTTGTCATAAGATCAACATTTACAAGCCTCTTTGGGTATTCCCAGACATAAAGACCAAACCAACGATGCTGTATCCTATTATCCTATAATTTCCTTTTCCCAAACAACCTCTAAGCTCAGTAAAATATTCTATTGAGTCCTAAGAAATTTACCAAGCAGTATACATGAGTTTAAATTGCGTTCAATGACAGAGATACTCAATAGAACTTGGTCGTTGTTCTGTGAGCCTCTGAGTTTAATACCCAAGTAGAATCTACAAGAATCAACGCAAGTTAAACTCATATATACTGCCTGGTAAATTTCTTAGAACTCAAGAGAATGAGTTTAAATTGCGTTCATTGACAGAGACACTCGATAGAATTTGGTCGTTGTTCTGTGAGCCTCTGAGTTTAATACCCAAGAGGAATCTACAAGAATCAACGCAATTTAGACTCGTGGATACTGCCTGGTAAATTTCTTAGGACTCAATAAAATGAGTTTAAACTGCGTTCATTGACAGAGAGATACTCGATAGAACTTGGTCGTTGTTCTGTGAGCCTCTGAGTTAAAACCCAAGAGGAATCTACAAGAATCAACGCAATTTAAGCTCGTATACACTGCCTGGTAAATTTCTTAGGACTCAATAAAATGAGTTTAAACTGCGTTCATTGACAGAGAGATACTCGATAGAACTTGGTCGTTGTTCTGTGAGCCTCTGAGTTAAAACCCAAGAGGAATCTACAAGAATCAACGCAATTTAAACTCGTGAATACTGTCTGGTAAATTTCTTTGGACTCAATAAAATGAGTTTAAACATGCTTTCATTGACAGAGAGATACTCGATAGAACTTGGTCGTTATTCTGTGAGCCTCTGAGTTTAATACCCAAGATGAATTTACAAGAATCAACGCAATTTAGACTTGTGTATACTGCCTGGTAAATTTCTTAGGACGCAATAGAATGAGTTTAAATTGCGTTCATTGACAGAGATACTTGATAGAATTTGGTCGTTGTTCTGTGAGCCTTTGAGTTAAAACCCAAGAGGAATCTACAAGAATCAACGCAATTTAAGCTCGTATACACTGCCTGGTAAATTTCTTAGGACTCAATAGAATGATTTGAAATTGCGTTCATTGAGAGAGAGACACGCGATAGAACTTGATCGTTGTCCTGTGAGTCAAGAGGGATCTACAAGAATTAACGCATTTTAAACTCGTGAATACTGTCTGGTAAATTTCTTAGGATTCAATAAAATGAGTTTAAACTGCGTTCATTGACAGAGATACTTGATAGAATTTGGTCGTTGTTCTGTGAGCCTCTTGAGTTTAATACCCAAGAAGAATCTACAAGAATTAACGCAATTTAAACTCATGAATAATGTTTGGCAAATGTCTTAGGACTCATAGAATGAGTTTCAATTGCGTTCATTGAGAGATAGACACTCGATAGAACTTGATCGTTGTTATGTGAGCCTCTGAGTTAAAACCCAAGAGGAATCTACAAGAATCAACACAATTTAGACTCATGTATACTGCCTGGTAAATTTCTTAGAACTCAATAGAATGATGTTTAAATTGCGTTCATTGACAGAAGCACTTGATAGAATTTGGTCGTTGTTCTGTGAGCCTTTGAGTTTAATATCCAAGAGGGATCTACAAGAATTAACGCATTTTAAACTCGTGAATACTGTCTGGTAAATTTCTTAGGATTCAATAAAATGAGTTTAAACTGCGTTCATTGACAGAGAGATACTCAATAGCACTTGTTCGTTGTTCTGTGAGCCTCTGAGTTTAATACCCAAGAGGAATCTACAAGAATCAACGCAATTTAGACTCATGTATACTGCCTGGTAAATTTCTTAGGACTCAATAGAATGAGTTTAAATTGCGTTCATTGACAGAGAGATACTCAATAGCACTTGTTCGTTGTTCTGTGAGCCTCTGAGTTTAATACCCAAGAGGAATCTACAAGAATCAACGCAATTTAGACTCATGTATACTGCCTGGTAAATTTCTTAGGACTCAATAGAATGAGTTTAAATTGCGTTCATTGACAGAGATGCTTTATAGAATTTGGTCGTTGTTCTGTGAGCCTTTGAGTTAAAACCCAAGAGGAATCTACAAGAATCAACGCAATTTAAACTCAAATATACTGCCTGGTAAATTTCTTAGGACTTAATAGAATGAGTTTCAATTGCGTTCATTGAGAGATAGACACTCGATAGAACTTGATCGTTGTTATGTGAGCCTCTGAGTTAAAACCCAAGAGGAATCTACAAGAATCAACACAATTTAGACTCATGTATACTGCCTGGTAAATTTCTTAGGACTCAATAGAATGAGCTTAAATTGCGCTCATTGACAGAGAGACACTCGATAGAAATTGGTCGTTGTTCTGTGAGCCTCTGAGTTTAATACCCAAGAGGAATCTACAAGAATCAACGCAACTTAAACTCGTGGATAATGTTTGGCAAATGTCTTAGGACTCAATAGAACGAGTTTTAAATTGCGCTCATTGACAGAGAGACACTCGATAGAAATTGGTCGTTGTTCTGTGAGCCTCTGAGTTTAATACCCAAGAGGAATCTACAAGAATCAACGCAACTTAAACTCGTATATACTGCCTGGTAAATTTCTTAGGACTCAATAGAATGAGCTTAAATTGCGCTCATTGACAGAGAGACACTCGATAGAATTTGCTCGTTGTTCTGTGAGCCTTTGAGTTTAATATCCAAGAGGAATCTACAAGAATCAACGCAATTTAAACTCAAATATACTGCCTGGTAAATTTCTTAGGACTTAATAGAATGAGTTTCAATTGCGTTCATTGAGAGATAGACACTCGATAGAACTTGATCGTTGTTATGTGAGCCTCTGAGTTAAAACCCAAGAGGAATCTACAAGAATCAACACAATTTAGACTCATGTATACTGCCTGGTAAATTTCTTAGGACTCAATAGAATGAGCTTAAATTGCGCTCATTGACAGAGAGACACTCGATAGAAATTGGTCGTTGTTCTGTGAGCCTCTGAGTTTAATACCCAAGAGGAATCTACAAGAATCAACGCAACTTAAACTCGTGGATACTGCCTGGTAAATTTCTTAGGACTCAATAGAATGAGCTTAAATTGCGCTCATTGACAGAGACACTCGATAGAATTTGGTCGTTGTTCTGTGAGTTTCTGAGTTCACTGCCCAAAAGGAATCTACAAGAATCAATGCCTCGTGCCCAGGAGGCATTCGTTCAAGCACGTGGACCAAGAAATGCCTTTCATACCTGTCGTCAGGGAGATGTCCTGTCAATCTCTCCCCGCCAGAGGTTTCCTGTGATACTCTGCCGAGGAAACGTTCCCTTCAGTAGATGGACAGCGCAATCTCAGATACCCTTTCGCGTTCAAACGACAAGGAGCCATTTCGCGTCCTCACTGGCTAGGAATTTCGCATACTCCAAATGTAACATAACATGTTTAATTTTTTTTTTTTTTTTTTTTTTTTTTTTTTGCTTTTTTACAAGAATGCTGCTATTTGGTTACATGAAGAAAGAAGTGATGTTTGAAAAATTTAATTAAAACGCTTGGATAAATACGTTGGTGATATCTTGTAATGTGTTGCAGCTAGTTCATATGTTTAATTGTTTAGTTGTTTGCCTTTTTCTTTTTTATTTTATTTTGTCATTTGATATTACTGTGTTTGATTTGATTTGATTTTATCTGTTTTTGTTTTATCTCTTCTTTTACTATTATTTCATTCAATTTTGTTCGATTGATTTATTGTATTTTATTCTATTTCCATTTTAATTTTACACTATTCTAGTATGTTTGAATTTATTTTATTCCTTATTTCTAATTCATCTATTTCATTATTTTGTTATTCGTTTATTTATTTCATTATCTATTTATTTATGTATCTATATATTTGTTATTCTTATGCAATTCTAGTATGTTTTGAATTTATTTAATTCCTTATTTTTAATCTATCTGTTTAATTATTTTGTTATTCGTTTATTAACTTAATTATCTATTTATTTATCTATGTATTTATATATTTGTTATTCTTATGCTATTCTAGTATGTTTGAATTCATTTCATTCCTTATTTCTAATTTATCTATTTGATTATTTTGTTATTTGTTTATTTATTTAATTATCTATTTATTTATTTATGTATCTATATATTTTTCATTCGTATTCATATTTCACTTGTTTGCTTGTTTATCTGTTCATTTCTTAATTCATTCATTCATTTAGTTATCTATTTATTAATTTATTTATCTATTTATCTATTTATCTATCTATTTAGTTATTTGTTTTTATTTGTTTATTTATCTATAATTCATTTATTTTATCTTTATTCATTTATCTATTTATATATCTATATTTATCTATCTAGCCAGCTAGCTATTTATCTAATCATTTATTAAACTGTTTGTATGGTTCTTTTTGTACTTAACACATTATACAAAGGTCTCAACATGTAATTTGAAGTAGTAATAATAGACATCAATCATGGTAATGCAGAGAAGCATAATGAGAGATAGACAGAAGGCAGAGATGATAAACATGTAATTAAAAAATAGACTGATATGTTGATTAGACGCCAAGACATCTTAAAATCTTATTTTTCATTATGGACATCTCGAAACCGAAGATAGTGATGGGTTGCCATGGTGATATCAAGCGATACTTTGCTCAAATTTAACGTAATTTTTATGCAAAGTTTCCTATTTTTATGACAAACTTTATTAATAATTAGGTTTTGAATTATTAATGACTAGAGAATTGTTTCGTTTTACTCCTGAACGTATTTAACAAAATAGCGTTGAGACAAGGATAGATTTCGTCTGACCCCTTTATGTAATATATTTCTGTCACCTATAATAACTATTAAGCTAGATGAATTCACCAGAAGAGAAACAGAAGTTGCGAAATTGTGTAGCCACAGACTTCACAGCTCCTTTAATAATCCTCTATGGCGTAGAAACCTCCTTCTACTGTCTTAGAGTAAGATTTGAGAGGAAGAATTCTTACCAAGTCTCCTTTGCTGTGGTCAAGTGTAAAAGGCTATTTAAACCCCGCGTCTCACACGCCCTGGCCAAGAGAGGCAACAAGCGACGAAAAAAAGGACTGCGCTGTCGTGTTGAGTCGGCGCGTAATAACGCAGCCGGGTTTGTCTCGTCAAAATTAAAGGGGAATGGCAGAACGGCCTCGCCAGAGGTCTACATTACAAATCACTGTGGCATTAATGCTTGTAATGAGGATAAAAGTATCGAGGAACAATTAGTAATACAAACAGCTCTTGAGAGAGGAATTAGAAATGAGGACTGGGACGTTGAAAGGGTACAAGAAGGCAGCAAAGTTTCCCAGCGTATAAGAAATTAGAGTTTGGGATGTTTTTACACGTCTCACCAGAAAGTGTCGATAAGTTTAACGCAAAAGGTGAATACAAAATCCATGTTTTAGAAGAGTCAGGCAGAAAAGAGAACTGAGGGGAAAATGTCTGGAAAATTAACTTATTTTTTTCTCCATCCTTCTCCAGGATACTTTTTCTACTCTACGTCTACAACATACCTCCAACTTCCTCCTATTTTTCCCCTTCTTTACATGTTAACTAACGTTATCTATAAACCCATGAAGGGTAACTTTTCTTTTGACAGAAAGAAAAATGTAAAAATGGGAAGTGAGGAAGTGCATACGAGAAGGGGAAGAAGACGGGATCAAATGGACAGGACGTGATTAGGGAAGGGAGATGGGTAGAGGTGGAAAATAAAGATTAAAAAAAAGTCACAAAATAAAGGGTTAGAGTACCGACGGAAGGGAGGGAGAGTGACATAGGATGATGGTTAGGGAAATAGAGAAGCGAGGGGAAGGTTCTGACAGATATTGCGAGCTGTCATTTTTCTTTTTTCCCAATTCCCCGCTGCCCCCCCTGCCCCTCCACCTCTTCCTCTTGCCGATCTGCCTACAGGCCCAGCTACCCACTGTCCCTCCACCTTTCCCTCTTGCCGATCTGCCCACTGCCCCTCCACCTTTCCCTCTTGCCGATCTACCTGCACGGTGAACTACCCACTGCCCCTCCACCTTTTCCTCTTGCCGGACTGCCTGCACGCTGAGCTGCCCACTTCTGCAAAGACCCTCATGTCCAATGGACCACTTGTCCAATGTACCCACTTGTGTGACAGACCATTACTACGGGAGTGCTCATTAGCAGCGTGGCTTACATTGCGAATTGACCATTGTCACATTTGACATTTCTCCCCTATGTCCACTTTACTATGGTCACTCAGTTTTCCTCCTCCATGCATGATACCTCGGCTCTATCTAGCTCCTCTTTCTAATGACATTCTAGACCTCCATATCTAACTTGACATTTCTCTCTCTCTCTCTCTCTCTCTCTCTCTCTCTCTCTCTCTCTCTCTCTCTCTCTCTCTCTCTCTCTCTCTCTCTCTCTCTCTCTCTCCCTCTCTCCCTCTCCCTCTCTCTCTCTCTCTCTCTCTCTCTCTCTCTCTCTCTCTCTCTCTCTCTCTCTCTCTCTCTCTCTCTCTCTCTCTCTCTCTCTCTCTCTCTCTCTCTCTCTCTCTCTTTCTCTCTCATTGTGTCTGTCTCTCTCCCTCCCCCCGCCTCTCTATTTGTTTTACTTTGCTTGCGCTCCCTCTCTCTTCCTTGTTTCTTCTATTTTTCAATCATTCCCCTCGATTCTTTTCCGCAACGTTTTTTCTCTCCTACCATCGACTCTCTCCTCACCCTTTTCGTCTGTGCACTTTCCATGAATTTCTTCTTCTTTTTTTTTCTTCCATTTCTCTTTTTCATTTGGCCTCTTTTTCTCTGCATTCTTCGCCTCATTCCCAAACTCACGACTCTTTTTTTCTCTCTCTCTCTCTCTTTCCTCTTACAGCTTGGCTCTTCTGCTCCTGCCCATAAAATTGGTCTTCGGTGTTTAATCGTTTGTTGCTTTGGATGTGACTGCGCCCTGGAAAATGATTTTGCGTCACTCATGCAAGTGTTTGCATTGTTTCAGCAAGCGTGCTTCCATAAGACGACTTTCATAAACCTATTTCTTCCCCTCTTTTCTCCTATTTTTCCTTCTTCCTTTCCCTTCTCTCTCCTTCTGTTTCTTTCTCCTTCGTCTCTTCTTCTTCCTCCTCCTCCTCCTCCTCCTCCTTCTCCTCCTCTTCCTCTTCATTCTCCTCCTTGCCCTCCTCTTCCTCCCCTTCCTACTTCTCGTCGTTCTCTTTCATTTCCTCCTTTCTTTTCTTTTCTTTTCTTTGCCTTTTTCTTCCTCGTTTTTCTATTTCTTCCCTTTGTTCTTTCCATCCTCATCCTTCCAATATGTTTTTCTCAATCCTGTTCTTTCATCTACTCTTCGCCTTCCTACACCTCCTTCCTCCTCTTCCTCCTCTTCCTTTGATACCATCTACTATTTTTTTTTCCTCTCCTCATTCCTTCCCGTGTCTATTTACCACATTTTAGTCACCCGCTTTCTTTCATCTACGCCTCATCTTCCTACTCCTTCGTCCTCCTCTTCCTCCTCTTCCTTTAATACCTTCTACTCTTTTCGTCCTTTCCCTCTCCTCATTCCTTCCCGTGTCTGTCTACCACATTTTAGTCACACGCTTTCTTCCTTCTAACCAACTTCCATCGCCATCAATCTTCAACCCAACGGCAGACCTCTCTTACCATTACATTACCTCCCTCCCTTCCATCATCAATCTCTTCCATCACACAGGAGCCTTTTCTCACCATCACGTAGACTCACCCCCCTCACCATTAATACCCTTCCTTTCCGTCGCCATCTCCTCATTCACTCACTCACGCGTGATCGCTCACTCGGTCATCCTTATTCTTTCTGTTCCGTCACTTACACATATCCTCCCCGATTCCTTTCATTCTCTTGTTACCGATCACCATATGGGGTACTGACTGAGACAATCTTATACAGCTGATACTTTCTGCATGAGGGGACGGAGAGGAGGGGTCGCCGATTTAATGAAGCGGCTTTGCTGTGGATGCGCTGTGTTTTGAGTCACTGCTTCTGACCCAGGGCAGTGGACAAGATGCAGGGATGACCCGTCATCCAGAAGGCGCCAAGATAAGTGGGAGGGTAGAGGGTGGAGGGGAGTGGAGTGTATTAGGGATGGAATGGGTGGGAGTGGTTTTTATGCCCTTTTTTTTTTTTGGCTACCTCCCTTGCATGGGGAAAAAAACCTTTGGTATATGTATGTATGTACTTTAAGGACACTAGTACCGCCCCCGTATGAGCCAGTCACGTAGCATTCGTTTATTATTAAGAACTATTTCCACTTAAAAAGGACAACGATCAATTGAATTCTATTACCTCTCTGTTCTTCTATTCCCAACTATTCTCCTCTAAATATTCTCAACTTTTCTTCAACTATTCTCCTTTATCGTCACTATAGACCTCTCCGCTACAATATTGTCCCTAAGGATAGGAACATTAATCAACTACGATAAAATAGAATAGTGTCATTGCTGTCCATTTCCATCTCGCCAATCCTGTTAGCTACCCATCTGGCCTGGAATGCTTTGATAGCCGCCATTAATGCTCAGACTCACTGTGTGGTCATCGACGCTCCCACCGTCACCTGAGATCCTGTGCTACACAAACATGATCTTACTCTAAGTCGTATTAATGTGCATAACCCTCTGTATTCTGCCCATAGGCGTGGAATGAAATTAAATTGTATTTTCACTATTGCAGTGTAGTTTTTTTTTCAATGCAGGTTTTATAGAATTAGAAAATAATTGAATCTAAGGTGAGCAGGTTCGTATGTGTTACTGAAGTTCATACGTGGAGGAACTTGCTTAAAGTAGATATGCTGATGGGATGATACAGAATGAGTTGATTATTACATTGAAGTAGAAAATAGATAGTAGTGAGAAATAGAGAATAACAGAGAAATAGATATGAATATGGGGATGAATAGTAGAAGACAAAAGACAAACGCCGATGAAAACAGATAATAATAATAAAAAAAAAATAGAGCAAGTTACTTACCGGAAGAACTGCAATTTTTTTTAAAGATACAGACCGTATTAGGATAAGCTCATCTTCCTTAATTCAATTACAAAAAACATTTTGTAAAACACGGACACAGACACCACTAACAAATTGAATGCTTTGATCCTCCTCTACCGAAGTCAGGAATTTATGCATTTCTGTTGATCATTGATGAAATTCAAGAAGTTACCAAGAGGCAATCAGTATAGTTTGTAGCATGAAATTCTCAAAGCCAGCAAGTGGTTAGTACAGTCATGCAAATCAGAATCGGGTCTCCCCTAGAGAAGGAGGGAGAGAGTGAGGGAGTGAGGGAGGAAGGAAGTGAGGGAGAAAGGGATTGAATGAGGGAGAAAGGGAGTGAGAGAGTGACGAAGGAAGGGAAAGAGTGAGGGAGTGAGGAAGGAAGGGAGTGAGTGTGTAAGGGAGTGAGGGAGGAAGAGGTTGAGTGAGTGAGCGAGTGAGGGAGGAAGGGAGAGAGTGAGGGAGTGAGGGAGTGAGGAAGGAAGGGAGTGAGTGTGTAAGGGAGTGATGGAGGAAGGGAGTGAGTGAGCGAGTGAGGAAGGAAGGGAGTGAATGAGGGAGGAAGGGGATTAGGGAGGGAGGAAGGGAGTGATTGAGGGAGAAAGGGAATGAGGGAGGGAGGAAGAGAGTGAATGAGGGAGGAAGGAAGGGGGTGAATGAGGGAAGAAGGGAATGAGGGAGGGAGGAAGGGAGTGAATGAGGGAGAAAGGGAGTGAGGGAGGGAGGAAGGGAGTAAATGAGGGAAGGAAAAGGGAATGAGGGAGGGAGGAAGAGAGTGAGCGAGTGAGGAATGAAGGGATTGAATGAGGGAGGAAGAGATTGAGTGAGGAATAAAGCGAGGCAGAGTGATAATATAAATCTCATTTCGAAGACTCGGGATATACACTGTGGAATGAAAATAGAAATCAGGTCATTCTTCTAATTAGAGACGTGGTGCGTGACTAATAAATGTTAAACAACTAATAAAATGTCTAAAATTATGCACATATGAAATATGTATCACATGGATTCTGTGTGTCTCTTTTTTATGAATATACAAATGAACAACCAATTTAATTTCTTCAGTGAATTCTCTTCTAATAGTAGATTAATCAAAAGGCTCTTTAGTAGCTTAGGAAAAAATTACCCATTGGTATTATTTGTAGAATTAAAAAGGTTAGAGAACACTAAAAGGTCTAGTAGAGCCAGAAAGAAAAAATAATAACAATAAGACTCCCGATCTTTTGATTGGTCACGTGTGACCTCAAAAAGAAAAATAAGTCCTTAATAAGAACGTTAATCCATTTTCTAAATACTATGAAAAAGTCATAAGGAAAAGGTAAAAGAAGTAAATGATTAAGAATTAGAAAGAGCTTAGAATAAACTGTCTCAGAAAAATCTCGAAACTTCATGTGAATTTGAGGAAAATGAGTAATGTAGTGGATCTTGAATTGTTGACATTAACGAATGAGAAATTCAAGGCGCTGGTAAAGACTTTTTGGGAATGCGCTAGAGGCTCGAGGCCGGGATTTTGGAAATCATATGAAATGGTGAGAGGAACGCCAAGAATAATGATGCATCCCTCTTGGCTTCGAGATGTTTTATCCAACACACCAAGAACTTGCAACACATTCATGTTACAGCGGGTTACAATAACAAACCACACCGACAATAGACTTTTCATTCCAGAGTGTGGTTCTAAGAAGAAATGGAAATATATACTCAATTATAACTGTGGTTGAAGCGTTACCTTTCCGCTACGTGTAGGGACTATTGAGGCAGCAGGTAACAGATACTCACTACTGGGAATCAAAGAGACGTGCAGGATTCGAACCCACAACTAAGCAAATACGAGACCAGCACGCTTCCTATTACTCCACAAGAGTGAGATTATATATTTTTTTATTTATCTATTTATTTATTTATCTATTAATCTACTCATTTATTTGCTTATTACAAAGGATTACAAAGGCGGAGCATGTCGACAGGAGACCTTTTGATCCATATCTATGTCGGATGCGAAAAAAAAATCATATTAATAATAAAACAATAAATAAAAACTATAATAATGTAAATAACAAATAAAATACATAAATAAATGCATAGGTATAGTTAAATAATAAACAAACAGGTAAATAGTAAATAATAATAAATTGACATATAACTAATAATAAATGAAAATCAGACAGACAAATGACAACAAAACAAAAACAAATAATATAAGATAAATTATAATCATTACAGCATCTTACTTAGGTATTTATCTAACTGATTCTTAAAGCTTCGAACTGAACTACATTGCACTACCTCTGCAGGAAGTTTATTCCATTCATTTACTACACGGTTGGCAAAGTTTGTTTCTACCTACTTCTAAATTGAATATATTTCCGGATAGTTTGAGACTATTGTTTCTTGCCTGATTCTCATTCAATGTGAAAATTTGGTCACGTTTGATGTTGTCAATTCCCTTTAAAATCTTAAAGACCTGTATCAAGTCACCTCTGAGTCTACGCTTTTTTAGGGAAAACAGATTCATGTGTTTTAGTCGATTTTCGTATGATTTATTTTTGATATTTGGAATCAGTTTTGTGGCTCGCCGTTGTACTTATTCCAGTCTGTCAATGTCTTTAATGAGATTCAGTGACCATACAGAAACAGCATATTCCAAATGTGGACGAACTAACGATTTTTATAGCTTGTTAATGAGTGATGGGCTTTTGAAATCAAAAGATCGCGCAATCAGTCCCAAAATCTTATTTGCTTTCTCAGAGGCTGAAAAACACTGCTTAGATGATTTGAGATCGTTACTGATAATTACGCCGAGATCCTTTTTATTATCCACTTTTGTTAACGAATTTCCAAATAAACTTGTAATCGTACTTACTGTTATTTTTCTTACCTAAGTTCATAACCTTGCATTTACTTGTGTTAAATTTCACCAGCCACTTTTCAGACCATTGCTGTAATTTATCTAAATCTTCTTGAATATCTAATTGGTTTGAGTGATCATTTGCCACTCCGCACAGTTTTGTATCATCAGCAAATTTGGAAACAGTAGATTTTAGTCCATGGTCTATATCTATCGATCTATTTTTCTATTTTTCAATATTTATTCATTTATTCATTATCCTTTCATATGTTTGTTTATCTGTTCATTTATTTGTTTCATAACATTCCTCTGAAGAGGCTGAGAGCGAAACCGGTCAGAAGCAAACTCGGAACTAGACTCGTTTCTTACTGTCTCGTCTTTAACTTATCACAACGTCTTACCATTTATTTGTTTAATTATTTATTTACTTTTCCTGTCCATTGAGCTTAGAAGCTTAGTTACCTATGTTGAAAACAATGATTATAGAAGCTTAGTTACCTATGTTGAAAACAATGATTAATTTTCTCTTCTATCTTTTGTTACTTTGATTCTATCAGATCCTCATGATGATACAATTCTAAACCGTTTCCTTCCATCACTTTGTAAAAAGGAAAGAATAACAAGTGCTCCTCCTCCTTTGTTGGTTTACGTTTCTTGTTTGTTCTGTCTCTCCCTCGCTTTTCTTCTGTGCCCTCTCTTCTCTTTTCCTTTCTTTCTTTCTTTCTTTCCTTCCTTTGTTTGTTCCTCAGGAACCCTTTTTCTTCGGCCTTTAGCTTCTCCAGTTTACTTCCAGTTTTTAGTAGATTGTCTTTTTTTTTTCCATCCTTTACTTATCTCTACTGGGTGGAACCAATTCTCGGTCGAATTTATCTAATCTTCTTATATATCATTAACTTAGATTTTCCCCTATCTCAAAAGATTGCAAAGGATTACAAAGGAGGAGCATGCCGACAGGAGACCTTTTGGTCCATAACTAGGTCAGGTGTAAATATATATATATATATATATATATATATATATATATATATATATAATATATATATGTATATGTATATATATATATATATGTATGTATGTATAATGATAAATAAAAATAGAAACATTTGTAATAATATAAATGATAATAGAATTAAGATTAAGTAATAAACAAACATGTAAAAATTAAAACGGGGAAAATTAAATAATACAGGTAAATTAAATCAAAAATCAAAATTAAAATCAAAATCAAAATAAAAAGTTAGATAAAATAGGTAAAATTAAATAATAAACAAGCAAGTAAATAGTAAATAATAATAAATTGTCAGAGAACTCTTTTTTACTGTTAACACTATCCTTTCGTTTCTTCCTCTTTCTTCCTTGCTGCTTTCTACTGTTCTTACTCCACCTCTCTTGTCGTTTTTCCTTATGTAAGTCTATTTTCTAGTCTTGCAGTCAATTTGTCGATCCTTTATTTTTCTATTCACCCCTTCTTCCTTTCTCTTCTATCATTCAATTATTTCTCGATTCCTCTATTTTGAATGTTATCTATACTGTGTGATGTCCTCCCTTCATTTGGGTCGGTTTTCATACTGATCTTTGATAACTTCTTTGTCAACGTTTCCCTGGTATTTTCCCAAACATATATTTTCTAATCATCATTGAAAATAATTCGTATGCCACTACGATACCTTTGAGAGATGCATGCTCAGTCAATATCTATTGGCAATATCGAAGAAATTTCATTAACGCTAACGGTACTACACTAATATCAAATATCCTAGAAAAGTCAGCTAGATAATTCTTTGTTGATATTTGAAACCATGGAAGATGTCGTGATTGCCAGTAAAAAACCTTTGCATATTCAATATATATTGACAATATCGAATCAATTTCATGAACGCTGATTGTACTACACTAGTATCAATTATCCTATAAAAGTCATCTAGATAATTCTTGGTTGATATTTGAAAGCATGGAAGATCTCCTGATTGTCAAAAAAAGAACTTTTACATATTCAAAATATATTGACAAAATCGAGGTAATTTCATAAACACTAACCGTACTGCACTAATATCAAATATCGTAGAAAATTCACCTAGATAATTCTTGGTTGATATTTGAAAGCATGGAAGATATCATGATTGTCAGAAAAGAAATTTTACTTATTCAATATCTATTGACAATATCGAAGCAATTTTATGAACACTAACCGTAATACACTAATATCAAATATCCTACAAAAGTCATCTAGGCAATTCTTGGTTGATATTAGAAAGTATGGAAGACGTCATGATTGTCAAAAAAAAAAAGAATCTTTGTCAATACTATTATTGTCAATAAATACTATTATTGTCAATAAATACTAACCATTTAAAGCACCTCAAACTTGAACCAACTTTGCTTTCTTTTTGCTCAATTCTCCTACAATCAGACCGTTCTCTTAAATTACTTTCTCTGTTTTTAATTGATCTTTCTTTAAGGTTTTCTTGTTATTTCTGCATGTCCGTCCAGCCACGTACAGCCTTGCAGCTGTTGCCTCAACCTTTTTCTTTGTTTCTTTCTTGCTTTGATTGTTTCTCGTGCTTGCTCTTTCTGCCTATGGATTCTTATTGCTTCTATTAGTTTAGCGTTGCCTTCCATGTAAATATCGCTTTCTTTTCCTGGAACGTCGCTGTAATTGATATTCTTTCTAAACCACGTAGCTCTTCTTTTTCCCATCTGTCCGTCATTCATATTTGATTTTTACATTCATATTTCCCCCCGTTTATATCTACATATGTGAGGATATACTTAAGTGTGTGTGTGTGTGTGTGTGTGTGTGTGTGTGTGTGTGTGTGTGTGTGTGTGTGTGTGTGTGTGTGTGTGTGTGTGTGTGTGTGTGTGTGTGTTTGTGTGCGTGTGTGTGTGTGTGCGTGTGTGTGCATGCGTGCGTGTGTGTGTATGTGTTATGCGTGTATACGCTGTGTGTGTGTGTGTGTGTGTGTGTGTGTGTGTGTGTGTGTGTGTGTGTGTGTGTGTGTGTGTGTGTGTGTGTGTGTGTGTGTGTGTGTGTGTGTGCGTGTGTGTTGTGCGTGTATAACCTATATTTGCATGTAGTT
>NC_134804.1:32997746-33002746 GCF_046742065.1 Oratosquilla oratoria | reverse complement strand
CCTCCTCCTCCTCCTCCTCAGCCTCCTCCTCCTCCTCCTTAACCTCCTCCTCAGCCTCCTCCTCATCTTTCTCCTCTTTCTCCTCGTCTTCTTCCTCCACCTCTTCCTCCTCTTCCTCCTCCTCTTCCTCCTCCCTTTCGTCCTCCTCCTCCTCATCTTCCTACTCCTCTTCGTCCTCTTCCTCCTCCTCTTCCTCCTCCTCCTCCACCTCCTCCTCCACCTCCTCCTCTTTCCTCTGCCCCCTCCTACTCCCAACCTTCCCCGTTTTCTTCCCAAACATCCTTACCTATAACTTTCGTTGTAGCTCTTCATCTCATAATCCCTCTATTTCTATGTCTTCTATTTTTCATTCTTTACTTTTCTCGTAATACCTCTCCCCATATTTTTCTTCCACGCAATATCTCTTTCTCTTCTTTATATATATTGTATTCTTTATTCTTTTCTTCCTCTCTTCTCTCTTTATATTTATCTGTTTTGCTATATCTTTTAACTTGCTTTCTAAACCTATTTTTTCACTGTTTTCAGTATGGCATGGTACAAGTATGATTAAGTGTCAATAACGCGCTCAGTGCAAGTCAAACTCGATGATCGTATATACGCAGACATCGCCGTGTCAGGTCTCCTGACCTGAACCTTTTAATACATACCAGATAGCACTCTCCCTAACGACGTGTCTGGCAATGTATCACGTGGGTTCCCCAACCCCCATTCTGACATTTTTCTAAATGAAAGGTCAGACGTCAGCTAAGTCTTCGCTTGACACAGTTCTGGTGCCAATGTGTTTGTGGCCTTATGGGTCTACACACGAGTTTGTAGCCTTGTTGAGGCCAAATGGTCCTATACAGAAGTTCCCTATAGTCTTGGCCATTGATTCGTCATTTATGTCACGCTGTTTCTGAAACTCCTAAGGACCATACCAACGCGGATGAATGTGTGTGTGTGTGTGTGTGTGTGTGTGTGTGTGTGTGTGTGTGTGTGTGTGTGTGTGTGTGTGTGTGTGTGTGTGTGTGTGTGTGTGTGTGTGTGTGTGTGTGTGTGTGTGTGTGTGTGTGCGTGCGTTTCTGTGTCTGTCCCTGTGCCTGTGCCTGTGTATGTGTGTGATAAATGTATATATGTGTTATATGTGAGTGTCTTCTATGAACAGCTCCTTCACTTACAATTTCTAGAGTAATTGATATCCTCTAGGAAGTTATGAGAGTAGTACTTCTCTAGATAGTACATTTACGATAGCAATAATTTTTCTATGATCTAATGAAATTGTGTCGTATATATAAGACATGAAGAAATACGGTTGACATGGCTTGAGAGAAGACGTCAACTATGTAGTATTTATAAGTGAATCCAAGTGTACATCATAACCCAGTCTAGCCTAAGATTAATTTGTATCCATATAATTTCATATGTTTTGTATACTATTTACTATATTTCTAGAGTCGTATCTAATATGTAGCTATACCACCGAAACCATATCATTTACTATGGTAATTAAAAGTCAGATACTCTATACATCTATTGAGCCTATACTCCTCTTCAACTCCTCACTTCTCAATCACTTCCCCAATCTTCCTGAATCTCCCCACCAGCCAGCCTCAATCTCCTACCTACTTCGTGTATTCAGACGCTTGAGTGCACATCCAAGTGGATTGCGAGACCCTGCTGTCGAGCCCAGGCCATAGTCATCAGCGAGACTCCCTCGACACTGCCGCATCCCTGGAAGGGCTCTGATGCCCAAATGAATCATCGGCGGAGAGATTCCTTAGGTTCTACCCTGTAGAACCCGAAGCTGTTAACGTCATCACAGCAATATCCCTCGACAGTTCCGGGCCTCCCAGGATCCCCTCAAAAAAGAGAAAAAAAAAACGTGAAAAAAGACAAAAAAAGGGGGAAAAAATCAATACTGTTATTGAGCCTGGCGGGACGCCCAGAGTTATACAAGATGGCCGTCGAAGTTATCATCAGGAAGCTGACAGTGTTGTACACCCCGGAGGCGCTTTGGTGTGTCGAAGTCATCAACTGGTGGTCTGTCGAAGGCCCCACGGCGTCACGGCCCCCGACGCGGGACCCGAAGTCATCAACCAGAGAGTCTTTGGCAGCCCCACGGAACGCGCGCTTGGGGACTCCAATGACGTCATACCAAGCAACTGTGGAGTTGAGGTCTGATTAACAGCTTCGGGGGAGAAACGGAGAAGGAAAGGGGCGGACAGGGGAAGGAGGGACGCGGGGAGTGTTGATGGGGAAGAAGAAGAAGGAAAAAAAAAATGGAGTTGTGTATAGCAAAGATGAAATGGCTCGGGAAGAGAGGTGAACGAAGTTGGGATTGGGAATTTTATGACGTTAGTCGGCGGGAAGAGGGTTTATGGTGGTTCTTCGCCGTGGTCGTCGTGCCTTCGGAGGCTGTGATGGTGAGAGAGAATATGGCGTCGCCAGTTCCACTATTGGTGGTGGGGGTAATACTGCTAACGCCATTCGTAGATGTTCATAGACGTGTTGCTATTAGTAGAGTGGATGGTATCAAAGTGATGGTGGTACGGTTGGTAGAAATAGTGGCGATAATGATGATGATGATGGTCGTGGTTACAGAGGTGTGGTGATGGTGATGATTACGGTGGTGGTGGTATTGGTGGAGAGAGTGCTGATATTGGTGGTGAGAGTGCTGGTGTTGGTGGGGGTGGTGATAATGACAGTAGCTGTGTTGGTGTTGGTGGTGGTGGCAGTGGTGGTTATTATTAATATTATTATTATCATCATCATCATCATCATCATCATCATCATCATCATCATCATCATCATCATCAACATCATCATCATCATCATCATCATCATCATCATCATCATCATCATCATCATCATCATCATCATCATCATCATCATCATCATCATCATCATCATCATCATCATCATCATCATCATAATAATAATAATAATAATAATAATAATAATAATAATAATAATAATAATAATCCTGTGATTTACAGACGCTACTGTACTTGAGGACAATCCTCACACCTTCTGCCATACTTTATCTCATACCTCATGTGTCTTGTGGTGGTGGAAGTAGTGTTGTGGTGGTGGTAGTTGTGGTGGAAGTGGAGTGATGGGTGATAGTGGTGGTGGTGGCGGTGGTGGTGGTGGTGGTGGTGGTGGTGGTGGTGGTGGTGGTGGTGGTGGTGGTGGTGGTGGTGGTGGTGGTGGTGGTGGTGGTGGTGGTTATACGAGCAGTGTTGGTGGATTTGTTGCAGGCAATCAGAATCAGAGTGACATTGTTAATACTGTTGGTATAATGAGTGGCGTTGGTGATGAGACTTTGCGAAATTGACCGTAATCTTAGCCGTGTATTTGGATATTGATGAGGCCTGTCTTGGTCGTAGCGACGGTGGTAGTGTTGAGCTTATGGTGTCGATGGTTTAGATGGGGGTATTTAGGATCAGGTTGTGGTTGTGGTTGTGGTTCTGGTTGTGGTTGTGGTTGTGGTTTTAGTTGTGGTTGTGATTGTGGGTGTGGTGCTTTTGGTTGTGTTTGTGGTTTTGGTTGTGGTTGTGCTTGTAGTTTTGGTAGTGTTGTGGTTATGCTTGTGCTTGTGGGTGTGCTTATGCTTGTGGTTTTAGCTGTGGTTGTGATTGTGGGTGTGGTTGTGGATTTAGTTGTGGTTGTGATTGTGGGTGTGGTTGTGGTTTTGCTTGTGGGTGTGCTTGTGCTTGTGGTTTTAGTTGTGGTTGTGCTTGTGGTTTTGGTAGTGTTGTGGTTATGCTTGTGCTTGTGCTTGTGCTTGTGATTGTGGTTTTAGTTGTGGTTGTGATTGTGGGTGTGGTTGTGGTTTTGGTTATGCTTGTGGTTGTGCTTGTGGTTTTGGTAGTGTTTGTGGTTATGCTTGTGGTTGTGGGTGTGTTTGTGGTTTTGATTTTGGTTATGGTTGTGCTTGTGCTTGTGGGTGTGCTTGTGCTTGTGGTTTGGTTGTGCTTGTAGTTTTGGTTGTGCTTGCTGTGGCGTACGAATATGTTGTTCTCTTGTTGCATGGCACAATATGGTTGAGATAACTAAAAGTAATAATCATTTGGACGGTGGGAGAAGGCGTGTTAACAATGGTCGTACTTATTGGAAGACCATACATACATACATACGAAGCTAAGGAAATATGATAAAGACTGAAAGAGGCGTTGAAAAGTAGTGAAAGTATTAATTAACATAATGAAATCGTATCTTGATAAGAAAATCCTGTCCAGATAAAAGTTATGGAAAATGACGTCAAAAGGAGTAAAATAAAAGAGCGTCCAGCTTCGAACAAAGAATTTTTTTTGACAAAGATACCTTTAAGGCATAGCATACTTATCGATAGGAATAAAAAAAAATAATAATAATAAAAAGAACTAGTAAAAAAAAAATGAACACATGACAGAAAAATCTCATACAAAAAGGAAATAACAACAAAGGCGTCAGTGAAAAAAGGGAACCGATCAAATTAAGAAAATAAAGTACTTTTTTTTTTCTTTTTTTAATAATACGAGCATGAAAGCCCTGGTGACAACAGAATGACCCATACAGTACCCAAAAAAAAAAAGTCTGTGAACAATCATCAAAGCCATGTGTATCATAACAGATGACATTTCGTACAAAGCAGAGTGAATGTAGGTGTACAGCAACCCTTGAACTCCAATGTGATGAGATGGGAAGGGTGAGTGAGTGGAGGATTTTTTTTATGTGTGTGCTTGAACCCAGACACCCCTTCAAATGTGGAGAGGGCTATAACTATATACATACATGCATACGTACATACATACATACATACATACATACATACATACATACATATATATATATATATATATATATATATATATACATACATACATACATTCATATATACATACATACATTCATATATACATACATAAATATATACATACATACATACATGCATACATACATACATACATACATGCATGCATACATACACACATACATACATACACTTATACATAAACACGCACATACATACGTTCATA
>NC_134804.1:32970246-32990246 GCF_046742065.1 Oratosquilla oratoria | reverse complement strand
AAATTCCTCAGTGTAATGTGTTCAGATGTGGATGGGGAATGAGTCAGGAATGCAATACACAAGACAGAGACTTAAAAAAAAAAAAAAAATCCGACCCGATACATATCCAGGAGACAAAGCTCGAAGAGGAAATTCGAAGGACTGGACTAAACATAAAGTAATACTCTATGTATATGTATGTACATATATGTATGTACATATGTAATGTGTACAATGACGTCCATTAGCCCATGCATTGTTCTCTAACTCCCTCTAGGAATGTTTACAAAACATCTAATATTGGTACATAGAACGTGGTCAAGGTAAGAAACGTGATTATAAGCTCTCAAGAACATAAGAAACGTGATGATAAACTATCAAGAACATAAGAACATTAAAATGGAGGAGACTACAAGAGACCATAAGGCCTCCACTAGGCAGTTCCATGTACATTACCACTTGCCATCCCTATCAATAAATTCATTTAATGTTCTTTTAAAACAACCAGTTGTTTCAGTGCCCACTACATGATTACCAAGTCAATTCCTTTTGTTAACCACTCCGTTGGTAATCAATTTTTGCCTATTTCCTTCTTAAATCTATTTCTTTTTTCAATCTAAATCTATTGTCATGTGTCCTGCCCTGCTGTATTAATATGATGACCTTGCCTGTATCACTCTTGTTAAACCTTTTGTGAAAAAACAAGTCAAAACACTTGGTGTATCGTTCTGTAAAGAGACGAAATAGATAATGTTGGATTCTCCCATTGTAAATTACGTGTGTGAGCCCACGATATATAGACACCTCTGTTACTGCAATTATTCTAAATTTATCTACAATACAGTCCAGATATTGTAGTTTCCTTATATCAGTCAAAAACGTATAACATATATATATATAGATCCCTCTGTTACTGCAATTATTCTAAAATTATCTACAATACAACCCAAATATTGTAGTTTCCTTATATGAATCAAAAACGTATAGCGTACATGATACTATATCAGGTCGAAATGGTAGGACAACACCCAAGCAAAAGAAAGGGTATCAGATGTTATATCCATCGAGATGGAATCAACCTGGGATTGGAAAATATTAAAAGATAATGCAGTTGACGCGCCATCAACCACAAAGGTTCGGGAAAAACAAGGACGTGACAGCAAACCGAAGGACACAATAAAGGACTCAGGGTAATAGACCAAGCAAATCAAAAGAACCAGAGAACGTGAGCTTGTGTGTGACTTTGTGTTTATGTGTATGAACTTGAGTGTGTGTGTGTGTGTGTGTGTGTGTGTGTGTGTGTGTGTGTGTGTGTGTGTGTGTGTGTGTGTGTGTGTGTGTGTGTGTGTGTGTGTGTGTGTGTGTGTGTGTGTGTGTGTGTGTGTGTGTGTGTTTGCGTGTTTGTGGCCGTGTTTGCACGTGTAATTGACCATGCATTTGGACCGCGTGTTGGATTCGTGGTAGACCTCACAGCTCATACTGTGTGTGTGTGTGTGTGTGTGTGTGTGTGTGTGTGTGTGTGTGTGTGTGTGTGTGTGTGTGTGTGTGTGTGTGTGTGTGTGTGTGTGTGTGTGTGTGTGTGTGTCTGTGTGTGTGTGTGTGTGTGTGTATGTGTGTGTGTGTGTGTGTATGTGTGTATTTGCATAAGTGTGTGTGTGTGTATGCGTGAGTGTGTGCGCGAGCGTGTGTATGCGTGTTCATGCGAGTGTGTGTATCCATATTTGTGTGTATAAATTCATGTGAAATCCAGGCCTCAGAAATAGTCGATGGAAAAGTATGAAGATTAGGATTGTATTTTGTTATGGACTATCGTTCACCAGCGTTTCTATCCTATGTGGTACTCATCTGTGAAAATAAAGGAAAATGGGTAGAGCGAAGGAGAAACGAGCTATTTTCACCGACCCTTGTATATAATACCTACGTCACTTGTTTATAACGATGACGGATGGATACAGAAAAGATTAAATCCAGTATTAAACTAACGTATATACAAGCAGATTAAATAAACAACTGAATGACTTTACTCCTAATTGTTTTGGTGTTTATCCAAATGAATCTTAAAACTCCGAACTGTATTACATTCCGTCTCTTCTGTTGGTAGCTTATCCCCTTCATTGTTATGCTAGAACGAGAGTGTATATTGTTGACGAGAAAGAATTTTACGTAACTGTGTAAAAGGTGTGTGTTGAAGGTTGGGAATAAATGTTAGAGGAAGTAAGACGGAGAACAGGGTGTGAAGGGTAAAGACAGAGGAATAACGAAAGGAAAGGTATGAATAACTGAAGGAAAAGGAGGAGAATGGGAAGAAGAAATGGGATGGAAAGAAAGAGGGAAGAGAGAGAACGACGGACAACCAGCGCCTCAGTACAAAGAAAACGGAAGGGACGACGACAAAAACGACGACAAAGACGACGACGACAAAAAAGCGACGGCAAAGACGACGACGACGACAAAGACGACGACGACGACAAAGACGACGACGACGACAAAGATGACGACGACGACAAAGACGTCGCTTCTAACGAACCCGATCGTCGTAGGAACAACATCAAAGACCCTATCAACAACAGGCGGACCAGGCATAAACACGATCGACGCAGAAAAACAACTGATATTGAATCGTGGAAGAAGAAACTTGCAACAGAAAGATTCCAAGGCAGACTGGAGTTAAATTCTTTCCTGTGCAAAGAGTTGCTATTCAAGGCGTCTACAACCGGTGCATACAGCTCGATCACAATCGATGGAATGTGATACAAGAAAATCATGAATATTTTCCTCGTCGCGTTAAAAACATATATCACAAATCTAACTCCCGTAGCTCGAAAAAATATTTTTATCAACTGCATGTTCCAGAGAATGAGGAAAAAGAAGAGAGACACAGGGAAAGAGTAGGAGGAGAAAGGGAAAAAGAGAACGAGAGAGAAACAAAGAGAGAGAAAAGAGAGGGAGAGAGAGAGGGAGGGAGGGGAGGGGAGAGAGAGAGACGGGGAGAGAGACAGAGACAAAGATAGATAAAGAGAGAGAGAGAGAGAGAGAGAGAGAGAGAGAGAGAGAAAGAGAGAGATGGAGAGAGAGAGAGAGAGAGAGAGAGAGGGAGAGAGAGAGAGAAATAGAGAGAGAGAGAGAGAGAGAGAGAGAGAGAGAGAGAGAGAGAGAGAGAGAGAGAGAGAGAGAGAGGGGGAAGAGACAGAGAGAGAGACAGATAGAGAGACAGAGAAATAGATAGAAAGATAGAGAGAGAGAGAGAGAGAGAGAGAGAGAGAGAGAGAGAGAGAGAGAGAGAGAGAGGAGAAAGACAGAGAGACAGAGACAGACAGAGAGATAGATAGATAGAGAGGGGGAGAGAAAGACAGAAAGAGAGACAGAGAGAGACAGAGAGATAGGGAGAGACAGAGAGACACAGAGAGAGAGAGAAAAAGAGAGATAGACTGAATCTTAACCGAGAGAAAAACCAGCCTTACAGCTCTGGTTGATTACAGATTAGAACTCTGTCTTTCGTGATGATCTGCAAACGTAAGCTTACTGCCTTTATCATGCAAAAGAATTCCAAATAATTAGGTGAGATTTAGACAAAGGAAATTAAATAAATCAGACTAAACTGGGTGAGGGGGTAGGTAAGAAAATGAATTGAAGAAAAAATTAAATATAAGAGTGGGACAAATGGAACGAAAGGCAGATAGGAATATAATCAGAAAATTAGAAAAGAAAATAGGAAATGGGTGAGGTGAATAAGTATAATTGGTGGAAAAAAATAGGCAAGGGAATAGAAAACGGAATACAATGTAATTAGGAAGAGCACTGGAAAATTAGAAAACGGATATACAGAAAATGTTGAAGTATATGATACCAAGAGAGGATGAAGAATAAGTTATTTGTAAGACATAAAAGATAATAAATAAGTAAAAACAGAGTACAGAGTGGGAATAACAAAGAAAGTTAAACAAGAGGAAAGTAAAAAAAAAAAAAAAAAAGAGTAAACAAAAACAAAATAAAAATAAAGAAATAAAGAATAAATCTCGGGGAATTTGGTGACAGAGTGCAGTGGTGCTTGATACGACGCCGAATTCTGAGAACAGAAAACGAAGAAGGAAACAGCGAAGGAGGGAGAGCAAGATTTGAGCATAAAGGCGAAGCTATGAAGAGTCGCCAAGGGAAGGAGAGGTAAGGACTGAAGCCTCTAACAACAAATAAACCTGGTCTCTAGTGCCCTATGACGAGTGTTAACTAGAAAATGCACCATTCTTTAGGATACCATTGTACCCTGATACCTCCCTCTTGGCCTTCAATAAAACTAAAAGAAGTCAACCCCAAAGGAGTGCAAGAAAGCTACTTGGATGATTACCTGGTCGTTGTATTTCTCTTTTTCTTACTCTGTATATGTATATATATATACACATATATATATATACATAAAATATATAATATAATATTTTGTGTCTGTGTGCGTGTGTGTGCATGTATATGTATATATATATATATATATATATATATATATATATATATATATACATCTATATGTATATATATATATATATATATATATAATGTATATATGTGTGTATGTATATGTAAATATATATATGTATGTATATATATATATATATATGTGTGTGTGTGTGTGTGTGTGTGTGTGTGTGTGTGTGTGTGTGTGTGTGTGTGTGTGTGTGTGTGTGTGTGTGTGTGTGTGTGTGTGTGTGTGTGTGTGTGTGTGTGTGTGTGTGTGTGTGTGTACCTACACACGCACACGCACAAATTTGTCCTGTATAAGACAATCGCCAATTCTTTGTATTGACAATATAATGTCGTATACAGTAAGTTGCAATATTTATTGCACATGTAGGCAGTAACAAAATCATTGGGATATATTTTATCGCTATTTAACGTAGCGTCATCATCACCATTACGAGAAACTTTGGGCACATGTCAGAGGACAGATTACGTCGGAAATGGAAAGAAAAAGTCTTCTTCCCAACCCTGGGCTTCCTCTTCGGAAAGCTTTACTTAGAAAAGTGTTTCTTATTTCATGGTATTTCATTTTAAGGTGTTATTACAACCTGTATCGTAACTTCCTACCAAGCAATTTCATTTATCTGAACATAAAAAACAATGCAGCGAGACACAGCAGAATCTGACAGCCGAGTATGGTTTACCTCCTCAGCTTCACCGCACGGTGACCCCGCTTCTCATCCACTAAAAATAGATTACGAAGCGGATGCGAAGAATATCCCTTAGGGCCGCACCGTCCCTTCATCATATTAATTCTTGGGAACATATTGGTGACCACGTTCAATTTCGAATATCAGTCCTCCCCACCCCACCCCCCATCCCCTCTCCTGAGTCCTCTGCATTCTGGTACATCGGGTACCTTTCTTTCTCGCTTCAAGATCACTTCCCCAGATTATAACCAATATCGGCCCTGAAGGACTTGTCTCTCGTTTGGCCTTCCTTGGTCTGCTGAGCTCTCTAGCCTCAAGGTGGATGAGATTTAAAAAAAAAAAAAAAAAAAGGCACATAGAGTAGTTTAAAGAGAGATGGGAAGGAAAACAAAAACGTATTTTGTAATGGAGAGACAATACATAAAAGAGGAAAAGAGCTGGGAGGTACAAGAAAGAGAGAAGCAGGAAGGAAAGAAGAGGAAGGAGGGAGAGGAGAAAAAGATGGAAGAGAAGAAAAATGGAGAAAAAGAAAAACCGGGAAGAAATGGAGGAAGAGGCAAAGGAAAAGAAACAAAGAAAGAAGAAGAGAGAGAAGAAGAGAAAAGAGAAAATGAAGATAATAGCAAGAGAATTAGGAAGAGGACGAAGATGAGGGAGAGAATAGGAAAAGGACAAGGAAGAGGAAGAAGAAGAGGAAGAGGACAAGGAAGAGGAAGAAGAAGAGGAAGAGGACAAGGAAGAGGAAGAAGAAGATGAAGAGGACAAGGAAGAGGAAGAAGAAGAGAAAGAGGACAAGGAAGAGGAAGAGGAAGAGGACAAAGAAGAGGAAGAAGAAGAGGACAAGGAAGAGGAAGAAGAAGAGGAAGAGGAAGAAGAAGAGGAAGAGGACAAGGAGGAGGAAGAAGAAGAGAAAGAGCACTAACAAGAGGAAGTAAAAGACGTATTAGGACGAGGGAAAATAGGTGATGGAAGTACTTGGAGTGACGAGGATTGCAGTCAGATAGAGAAGAAGAGAGACGATGAGAAATATCGAAAGAATAGGGAGGAAGGGTACAGTTCACTGAGTCTGAGAACCGGAGGGAAGGATTGATAAAAAGAAGAAAGCAAATGAAGAAGAAAAGAATATGAAAAAGTTGCAGGAAATCAAAGGCTAGAACGAAAAAAAAAAGAGAGGAAAATAGAAAAGTGCCGAGCGAGAGAGCAAGCGAATGAGTATGTGAGTAAGTGGGTGAGTGAGTGAGATAGTGAGTGAAGGCGGAAGAGAGGAGGAGGAGGAGGAAGGAGGAAGCCGAGGGAAGGGAGGATGGAGGAAGCAACGAAGGAGATTGGGGGCAAGTCTGCGTGGAATTCATAAACAGCGGCATGAACACTCCGGTACAAGGCGAGGAGGGACGATGCAGAAGGGGAACATAGGACGAGGTAAAAAAAAAAAAATAAATAAACAAATATCATACATTTTCATTTCTTCAAATCACTGGCATGCTCTATATGTTTGTGGTCTTGGATCACGTGTTGGACTCGTGATCGACAGCTATTTCCCTCCCGGAAGAAAGCTCAGAGCTCGTATATGACCGATCTATGGGTAGTGCTGTGACCATACACGCACACCCCCAACTCCCTGCCCACGAGAGTTGAAGTAACAACCCACAGCGCAGTGATACTAGAATTATTTCAGACCTGGGCGGGATTCGAACCCGGAACTCCGTAGTGACAGCCGGGAACTCTACCAACTGCGCCACGAGTTGTGTGTGTGTGTGTGTGTGTGTGTGTGTGTGTGTGTGTGTGTGTGTGTGTGTGTGTGTGTGTGTGTGTGTGTGTGCGTGCGTGTGTGTATGTATGCGTGTGTGTATGCGTGTGTGTGTGTGTGTGTGTGTGTGTGTGTGTGTGTATGCGTGTGTGTGTGTGTGTGTGTGTGTGTGTGTGTGTGTGTGTGTGTATGTGTGTGTGCGTGTGTGTGTGTGTGTGTGTGTATGTGTGTGTGCGTGTGTGTGTGTGTGTGTGTGTGTGTGTGTGTGTGTGTGTGTGTGTGTGTGTGTGTGTGTGTGTGTGTGTGTGTGTGTGTGTGTGTGTGTGTGATGGCTGAATATATTTATCACAGAAACGCCCTAAGTTTATTAAATTGAATTATTAAAAAAAAAAAGGGTACACAGGCTATATATTCAATTTTTTTTTTTTTTTTTTTTTTTTTTTTTTTTAAGAGGGGATGTTCCTAGAATACAGGGACTGTGGCTAATTTCCTTCAAAGCTCCTTTAGGAGAGAAGTGCCCCGTAAATGAGAAAGAAGATAAGGTGTATAGACTTCAAGTATGCAAAAGATGGTGCTGGAGTTTCATTATTCCATCCGAAAGTCTTCATCTCAACCACATAATAGCGTTTTTTGTTTTGTTTTTTGACAAGTGTCAGAATCTAATTGTTATAGATGACCACTAATTATCTTCTATGAACTATCTAATGAATTATAATATTCATTAATCAATTTTTCAGTTTATTTTAGCCTTTAATAATTATCATCAATATTACTGTCGTTGTTATTGTTGATTTTTTCCTTATTATTATCTCTATTAATATTTTTTCAATAACCCAAAGTCTAAAACTCGAATTCCACCAGCGTTAGTGATTCATTTGATCTGTCTGAAACGAGTATGAATACTTGCAGATGACAACCTTGACTTCAGTGTAATTGAAAACTAATATTGTTATTCACTGTGAGTCACGCTCAGTGAGGGACATAGAAACGGACTCAAACCCATTGTTTGAGGCCGCGGTAGATTGGTCCATTGTTAAATCGTAATCCCAATGTCCACTTTTCGAATCCCATACCATACATATATACACACATGCACACGTACATACATACAGACATATATACATACATGCATGTATACATACGTAAATACGTACATACACACACATACATGCATACATACATACATACATACATACATACATGTATACGTATAGATATGTATATATATACATAAATACATATAAACATACATAAATGCATACATACATACATACATACATGCGTACGTACGCACATACATACATACAAACATATATAATGTGTGTATATATATATATATATATATATATATGTATATATATATATGTATATATATATATATATATATGTACACATATATATATACATGTATATATATATATAGTGTGTGTGTGTGTGTGCGTGTGTATATGCATGTACTTATATGTGTATGTTCACACATCTATGATTGCATGTACGTGTTGATATCATATATGAGCACATATGCACACATAAATCCAATATACGTATATATGTAAGTGTGCGTATGTATTCCTATAGAAAGAAAGAAAGAGAGAGGGAGGGAGAGAGAGAAAGAGGAAGATTCAGAAAAAAACAAACAAAAAAATCCTCAGAGGGGGAGGTAGGTATGCAGCAGCGGCCGTCCATTCCAAGCCGCGGCGACAGGTGTTTGACATCGAGACGCGAGACGGGGCGTCATACCTTTGATTCTGTGCCACCGCCCCTAGCCTGGGGGATGTGGGGGGTAGGTAGTCGAGCAAAGGCGAGACAAAGCGCCGTCGTGAGCATCGTCAAAGGCGCATTACGAAAATAGCGGCCGAAGAATAAAATAGTGCCGCGGAGTCGGCACACCGTGGACAAGGTGCGGAAAGAGGTAGGGGAGAAGTGGCATTGAAGAGTGGGACTATTATAAAGTTGAAGGGAAGGTGGGGGGGGTGCAGTGTTCAGATGTGGGATCAAAGGACAGACGGGATCTAACCCACTAATGTACGGTAATGTTTCTTCCAGTTTAATGAGATTATCTGCCACAAGCTTGAATGTAATCTTAAAAACATTCACATGGGCAAAGTTCCCTAGACTGGCGGGTCCAAGTCAAAGATTGCCGGGGTTCCTTGATGTTTAGAACACCTGGTTCCAAGAAAGTCCACATACCAAATCTTAGAAGCAGTTGATGGAAGTTAGATCCTTTCAGTCAGAGTTAAGATGATCCTTTGGAGGGATCCACGAAAGAAAAAAATCGAACCAGTCCTTTTGATATGTAATCAAAATAGTTTGATATTAATTAACCTAAAAGATTTTTTTTTTTTTGAGTTAATGAATATTTTAAACAAAATACTTAAGAGGGAGACAGGAGACTCTGGTACTGTTAAAGACAGTAACGGATACAATTACCAGATGAAATAGACACGTGGCACAAGTTCTTGAAAAGTATCAGGAGGTAATTTATAATAACAACCAAAAGCAATATCGGAAGAAGGATTGTGAGGTGATACGGTTACCAGTACTTGTGAGTTCTGTGCTAAAGGTAAGTATTTTCTGGTCATTAGGTTCACATGGTAAGCTGCAGCCATATCAACGAAAAGGTTAAATCAGTGGTTCTCAAACTTGGTGAATTCTCAAAAAATTGTGTGACTCCCCTTCATTGTTCTCCCAAACCCCACCCCGGCAAAAAAAAAAAAAAAAAAAAAAATTATAAGAAAATGTTGATGAAGAGAGACCCAAAATCAAAATTATCTTATATTTCCCCTCCCAGCACAGAATCATGGAATTTGTTCTTATACTTATATTCCTCACATGATATAGAAATGTATCATTTGTGACAGCAGTCCATAACCCCCCTAAACTCTTGTCACGGCCCCCTTGTGGCGACAGGGGGTGCATGGCTACCAGGTTGAGAACCACTAGACTTCTGGAAAGATGAGACCAGAGAACGGATGAGTTGAACCTTCTGGCGCACTATAGACGCTGGAAACCCTGTGACGGGGGCTGGAAACTAGTGCCAATAAATATCACAGTGACAATCCTCAAACACTGAAGCTGTCAGTACTGGCGCTGGAAACAATAGGGTTGACAGTGGCGTGGTGGATATAGATGAACATGACGTTTAACCACCATACAAGTGCAAATATAGTTGACAGCGAAGACAAAGCCAAAGGTGATGCCACCTGTCTTAGTGCCTTCAAATCAAGATGACTTTTACGTCTAAAGATGATTTCAATATTGTGGATTTCTTCTTCTTTATAATATATTTTTTATCCATACATTTATTCATTGACTTATTTGTTTTCTTGGTTATCCATTGACTAGATCGACTGTTTTATCTATTTACATATCTTCTTGTCTATCTATTCATCTATCTTGATAGAAGTGAAACAAGTACTACACAAAAGCATAGAAACAAATTCGTAATAAATTAGCATTATGGAAGTGCCCAAAGATGATCGCTTTCCAGTTAGTAAAACTTGAGGTAAGAGCATAATTATTACTAATTGCTTTTTGTGTTATCCTCGGCAATTTACATTTATTATTTCGAACTATGTGTTCTTGTCATTATTTGCATTTCGTGTACATTGATTTATTGCCAAATAAAGTCTATCTATCTATTATTATTATTATTATTATTATTATTAACATCATCATTATTATTATCATTATTGTTATTGTTGTTGTTGTTATTATTATCATCATCATCATCATCATCATCATCATCATCATCATCATCATCATCATCATCATCATCATCATCATCATCATCATCATCATCATCATCGTTATCGCTGTCGCTGTCGTTGTTATCATCATTGTTATTAATATTATCTTTGTTATTATCAGCAAAATTATCTATACTTCAAAAGGCAATTTACGTTTGGTTAGTGTGCAGTAAGAGACTCTTTAAAATATAACACCCTAGGTGTTTACTTTCTCATTAAAAAAAAATCAAAATTCAGTAGTCTTAGCTAACACACACTCTTGAGCAATTTCTCGTGTATATTCTCAAGAAAAAACGCATTTCCACGCTGACATTTTTATGCGAGGATAAGATCTTTGAGAACAAAGCCAACAGTCTACAACAAGTTCGGAAGTTCTTCAACAATACAATGGAGCTTGACCAACCAGAGTCTTCGTGTGTCATATGACCTTATGTGTTTCCGTGTCACTGGGACAGACTCTCAGACCGTTCTACTATTCAACGAACACTGCCTAAGAGAAAACAGCGCGCCCATAGAAAATGTACATACATTAAGATGTTTACACTCTTAAAGGTGTAAGCACACTCATTAATACAAAGGGTTTAGTACAAACATTGACTCTAGTTATGCGTACCCCCCTCTTCTTCTTCTTCTTCTTCTTTTCCACGTACCTGGAAAACAGAAAGGATATATCAGTAAAGAAGTAAAAAAATATTAATCAATGTTGATGAGAAAAACACTGATGTGGTTGATTACATCGCACATAGTGATTACCTTCACGTGTCAGATAATAACTAACATAATACCAATGGTCTTCGAATGCTGATGAATATATTTCTTGAAGACATAAGTCAAAAAAACGACATGGTTTCTTCTGTAACCAAGGCCCTAGCTTCCGTCTCAAGATTCCCACAAATTGCCTCGAAGTAAGCTCACTGTTCCATATAATCTCTGCTACAATATCACAAGCCATAGCCCCTGGCTACTCATACTAACATAAACAGTCCTTAGTCTACCCATCTTGCTACAGGCTATCACAGGACAGACACACTACAGGCCGCCAGCGTTCACGCTTCTCCGTACAAATTCCAATAATCGATGAGAGTTGGGAAGGAATCTTTGTGTAGTGCCTGTCTATCTGTCTCTCTGTCAGTGTCTTGAACTGTACACATGAGAGAGATTGGCATGAAGAACAAGGAATGAAAAATGACAGCGGGTAACGAGAGGGGAGGAAACAAAGATGGAAAAGGGAGACAGATTAGATAGAAGGCTAGTTTTGCACGATTTTTTTTTTAATGCTGAAATTGAGAAGGACAAAGGATACATATTTGCATATATACACGTGTGTGTGTGTGTGTGTGTGTGTGTGTGTGTGTGTGTGTGTGTGTGTGTGTGTGTGTGTGTGTGTGTGTGTGTGTGTGTGTTTGTGCGTTTGTATTTGTGTGCTTGTGCGCGCGTGTATATATAGATATGTGTGTGTATGTCCGTATGCTTGTATGTCTGTATGTATGTATGTACGTATGTATGTATGTATGTATGTATGTATGTATGTATGTATGTTCGCTTTGTGCTAGGCATATATACATAAGGCTAAGATGTCAGTACCAAAAATGCCTAAATATTCAGTACCTGTCGACTTATTTGCGAGATATGAAAAAAAAAGGGAAAGAGGAATCTAATCTTCATACAAATAAATAGGAATGCGGACTCCAAGTTTTCACTTTCGTTTGTCGCGCCGAGCGGGAAAGCCCGGTTGCGGCAGACTAGAACGAAAACAAAATCGATATTACCGATAACATAAACGTTTTACTTCCATTTTCGTAACGTTACGCATTTAGACCTAAACAGCGAGCGGCTGTCTGGGGGCAGGTCGCGGCAGAGAGCGGATGGCGGCCGAAAGCGGAGGCGGAGACGTGTGAAAGGGGTTGTTTAGTCCTGGGCGGTTGCGTTTTGACTTGAGAGTTGATGCACATTTTCTTCCGAAACTGTGCTCATTTACGGTACACTATTACACAGCTCTTTTATTTAATGTTTTATTTATTTATTTATTATCTCACTTGATCCCTCTTACTATACCGGGGGCTTCTTCGAGATGAATAATATTCCCTGCAGGCAGCAAACATGTAAAAGTTGTGAACAACAACGAAAGATTAATGAAAATACGAAAAGAAGTGAATGAGATGATAACAACAAAATTCAGATTTTGGTGTATACAAACATAACAAAGCAAAAGTGTGGAACCGGAACATGAAATGGAAGAGAAGCAAAGTATGGCAGTGGGCCAAGTAAATATTCAAGGTAAACTAAGCGCTTAAGCAGCTTATATAGTACTCTTTCATAAATCATGCCAAGACTACTACAAGTCTTAAGGCTTTAGCTCCACAAGTAAGCAGTTTGTGTGTGTGTGTGTGTGTGTGTGTGTGTGTGTGTGTGTGTGTGTGTGTGTGTGTGTGTGTGTGTGTGTGTGTGTGTGTATTCACCTCGGATCTGCTGCAGCCTCTTTTCGAGACAGCCAGACACCACCCTACGGCAGTGAGCTCAGAGCTCATTATTAGCAGATCTCTGGGTAGGTCTGAGACCACTCACACTCCACACACCGGGAATGCAAGGTCACAACTCCTTGACTAACGTCTCGTACCTACTCGCTGCTAGGTGAACAGGGGCTACACGTGAAAGGAGACAAACCCAACTTGTCTCCGCCCGGCCGGGCAATCGAACCCCGGTTCTCCGGCTTGTGAGGCCAGTGTCTTACCAATCCGCCACCGGTGTGTGTGTGTGTGTGTGTGTGTGTGTGTGTGTGTGTGTGTGTGTGTGTGTGTGTGTGTGTGTGTGTGTGTGTGTGTGTGTGTGTGTTTATTTATTTACCTAGTTGCATTTACCTATTTGTATCTTACTGGAAGGGAAGCTACGCTCGTGAGGTCCTGTCTGTATCTCGCAGCCTTAATTGCTTTTAAATTCGTGTATGATTTGTGCACACACACTGTGTGTGTGTGTGTGTGTGTGTGTGTGTGTGTGTGTGTGTGTGTGTGTGTGTGTGTGTGTGTGTGTGTGTGTGTGTGTGTGTGTGTGTGTGTGTGTGTGTGTGTGTGTGTGTGTGTGTGTGTGTGTGTGTGTGTGTGTGTGTGTGTGTACGTGTGCGTGTGTGTGTGTGTGTGTGTGTGTGTGTGTGTGTGTGTGTGTGTGTGTGTGTGTGTGTGTGTGTGTGTGTGTGTGTGTGTTTTATCATGCCTACATGTCCTCATGAAGTTAGGTGAGCTTGTGTAGCTATGAGGATATAACAAGTACCTTTGGCTCTTAAGCTCTGAAATTTACTGGCCTCCAATCTTACACTGTACATCAAAAGCATTTTTTGTAATGGACCCTAAGCTTACATTGTCAAAGACATTTTTGTCGTACATACAAAAACTGTATTTATGTAATGTTGTTAATAACTGTCTTCAGTATGATTAAATGTTAAGGATTTGTACCATTGTATTAAGAATACATTCTTTTCTAAACGTTGCTTTTAGCCATAAGAGTATTTCTAATGTAGAGTCATATTCGGCCCTAGGCAATACAGAATCACATTTTCTTTGTTCATCATCAAGAGTTACCGCTTTCTATTTTTTCTTTATTTTTAATAGTATGTCATTGTCTAAGACTGAGATATAAACATTTCTGTGTCCATGTACTATCATTTCTTACATGAATATAAATTATATTGTTTACTTAATATCATCATCAAGATCTAATAATTGAAATACAGTCTTTTTCAATAACATCGTTTACAGTACCGTATAAGAACGACTCTATAATCCTATGTTCTTATTGGTGTGCGCGCCATTACACTGATCATGATAAGATAGGAATAAGCTTCTCAGTCTTGCATGCAAATCATTCTTGCGTATTATCTTATCTAACAAAATGTGTTCTATACAATCTTAAAGATAAAACACGCTTGAAAATTCCTTTTGGGGATGAAAAAATATATACATTCATGTAAAGACGATCTAGCTGGATTATAACTCATTATCAGCTTAAATCCTAACTAAAGGAGAAACTACTTTGCTGATGTCACAAACATTAGTTGTATATCTAATAGGTTACAGGTTACGGACAAATAATATCTACCTACATACCAAGGACTGCTTTCCTTTGTACGAGAGGTAGCCAAGTCAAAAGGCACAAAGAAAGTAGAACGATGTTATTAGAATTAAGAAATAAAATAAGGAACGTTCACCTGGGCAACTTTCAACAACTACGCCTTTTACTTCTTGCTGTTTGTGGTTGCACACGAGTTTTCTTTTAAGTATTACTTTGATACTAAAGATCTGTCTAAACTCAATCATTATTTTATTAACATGAGCATGTGAAAGAAGATAGATGGCCAAAGAAAGTGCTCAATAGTGGAGTGCGTGGAAGACAAACACTTGGAGGAGATGCGTTGAAGAAGATGTGCAGATATGTAGAATAGAACCAAGAGAATGGAAGGAGGTGGCACAGGACAGAAAGACATGGCGAGACGCTTCGAAAGCGGTTATGGATCACCAAGTGGCCCGAAGACCAGCGGAGTAAGTAAGAGTAAGAGTAAGAGCATGTAAATTGAGCATATAAGCATGACGCTTCATTAGTTTAGAATCAAACTGGTTTACCAATAGGGTAGTTAAGGAATGGAATAAACTTATTACCTATGTAGTGAACACTGAGAGTATTGGTTGTTGTAAGAGAAGATTAGATAACTTTATGAAAGGGAATGACAGGTGCTAATGGACATAGAACTGTCTAGTATAGGCCTTATGGTCTCCTGCTGTCTCCTTCATTCTTATGTTTTTATGTGTACAAGACTGAGGCAAGGGAAATTACCGTTGATCCCAGTTTTACGAATGACTCCATACTTTCGATACACGAGAAACTTCACGTGATTTACGCGTTCCATACTTCTGATTAGAAGGATCCTCTACCTCATAGGAATAACTCGCCATCCCGATCCTACGTCGTAGGAAGTGAGAAACCCCTGGCAAAGCAAAGCCTTTGCAGTTGCGGTAAGCCTTTTTTTTTCCGATGTTGGGTCGCCTCCCCGCCTGGCCAGAGCTGTCGGTAATCAACGCGGCATAGCCTATTACAGGTTCCGGGAATCGAACTCACAACCACCTGCTCATGAGTTCGACATGCGCAGCTCTCTCATTGGAATCACTTTATATATATATATATGTATGTATATATATATATATATATATGTGTATATATATATATATATATATATATATATGTACAACACTGTATGGGTTCTAGTGAACAGATTTACATTTAACAACCAGAATTCACTTTAATTCTAAGCCATCAACATCGAGAAGCAGGAGGAGGCATACATGCAGAAATTAATTCGTGGTACAACTAAGGACTCGAACCTCCGCTAGCACGTAACAAGTGACAGTATCTTAACTGGTTGCGCTATCAATTTTTGCATGTATGCCTCCTACAGATTCTTGATGCTGATGGCTTAGCATTAAAGTGAATTTTGGTTTATGTATATATATATATATATATATATATATATATATATATATATATATATATATATATATATATATGCAGTATATAATACAAATTTAAGAATAATAGCTATTTTATTCTTATTTTTTCAGTAACAACGGTAACAAGTGGTCTACAGTTATTTACAATTGTTCTTCTACATTTGCAGACTTGTAAACCTGTTCCAGGTTTTCTGTTGCCCGCTCAGTGTCTATTACATTTGGAAGGGCTACAGTCTGCAGGGACGTCGCTTAACACAGCTTTTATTTAATTTTAGGTTTGTCATCACGAGGGCTATTGCATTTGTTCCCGAACGTGGTTCCATATTCCGCCTTTCCCTTTCTTTCCTGGTCCACTTCTGCAGTCTTTTCATAACCTGACCTACACTATTTGTATGATTTATTTCATCTTTTAAAATCTTAGATGATGATTTACAACTTTATGCGTTAAGATTGTTTCATTTTATTGCTTAATGCATTTGAAACAATATTAATCACGCTGTGCTTATTCTAATCAAACTGATTCCATAATTAAATACAATGTTGTCGTGAAAGTATTCCTTAAATCGTCTACTGCAAGTTTCATCTACCATCAATGAAACAGTAGAGTTTCAGTGCAGTGATTCACTATAGAACAGATTGGAAATATTCCTGTCCTCGTGTATTTTCCAGGACATTTTTTTTTTTCATAGTTGTTCAAATGTTTACTTTAGAATTTCGATTGTTTACTGCCCAGTCCTCCTTGTTGGTTTCAATTTACTGTTGCCTCTGGTCTAGCAGGTCGAATTGAACGTTTGATTTAGCTCCCGCTGTGTTATAAAAAAGGGCTTACGACTGATTACTAACGGAAACCACACACTTAACTCCCAAGAACATTATTTTAGGATCTCGATTGTTTCCTGCCCAACCTTCCTTGTTGTTTTCAATTTACTGTTGCCTCTGGTCTAGAAAGTTAAGTTCAAATAATGGTTTCGCTCCTACTGTGTGAGAAAAAGGGGCTTACGACTGATTACTAACAGAAACCACACACTTAACTCCCAAGAACATTATTTTAGGATCTCGATTGTTTGCTGCCCAACCTTCCTTGTTGTTTTCAATTTACTGTTGCCTCTGGTCTAGAAAGTTAAGTTCAAATAATGGTTTTGCTCCTACTGTGTGAGAAAAAAGGGCTTACGACTGATTACTAACAGAAACCACACACTTAACTCCCAAGAACATTATTTTAGGATTTCGATTGTTTGCTACCTAACCCTCTTTATTGTTTTCAATTTACTGTTGCCTCTGGTGTAGCAGGTTAAGTTAAGCTTTTGGTTTTGCTCATATTGTGTGAAAAAAAGGGCTTACGACTGATAACTAACGGAAACCACACACTTAACTACCAAGAACATTATTTTAGAATTTCGATTGTCTGCTACCTAATCCTCTTTACTGCTTTCAATTTACTGTTGCCTCTGGTCTAGTAGGTTGAATTGAGCGTTTGATTCGGTTCCCACTGTATGAGAAAAAGGACTTACAACCGATTACTAACAGAAACCACACAGTATCACATGACTCCAAATGGTGACGACTTCAGTATCAGCCAGCACTTCCTGGTGTATGTCCACATCAGTTTCAAATATTTTGATGCATTCCTCGAATGGTTCTTCTCAGTGCGTCAGCGTTCTTCTTTCCTCTCACTGTTTCTTGCATTCTTTTCTTGATTTTTCGACAATCTTTTTAAAACCAATCTTTCTTATGCAACTTCATCTCCTCCTCCCTTCCTATTCCAAATAGCTTATTTTTTACTATTCCCTCTCTTTTTTGACCTTTTCCATGTTTTATATATAACTTTTTATTCGCTTTATACTGCAGCTATCTTTTTTCATACATCTCTCTGTTCCAGAGAAAATGGATTGAAAAATGTCCTTTAACGTTCGTCATGCCTTCCAGCCTCCCCTTCACTTCCTCCCTCCTCCTCCTCTTCCTCCCTCCTCCTCCTCTTCCTCCCTCCTCCTCTGTCCTCGTTTTTCTCCCCCACCCCCTTCTCACCTGATCAAGTTGCCCATTGCCATACATGTATGTTTATATTTTCCAGATTCCTAATAGCGTATTTGCTTTCCATTTTCTTCCCACTTTTCTTTTTTCCCTTTCCCTCTCGTTTATACACTCGTTTGTTTCTCCAAAACAAAGCCACGCGTGTTAAAACTATTCTTACCTCGTCTGTGAATCCTTGGCCTTTCTCCTGTATTCCAAAGGGACTTTTTAATTCATTTATTATTGATGTCCATTCGCTCAGTCAGGTAAAAGTGAAATATGGCTATTCCTCCTCTTCCCACCGTCCACCCTCCCTTTCTTTCTGTCTCTCATCTCGCTCTCTACTTCCCTTATCTTGTTTTCTATCCTCGTCCCCTCTCCCTCCCTCCCTCCCCTCCTCCATCCATTTACCCTTCCCTCCCTACCAAACCCGTTCCTTATCATTAATCTATTTCCTATCTCTTCCCTTATCTCTCCTCCAGCATTCCCTCTTATCAACTTCAACCTGTTCCACAGGATTTTCGGACAGGATTGGTCACAAATACTGATATACTGGGAATAACATTTACAAAAATACTATGAACATTTTTTCCTCTTCATCTTTTTTCGATTTCTGTCATATGAAAACAAAAGCCCAACATCTTCCGGTTTGCTAAGCGAGATAGGATTGTTTGTAGTTGTCCTATGTAAAACATCTTTGTGAGGTTTGGAATTGACAAAGGAGTGTAGAAAGGGTTTAATCTAGTTAGTAAACAAGCAAATGAATGTTCCTTTCTAGAAAGGGGTGGAGGCTTGAAAGACAAATAAACTAACTATAATCACCGGTAATTGGTCACTTGGTAAAGGAAAGATAAGACTGAGTGTTTTCTTTCATTCTAGAAATAGATTGATTGTAGCTATATACAGAAATCGGCTAGAGAAACTAGTAGCAACATTTATATATACAACAATTTAGGAAAAAGCCTTTGATAATAGATAGTATTGCATATGTGATTACTATGAATTATTTACAAAAACAGAATATATATGACAATTGTTGAAAGGGAATATTATATATATTTACATAACAAATTTATAAAGATATATATGTTGCTACAAATGAAGGGGTGACTTTAACAAAACCTGCCGTACAGGGCTACAACACACGTTTTTCGGTTGATTCTCTGTCACTCTACATTCACAGGAGCTGAATTTTATCTCATACTTTTATCACTAGTCATGATTTTTCTCTAATTCATGTTGAAGAGTTTTTATTTATTTTGTTTAAATCTTATATTATGTTATGTTTATTTCATTCAAGTTAATGCTGTGTTATTGTTCTTTTTTTATGTAATTTTGTCTCATGTTGTGGCTATCTCTTTTATACAGGAAAAAACACCTTGATTTATAGATAGACATATCAGTCTAGTTTATATTTTTATTTTATCTTATATTACTTTATTTCGTTTTGTTCTATCTTAATTCTTTAAATCATATTTCATCCCGCCATTTTTTTTATTTTATTTTGGTGCTTACATAACATTTCAAAGGTTAAATAACTTAGTACACTAAGAACACAACCAGGGCGTAAGCACCAGTCCCTTTGGTTCTGAGTTAAGGCCATATATCACTGCTCTGAGCCTTCCTCTGCAATCCGAGCATGTCGTTTACCCCAAAAATGCGGCGGCAATATCGCTGAAAGTCCCGCGGAAATAAAAAAGGGAGGCGAGCGTTCGACGCGAAGCTCGAGTTCCCAGAGCCGCGGAGGAATGTTGTGTCACGGACGGGGGTAGGGGTAGAGCAAAAGAAGATGGGTAATCGCCCATTACTACAACCACTTGATCAAAATTACATGTAGGTTATCAGAAGGTATGTATGAATGACAATG
>NC_134804.1:32962746-32965246 GCF_046742065.1 Oratosquilla oratoria | reverse complement strand
GCACTCACTGTTTTCTCTTTCAATTTATTCCATGTATCTATCACTCTATGTGGAAAGCTATTCTTTTTCAGATCTCTTCTGTAACTGTCCTTTTTAAGTTTCTTCTTGTGTCCCCTTGTATTTCTTCTGTCCCATTTAAGTAGATCATCCCTGTCAAGGATTTCCATCCCTTTCATATTTCTATAGATGGTTATCAAATCACCTCTTTCTCTTCTTTGCTCCAGAGTTAATAAGTTTAGTTTGTCCAGTCTTTGTCCGTATGTCAACATGCTGAGTGTTGGTGCCATCTTTGTTAGTGTTCTTTAAATTCTCCCTAGTTTTTTTTTTTTTTTTTTTTTTTTTTTTTAGTGGCTCTGCATACTCTATTTTGGTCTTATCAGTGTAACTAGGATTTTCTTCACCATTTCCTCGTCCATGTAGTTAAAGGCCACTTTCATTGATCTTATTAAGTTGTAGGTTTCTCCAACTATTTTGTTTACATGTTTGCCTGGTGCCATGTCATGTGTGTGTGTGTGTGTGTGTGTGTGTGTGTGTGTGTGTGTGTGTGTGTGTGTGTGTGTGTGTGTGTGTGTGTGTGTGTGTGTGTGTGTGTGTGTGTGTACATATCTAAGGTGAAAAGGGGAAAAGTAGACAGCTATTCTTTGCAATTGAGTTTTTTAGTTTTCTAACTTTTTCTTTTTGTTCATGAGCCAGGCCGTTCTAAACGGGTTTCTGGAAAGATCATTGCTTTAGACGATAGTACATTTCTTTTGACCAGTGTCTGTAACAGGACCTAGGATAGGGAAAAAACTATCAAAAAGTACCTGAGAATGAGCGTACATTTTTTCATTATAAAGTCTATCATATCTTGAGAACATCTGTTTAACTTTATGGTGATCCAAGCCCCTGCAAGAGCAAGAGCAACGTTGGACTTGTACCCACTGGGCACCGATTCTTGCCACTGAGGCGAAAACCGAGATCCTCATCGTTCACAAATACTTATGTCTTGAATCGGTCCAAAGAAGTGCCGAGGAGGACGGGGGAGAGAAAAGGGAGGCTCCCATTGTCCTCCAACTCATAGATAAAGTTGAGAGACGAGTTGTCTGATTAGCTGGGCGAGTTGGGTGACTTGTTGAGTGTCTTAGACGTTGATGACGATATCGATGTAGCGTGTGTGGAAAATGGAAGGCATCGTGGTGGGGTAATTTTTAAAGACTTTAGGTTTTGATTCAGTGTGTATGGCTGTTTTAGAAATGTCCAGCAAGAAATGGTGTTAGGCAGTAATAATGTGAATATTTGTGAATAATATGTATGAATATATTTCTGGTCTATATTGCAAAAGTTGTTCTTCATGACTTACTAGGTTTAAATATGTCTGTATGGTGGATGAAAGTGCTTATATAGTATATGTATACTGTATAACATTGAGGGTATCTATCATCAAGACGTGATATATAGTATAATTTGTTAATTGAACCATACTAGCTTTAAGAAAAACGTATAGTGTATTATGTTGTATGTATATATATATATATATATATATATATATACATATATATATATATATGTATATATATATACATATATATATATATATATATATATATATTTATATATATATATATACTATAATTTTGTCAATAGACTAAACTAAAATAGAAGTAAGCAAACAGGAGGGCTGAGTACGGGACGCATTTCTACGCCATGTACCCAGACTCGTATCTTGACACAGAGATCGCAGCAAGGAAATGAGATGCTTGAGGGTTATGTAATGATTTCCGAAATCTGACAGAATACGACAGTTTACGAAAGAATAAGGATTCAGGGTTAAAAAGTAGATCGACCCACATGAGAAGCTTTTGTCATGTTACAAGAATAGATGAGAATAGATGTCCTAAAAGGTTTCATGACTATGACACCGAAGACACCGAAGACAGGGAATGCAATAAATAAATAAAAAAAAGTGTAGGAATAAAATTAATCATGATAAAAAGTCTCGTGGCTAGCCTATGGCACAAGTAAAAATAGTAGTCGGTTGCGGAATGAGTTTAAGAAGTGTGTATGGATTAAAGTGACAGCCTGTTCCGTGAAATGACTCAGCCAAGGTGGAGCTGACGGCATTACTATGAAAAAAAATGTGGTTCAATTTTCTTATGGTGAAAGAAGAAGGCAGTGAAAGAGACGAATGGGATGGGAATGAAAGAATTAAAGATTTTCTTCTCCAATGCATAGCTTCTACCTCGCACTGCTGAAAACAGCAAACAGGTTTAAAAAACCACCGCAAATAGCTTTAGTAATTTATTCATATTATGCTCGTACATCCTGGCTATTTGGTCTCGAGTCACCATTATCATACATTTAGCTATCTATCAATGCCATATCTTTACTTTATTCTTACTATTCTCAAACCAGTATTTTCTAACACTGCCCTCTCTATCTTTGTGCTACGTATAACCACTTTGTAATACTTTTAAAACGTCACCTTTTCAAGGATACCTTCTTGGCCTCTCCTCTCCTCTTC
>NC_134804.1:32945246-32955246 GCF_046742065.1 Oratosquilla oratoria | reverse complement strand
TCTTTAAAACATTTGATAATAAATAATAATATCTTTATTCATCTTTATTTTTTCTAATCTAACCACAGAACCTCCTTAGATTATAAGAAATGCATACGCATTTCATAATGGATAAAAGAACACAGACATCTTGAAATAAAACAGTACAAATAAGAATTGTATGTACTGTTGATAAAATTACAATCTAATTATATTTGATTGTCCATAGGAGAAAATAAATAAAGCGTTCTGTTTAAAAAATGTCCGAGATAACTTTTCATATTCTATTGGCTTATCATAATATTTTCTTTGTCAGTATTCATTATATTTTTTTTCGGTCATGTACCCGTAAAAGTATCTATATGAAGTATCTTCGTCGAAAGTGTGATACAAAATGTCTTACAGAAAATAATTACCGAAAGCTGATCATGAAAAAAGTTATTCTCCAATGAGAGAGAGAGAGAGAGAAAGAGAGAGAGAGAGAGAGAGAGAGGGGGGGGAGAGAGAGAGAGAGAGAGAGAGAGAGAGGGGGAGAGAGAGAGAGAGAAAGAAGGGAGAAAAAAAGAAAGAGTGAGTATGAGAGAGAGAGAGAGAGAGAGAGAGAGAGAGAGAGAGAGAAAGGGGGGGGTGAGAGAGAGAGAGTAAGAGAAAGAAGGGAGAGAAAAAAGAAAGAGTGAGAGAGACACACACACACACAGAGAGAAAGAGAGAGAGAGAGAGAGAGAGAGAGAGAGAGAGAGAGAGAGAGAGAGAGAGAGAGAGACCTGAAACAAAGTTATAGATTAAAAGGAAACGGAGAGGGGGTGACACTAACTAGGAATTTTACTGGGACGGGAAGGTGGTTGCGATGGTCATTGAGGGGAAAGGGCCGAAGAAATTGGGGAAAAAAAGAGATGGCCTGTTAGAGAGAAAAAAAGAGAGAGAAAAAGAGAGACAAGAGATGTATGTGGTATTAAGAAGAATTTACTATGGACTGAAATGAGAGTGGGTAGGGCGTTAGAGAGTAACGGTAACTGAGACGGTCTAATAATGAACACAGAAAAAAGAGAAAAGAAAATAAGAAAATTGGGAGAAAAAGAGGAGACGGGGGAACTGGAAGAGAGACCAAATAGGGAAGGGTAGATGATATATAAAAATGTTTAAACGAGTATGTCGTCGATTTGATTTAGTTTTACGAAAACTATTTCAGCTGCTGCTGCTGCTGCTGTTCCTATCTCCCCCTTTCTCCCCTTTCTGATTCCCCCAACGGAGCTTTTCCGTTCCCCTTCCTCCCCTTTGGCTCTATTCCCGCCTCTCTCTCTCTCTTTTTCTACCCTTCCCTCCACTCTCCAATTACTCTTTTTTCTAATTCACCCTAACTCTTTCCTTGTTGCATCCTTTTTTTAGACCATGGTGGGGTTTTTTTTATCCAGTTTTCGCATTTTCGTGTTTATTTTCGTCTTTCGTCTCTCTCTCTCTCTCTCTCTCTCTCTCTCTCTCTCTCTCTCTCTCTCTCTCTCTCTCTCTCTCTCTCTCTCTCTCTCTCTCTCTCTCTCTCTCTCTCTCTCTCTCTCTCTCTCTCTCTCTCTCTCTCTCTCTCTCTCTCTCTCTCTCTTTTCTCTTTACGTTTACTTACCTTACCTCAACCCTCCGTCCCATCATTTCCTCTCCTTCTCTAGTGATATTTTTCTCTCCTCATTCCCCAAAGATAAGTCTTGATATTTTCGTCTCCATACCGAACATATTCCATTAATCTTTCGTCTGTGTCCTGGCTACTACTGCAACTTTAGACTTTATTTTAACCAAAAGCTTTTTTTCCTTTCGTGTCTTCATCTCTTTCACACCACAATTTTCTCTTCCCCAATTTTTCGTTTTATTCGATCGTTTAGTCTCCTCTTCGTATTCTCCATTACTTCTTCATTCTCGTTCTCCCTCTCTTTTGCACCATTCATCCCCACCTTTCCTACACGATGTGTATCGGGTACATTGGGTTGGATAGCCAGAGGTCAGGCTTTTAGCCTTCTACCCCGTGGTCAGTAACAGGGCCAATAATCTATGAAGTGTTCATAATTTTCCAGGATAAATTCTATACCCGAAAATTCTCTCCCTCTGCTTCTTCCTCTCCTTCAACACTATCCTTTCCTCCTCGTCTCACCTTTCTCCCTCTCTTCCTCCTTCTCCCTCTCTTCCCCCTTCTCTCTCCCTTCCCCTTCCACCCTCTCTATCCCCTTCCCCCTCTCTATCCCCTTCTCCCTCCCTTCCCCCTTCCCGATCCCTTCCCCCTCTCTTCCTCCTTCTCCCCCTCTTCCCCCTTCTCTCTCCCTTTCCCCATCCCCCTTCTCTTCCCCCTTCTCTCTCCCCTCTCTTCCCCTTTTCCCTCCCTTCCCCCTTCCCGCTCTCTTCCACCTTCTTCCTCCCTTCCCCCTCTCTTTCTCCTTCTCTCTCCCTTCCCCCTTCTCTCTCCATTCCCCCTTCCCCCCTCCTTTCCCCCTTTCCTCCTCTCTTCCCCCTTTCCTCCTCTCTTCCACTTCTCCCTCCCTTCTCCCTTTACCCCTCTTCCTCTCTCTCTCTCTCTTCTTCCTCTGCTTCTTCCTCTCTTTCACCACTACCCCTTCCTCCTCCCCTCACCCTCCTCTCTCCCTCTCCTTCCCCCTCTCTTCCCCCTTCTCCCTCCTCTCCCCCTTCCCCTTCTCTATACCCTTCTCCCTCCCCTCACCCTTCCCGCTCTCTTCCCCTTCCCCCTCTTTTCCTCCTCCCTCCCCTCCCCCTTCCCGCTCTCTCTCTCTCTCTCTCTCTCTCTCTCTCTCTCTCTCTCTCTCTCTCTCTCTCTCTCTCTCTCTCTCTCTCTCTCTCTCTCTCTCTCTTTCTCTCTCCTTTCCTTCTGTTTCTTCATTACCTCAATCCCCCCCCTACTACACCTCTTACCCACCTCCTCATTTTTCCCCCTCATCTTTTCCTCCCATCCCCTCTTCTCCTTTCTCCCTGCTATTACCTTCCTCCTCTCTTCCTCCTCTCTTCCTCCTCTCTTCCTCCACTCTTTTCTTCCTGTCTCCATTTTTCCTCCTTTTCTTATTCTTCTCCCTCTCTCTTTTCCTCTCTTTGTCCTTTCTTCCTCTTCCTCTCCCTCTTCTTTACTTTCAACCTAACATTTTCCCCTCTTATTCCCTCTCCTCCTCCTTCTTTCTCCTTCCTTCCCAACATCTCTTTCCCTGTCCCTCTCCCCCTCAAACTCCCTCACCTTATCTCACTTTCCCTCTTCCTCTCCTACTCCTTATCTCTCCCTTCTGTCACTCCGTTTCCCCTTAACCCTTTTATCCCCTTGCCCATCTCCCTCTTCCTACCCTTCCCTTCTGCCTTTCCCTCGCCCCTATCTCGCATTTCCCTTCCAGTCCCTCGCAACCTACTCTTCAGCACATCTCCCCATGCACTAACAGTACCCAGGAGTCGCGTTTGGCTTCTGTAACCAGATTCAGCACAAGTAGTGCCACCAAGCACAGCAAAGGTCCTTACTGACATCCCCTTCCTTGCGTCTGACCATTACGACTGTGGGATGCCATTAGACCCGGCTAATGCAGACCAAGATGCCTTGTGACCCTCCGTAAACAGCCATTCTTGGCATCCACTGGCCGTCGTTAAGGGCGCCACGTACTATTGCTGGACTTGGAGTCTTCAGCTTTGCTATTGTGAGTCTGTTTCATCCCGATTATGTGGTTATGTACCCGCGAGCCTGTTCACTCCTTCTGGCGCTACGGAAAGCCAAAATGCGCCGCAACATGAGTGGAGTTTTTGTCTAAAAATGAGTCCGAATGACACGGTACTTGCCATGTTCACGTCATCAAAATTCGCGAGAACCGCAATTCGGTTAAAAAAAAGGGGGGTGAAGGAGATAAAAACCCAGGGGAAAGGCTAACACACGCAAAAGTTGCAAACGCACACTTACAAGGCCAGTTCACTCCATTACATACATGCACGTACACCTACTCACGAACGCACACATGGACACGCATACAAACACATGCACACGTACAATCACACGTACACACATACATATACACACATAAACACGCGCATACACACACACACACATACACACACACACACACACACACACACACACACACACACACACACACACACACACACGCATGCACGCACGCACACACACACACACGCACACACACATACACACACATACACACACACAAATATACACACATACATGCACACACACACACAAATATACACACATACATACACACACACATACACACACACAAACACATACACACACACACACACACACACACACTCACACTCACACACACATACACACACTCACACACACACACACACACACACACACACACACACACATACACTCACACAAATTTACACACATACATGTACACACACACACACAAATATACACACATACACACATACTAACATATGTATGTATGTATATATATATATATATATATATATATATATATATATATATATATATATATATATATACACTTTCATAACCTGCTATAATAATTTGCAATGAGAAAACATTCAATCCTTTAATCTAAGTATTCGGAGGGAGGAGGAATTGGGCCGTATTCTGTAATAATTTTATTTATTCATCTATTCATTTCTTTAAACTTTTTTTTTCGTTTTTTTTTCATCGGCCCTCGTTTAGGAGAAGCCACTGGACAACCCTTCATTTTGATATTGATTGTAAATTCAGATTATAAATATGGCACAAAACAAAAGACTTGAGAACGAGAGTTTGGGATGTTGACCGCATGATCCATCAGGACTAGCTAATAAGATTCGTGATCAGGCAACGTCCAATCATCGAGCTGCCAGAGGTCACTATTATTGACCTCTCGTACCACAGCTGGATATATTACGTCATGACTCCCACGCACTCATTTTTTCGTTTGAATTCAACACGCGACATGCCGTAAAAAAATAAAAAGATAATAAAAGATAAATAAAGAAATTAAAAGTCTGACGATCGATGTTACCCAATCAGCTAAAGGTAGTCTTCTGGTACTCAGGTGGGTTTGTTTCTTCATAGGTCCTCGTGAATTAGAATTGAGTACATGTACACACACATAGGCACACATACACACACACACACACGCACGCACACTCACACACACACACACACACACACACACACACACACACACACACACACACACACACACACACACACACACACACACACACACACACACACACACACGTACACACACACACGCACACACACAGATATATATATATAATATATATATATATATATATATATATATATATATAATAAAAGTAAGACAACATTTAAGATCCGTCTTCAATAAGAAATAAAACAACATTTTCAATTTTCTTCTATAAAAGGAATCATGTTCTGGCCCCTCAAGGGCGAGATCGATGGAAGAACTTCAGCCACTTCGAGTACCAGCAGGAGTTCGATGATTGGACGTCTGATGACGAGTCTTTTTAGCAGGTCATGATGACTGAGAGAATGACGTCTTTGCCCCTTACTACGAAGGAAGTTAAAGTGGGATTTCTTTCTTCTCTTCTTTTATCTTTCAATTCTACAATGATTCCTCCCTTTTATGCATTGACACTGAATTAGACTTTTTCTAGTTATTTGGTAGAATATTCAGTGTTCAGGTTACATTACATTTTCTTTCCATTCTTTTAACAGAACAGTGAGCAAGATACCTGGAAAGACATCTGTCTACAATAAGAAACACATTTACATTTTCTCACGGGGTAGAATATTTCCCAAACGCATTTTTTTTTTAACATCAGTACTGTCTTATGTATTCCTTGTTTAAGTATTTATGTTCTATTTTTAGGGACCTTAACAACACTCCTATGGCCCAGTGTAACGCAACATACTTCTGTGATTCACAACTAATCTACATTCAATGAAGAATAATGATCATTCTTAATTGTACTATTCTTCATTCTACTTTTCTTAATTTTCACCCTTATTATCTCTCTGATTTCACATCTCCAACGCAATATTGTCTCTATAGATAGAAACGATGGCTATAGCTTATGAAATACCATACCATTTGCAAATAATACTGACAGTTATATGAACCGTACAAAAAATAAAACGAAATACAAGCTTTGTAGTGGTAGATATTGTGTTACACTATGGAAACAAAAAATGTCACTCAGTGATATGTATCATTAACAACAATATAATGTATAAGCTAATTATTTCGACACTTTACTGTCGATATGAGTTAAAAAAAATCATATTTCAATTTGTTCTCTATTTATTTATTTATATACTTATTTATTTGTTTATATATTGATTTTCATTTATTCGTATATATGTATTATTTTATTTGCTTATTTATCTATTCTTATTTATTTATTAATAAATTAATTAATTTATTTATTTGTTAGTATATCTATTTACTTACATATTCATTTATTCATTTACTTATTCATATATCTATCTATTTATCTATTTACTTATTTATATCTATTTATTTACTTGTTTATTTATCAGTTTTTTATTTATTTATTCTTTTATTGGATTATTTATCTAATCGTTTACTTCTTTATTTATTAATCTATTTACTTATTTAGTTCGATATTTATTCAATTATTCATTTATTCATTCATCTATTCATTTACTTATTTATTTGTCTATAAACTTATGTCTATTAAATGTATGTCTATTAAATTGTATGTCTATTAAATTGTCTATTCATTCATATATTGTTTATTTGTTTGCTTGCTTGCTCGTTTGTTTGCTTGTTTGTTTGTCTATATATCTTGAGACTTTTTTTTTTTATTCTTATTTGAATCACCTTTTTTCGAAAGAATTACTCGAGAGTGGAGGTCTTGTTTCTCTTTACGCCAGCCCAGGTCACTGCCGATGTCCTGTGGTCCTTTCTAATCCTTGCCTGAGCTCTTGAGACTAATCTCCCCAAAATTAACTTTCTCGCCTATTTTCCCACTTCGGCGAATATGTTCTTCTTCTTCTTGCCTTGTCCGTTCAAATGTTTCTTCCATCTTTCCACCGTCGCTCGGCAACCAATTTTCTTTTATCTGCGTTCTCATCCGTAACCCTCGACTTTTATTTTTCTCTCCGTTTTCTATACGCTTTCCCTCCTATTTCATGCTTTGATTACCATGCATATCCTCCCGTACTTTCAAGTTTTCGTTACTCCCCATATTTTCTTCGTTTCCACGTACTTTCTTTTTTCTTCTCCTTCCTCTTTGTCCTCTTACCCTATGTCACTGTGGCAACTTCCTATTGGGCAATGCCAGTATAAGAATTCAGGATTTTTGGAGTCTGTAGTCTTTTCAAACCAGAGTCACCAAGCATAATTCAATGACAAGAGACTAATTATCTTTAATTTCAACCATCCTTCTGTTCTGCTGTCCTTCTTAAATCTCTCCTTTATCATCACTGACTCCATATCTTTGGTGCAATGTTGTCTTTAAAGACAGAAGCGCTAGTATCGGCGAAGGAATACAAAATATACTCCACCCGATGATGTTCCGGGCTCCACAAATAAAGTTCCCGTTACTTCCAAGTAACAGAACTTCTCTAGGTTGAATAAAACTGCTCAGTGATAAACAGAAAAAAATATCTTAAAAGTAACAAAATCCTCATAGTCATCCCTTTAAGTTTAATAGTGATAACGATAAACAAATTAGTCTTAAATCCTTTACTGACGGACTGAATAAAGTTGCCTGTCATTTGCTGAGACGAAATCCTGCAACGAGATCGTCACAGTTGTTTGTTTAATGTTAACCCTCTCGTCTTTTGGCCACCGCTGTCTCCCTCCGTCCTCCCGATACTTGCTAACTTTCATAAGGTCAGCCGTGCAACTGTTGGCCCCTAGTGGATATAATTATGACATTATGCTGAAACTGTTGGTCCCTCCTGGGTATGTTTATAGCGTTACACCTCTTGTAATGTTCACAACACGCCTCTCTTCATTCCCTACGGCCATCATTCTTCCGTCATCCTTACACTATCCCTCGTGCTATTTCTTCCTGTTTCCATGGTTCCTTTTGCGTTTTTCGTGACTTTCTTTCTATCTAGTCTTGCTTTAACCCATTTATAAAAGAAAGGTACTTGTTCTATTCTACTTAGATGAAAAACTTACGCCAGGAGGCGCGAAGTTGCGGCTGAGGCCACCACCTTTGCCCTATGTGCTTAGACAGCTGGGGCAGGTAACGATCACTGATGGGAAACGGGGAGAAAGGCGGGATTTGAGTTAATAATAAGAATTTGTATTTATATGCTTGGGATCCTGTCAGCAAAGTTATCAGCAGCTCTGTCTTCATTATTACTTCTCTGGCGTAGGATACCAGCTATTTTATCCAGATTAACATTAGACAATTCCATTTAGCTGTGTTATCCCCAATTAGTAGAGGAGAGCTCCATAACAATTTTCGTAATCCTTCCTGTCTTTATCTCTCTCTCTCTCTCTCTCTCTCTCTCTCTCTCTCTCTCTCCCTCTCTCCCGCTGCATCGTTTAAGCCTCCCTGTATATTTTGCACATTCCTCTTTGCACGTTCTCTTCTCAAAAAGACCTCTTTCCTCTTTCCTTCTCCTTCCTATTACTCAGACCTTCTCCACCCCTCTCGTTCTGCCTTCCGACACTCAAAGGGCATGAAGGTTCTCAACTTTGAATTGGGTGGGGGACGCTATGCAAGAAGGGTTAGTGAAATTGGGGTGAAGGGAACGAGAGGAATTTGGTGAAATAAGGGTGAAGGGAAAAGGGAGTGGGTTGGAACCTACTAGAGGCGGATGGATCTGTCGGGTTGAGGGTTGGATGAGAGTTGAGACCTGACCCAGGGACAGTAGCTGATGTAGGAATATGTAGACGCGTGTAGTCGAAGCCCATGGAGGAATGTAGGCCCGTGTCCCTATGTAGCGCTACAAGGAGTAGGTTCTACGTTCTCTGGACTAGTTCCCGTGCATCAGGAAGCTGCATCATAAAGATGCATTGCTTGCTTGACGTAATGAAATAACAACAGCAGTTCTCTCTTTAAAGAAGCTGGGACATCATCTGTTACGTCAGTAGGCGAAGATGCACTATAGATAGTCAGTAAACATGAAGAAATAAACGACACATAGTTTAATCAGTGTGAGCCCTGCCCTATAATGTGAACAACATACACAGGTGTATTGATAACAAGAGGTTATATTCAGGAATCGAACGCGTAATTATTGCAGTGGCGCATGAGTGCAAGATGAATCAGAGGGTATTAATAACAGGAACATGGGTTCAAGGAGAGAATGAGTGATTATTCTAACAATGCCACAAGGACGTTTGGGGAATCACATATGAGCATCTTCTGTATAGAGGCTGAGAGAGAGAGAGAGAGAGAGAGAGAGAGAGAGAGAGAGAGAGAGAGAGAGAGAGAGAGAGAGAGAGAGAGAGAGAGAGAGAGAGAGAGAGAGAGAGAGAGAGAGAGAGAGAGAGAGAGAGATAGAGAGAGAGAGAGAGAGAGAGAGAGAGAGAGAGAGAGAGAGAGAGAGAGAGAGAGAGAGAGAGAGAGAGAGAGGCTGCGAAGCTTAGAAGAAGCGACTAGACAGAACGCGAGCAGTCGGGAGCGGAACTAATGAGATTCCAATATCAGGGAACGGGACTGGGGGCAGCTCAGGGACTGGAAGAGGCGTAAGGGGGTGGGAGAGAGTGAGAGGTGATGGGAGGAAGGGAGAGTGACAATAGAAGTGGTAGAAGGAAGGAGGTGAGGAAATGGGATTGTGTTAGAAGTGGAATACAAAAAAGGATAGAATACCAAAGTAAAATACTAAAATGATAATGGATAAGTCATATAGTGTTATTCATAAGTTACTGAAGTGAAGAAAGAATGTACTGTGAAATGGTATATGAAAAGATGTAAAGAAATGCCACAGTATATTTTCTTATATAAGGTATTTTATTACATGATAGCTTCTTCTAAGTTAACCACTTTCGAATTAAGTAAGTTTCTGAACCTAAATATCCATAAACCTAACCATAAATGTCTAAAGTGGCCACTATGACATGTT
>NC_134804.1:32930246-32940246 GCF_046742065.1 Oratosquilla oratoria | reverse complement strand
GACGACTCTCATTTTCAAAACATGTCTTCCTCTTGTGGGGATACATGGCTACAATCAGAGGCTGATCAGGATGAGATACAATTACGGAAAATTTCACAGATGAAAATGAAATGTTGACAATAGCTAGAAATTAGTAGTAACAGAAAATTGATAACTTCAGAGAAATTAAAAAAGAAAAATAGTTTCGGAGTGAAAGAGGCCATTAAGATGATAATGAGAGGAAGGCCCCGTCTTGTAGCGATAAAATTTGTGAACAAAACATACTGAAAGCAGAACCATGAAAACATATATTCACGTACCGTCACGTACATCCTCACGTGCACTGTCATGCATACACACACACTCACACACGACTACGCGACTCGATGACGCAGTGGTAGAATTCCCGGCCACCGCTACGGCGGTCCGGGTTCGAATCACGCTCAGGGCTGAAATAATTTCAGTATCGCTGCGCTGCGAGTCGTTATTCCAACTCTCGTGGGCGGGGAGTTGGGTGTGTGCGTGCATGTAAAGTTGCAGCAAAACTATAGATCGGTTATATATGAGCTCTGAGATCTCTTCCGGGAGGGTAATAGCTATCGATCACGAGTCCAACACGTGATCCAAGACCATGGTGAATCACATCCGCATTTGCAAATACCCTCACTCTAGTTCTGGAAAACACGGAAGTATACATGTGCATACAAGCATATACACTCATGAAATTGTAAAAAAAAAAATATAATAGTAATGAGAGAACATGGTTGGGTGAATGAGCTTTGATTTCTAGTATCTCATGTTAGGTCATCAGAGACTGACCTCTGTCGACCTGGGTTTTCTCAATCAGTGTGTCCTCGACGCAATTTACACGTATTCAGGAAACAGAATATCTCCCGAAATAGGAAGAGCGTATTTCCGTCAATTGATGCATAAACACATGTACAGTGATGGAAATGGAGGACCACACTGCGATACTTGCTTTTCCGTTTCAAGGCTTCCTGTATATTCTATCTTAATGATAACATTTATCATAATTTCCGAGCATAAATCTTGGATACAGCCTTATTGTACCCCTTACTCCCCCAAAAACTTGCCATGCATCACCGTCTCTCTCGTTTTTTGTTTTTTTTCTATTCCCAATCGTTGCTAACCCTCCCATCTAACTTTTTTTTTCTCCTAAACCCCTTTTTTCTATTTCTCTGTTTTCTCCTTTCTTTTCTTTTCGACTTCGATTTTTTTTCCTTTCGTTTATAACCCCAAGCTTATTTATTCTTCTCCTCTTTTCGTTCTGTTTTTCTCCTCTTTCTGGCTTATTTCTCTCTTTTCAGTCTTCCTTTTCACCCGTCTCCTCCATTTCCTCTTGCATTTCTCTTTCCAACTTACCCCCCGAATTTATTTGCTTTCTTCATTCCTTTTCTTTTATTTTCCCAACCTCCCCGATTCCCTCATTCCTTTCTACGTCATTCTTTAAACTTTTTCATTTTAACATTAAAGTGACTGGGAGGGATTCTTTCTTCAACTGAACAAAATCGTCGGGTGATGGTCAAGCTACACCATTTCGATTACCTTCTTCAGAAGCTATTACTGAAATTCAGGGATTTAAGTTTCTTTACCCAGAGTCTTCCTTTATTGATTATATTCTGGCAGGCGTCCAAAGATGACAGGCGCCTCCGTTGTAAAAGTTATCATGTACATGAAATCTAACCTCTCTTGAGATGACACAAGAAGAACACGACAAGCCAATGTCAGTGAGCAAACATACAAGTACATGGTACATGCAATATCTTTGAATTCTATATCGATTATCTCATTGCATTATTCTGAATCCCTGAAAGTAATCTTTGGTTAAACCCACACGAACGTCTGACGTGTGAAATTATTGCAGGTTTATCTTTCCGATAATATTCTTACTGCTGCAGATGAGGTATCTGAATAAAATATCTGATCACGAGATCAAAGTACCCGGAAGGTCTGAATTGGAAAATCATAAATAGAGGTGAATAGAATATTAAAGGAAACACAAGTGAAGACTGATGACCGGGAAATATGAGTGCACAGCCACAGAAATATGTAGAGTGCATCGATTCGAGAAAGAGAGGGAAACTATTGTGGGGGGTACTTGGTATTCCAAGCGACAAGGATGACGGGGAAGGGGAAGGGGTATGGGGGATGGGGAGGGACCCGATAGCGCCGACGACGACAACGACGACGACGACGACGACGACGACGACGACGAAGGCAAAATCAATAAGGTACTGTGGGTGTTCCTCGTGGATACAAGGATACATTCACTTTGTCGACCAGAACCACATTGACACGGATACTGGACGCAAACATCCCATCTTGGTCGTGTAAAGCGAGCTTGAACGTGATATTGGACACATCGCATGGAAGTTGAAGGACCGTGGCGCGCCGTGGGATGGAACCAATGTTAAAAGAGGTCTCCTTCAGCGAGCGGTTTGTCGAGAATGGGAAAAGGCAGCGTAGGGAGGAAGTTGCTGAAGAAGGTCGTCCGGGAAGGCTAAAAAAGCGCCGCGCTGTGGTCAGGATTGGTGTCAGGGAAAGGAAAGATTTCAGAAACGAAGAGTTAAAAGATGACTGGAGATACATTTCTCTCTTTTTAACACGATCACACTATTACATTAGATTTCCCATACAATATCATTATAGTGAGGACTACGATACTTTATATAGATTTGTTACCTAGATTTTCTAAGTAAATATTCACTTCATACGGGTCACAAGGAACCTTTATCATGCCACAGTTTAATTATTAACCAACACTTGCATCAAAGCGTTATTTGGATGAATATCAATACTGTAGATGATTTAAGATTTCATGTGTATGTGGCATATAATTCAAATACCGTCCCAGACTGCCTTCGTGCTCGCTCCATTCCAACCACATGCCTTTTAGGTGCAAGCAAGCAAAGGCGAAAATGAGCTCAATTGAAATGGATATATAGTCTCTAGTGATTTAAGTGCACGGTTCGGAAATATGGTCAGTTTCCAGAATATATAGGTATGGCAAATATCATAATTAGCATTCCTGACCCTAACCAAGTGGAAAATTATAATTTCGTTATTCTACTATGAATATGTGTAAATAGAATTAATTTTGTAAAAGTCAAATCTGGCAGTTTTTCAGTGAAGGCAGGTGATAGGCTTTGGAAATGCACATATATATATTACCTCTCCAAGTTAAATAAACGGGATTTATCATAAAGTTTATGTTGCAAAAACATAGTTTTCTATCATAACGAGCACAAATATAATTTTCCTGAAGAGCCCTTTGACCTTCTCGTTTATATTATATCTTGCCAGTTATGATGCATATAGTAATAACATTGGTAACAAGATATTAAAATAAATCTGATGATTATCGCATATCTTAATCCGTATTATATACACACATAGACCAGGTGTATAAGCCCTCGTATATAGACCGACCGAATCAGACCATCCTTTTTTCCCTGATTTTGTATTTGAGAAAAATACGAATAGAGAGTAGTTCACGACCTCCACTTCCTATTTAATCGCCTTTCACAGAACACAAGAGAACACAGCAGCGATGTCCTCAGTACCCGCCAGTAACTACACTGCAATATTTATACAAAAAAAAAAAGCAACGTGTGGAAATCTGTTCGATTTTTACCCTTTTATTCCATTGTTCCTGTGCGACCCACCTACGCTTAATGCTGGGATTGACGTAGGACCCGATTGCGTAAGCACCAGTTTTCATGAATCTGTGCGTGCGGACCAGCCAGACAACACGTCCGAATGGCCATGATCAGGCATCAATAACTGACAGGTGGGAGAGGAGTCTGGTGCAGAGCAAAAATGAGGCATAGGTGAGTCGGGGTACTGACAGGAATAGGGAGACCGGAATACTGGGATGGGGACAGGAACGATGACGCCATTCGCTCTATGAAGTCACATTTCGACGAGAACAATACTTGGCTGTGCGTGTTCTTTGTGTGTGTGTGTGTGTGTGTGTGTGTGTGTGTGTGTGTGTGTGTGTGTGTGTGTGTGTGTGTGTGTGTGTGTGTGTGTGTGTGTGTGTGTGTAAGGATGCATGGAACTGTGTTCATGAGTCCCCGTCTTTATATCTATTTATCAAACATTGGCTTCCTTTTATTGGGTTAGTTGACCTTGACTATATTTTCCAATCTATCTCATAAATTGATGCATCCATATGCAAGTGTGTGCGCCCCAACATCATTTTAGCATTCGAGATATATATATATATATATATATATATATATATACATATATACATATATATATATATATATATATATATATATATACATATATATGTATATATATATATATATGTAAATATATATATATTATATATATATATATATATATATATATATATATATACACTATTGTCTCTTCCTATTGCATCCCACAGCAGTGAATCATCTCTGTACATGGTTTTATTTATTTTCCTGATTTAAATACCACTATCACATTAACTTTTTCTAGGATATACAATAGACAGGCTTAGGGTGATCTTGGTTGCTACTCTTTGTATTAATTCCATAGTTCTTATATATTTGTAGTGTGTTTAACCACATTACTGGTGCATATTTCAGTCTAGCGCAAACCAGATTACAAATCATCTTTTCATCATGTCCTCATAATATTGAATAAAATTACACTCTTCAATTATGCATTTCCTTGGTTCCTATACATGTTTGTTTGTTATGTTATTCATGACTATATCTAATAATGCATTGCCTCATTATTATTCAACTGCACCTGTTTCATATTCTTCCCACTTCACCTCTGCACAATTAAAATCACTCATTAGAGTTGTGTTCTCACTTTTTTAATTATTATTTCTAGGGACTTGGTTGTATGTTTCATTAATTATTTATACTCTGTTTCATTCTATACTCTTTTATCAACAGGGATATATGCCACTGTGATATCTTTTATTCAACATTCTTTAATTATGATTCGCATATTCATTATTTTGGCTATCCCTGCTCCCATTTTTACTTCCTTTTTTTATATATTGTTACCATCAACCAACCTCACTTTTTTTTTCTCTCTCTCTTTTGTCTCTCCACCATATGAAATACTTTCCCTCACACACCTGAAAATCAGCATTTTCATTAAGTTTGGTCTTGAGTTCTTCCTCTTTAATTGCATCCTCCCTAACACAAACATTCTTAAAATTTCCCAAGTTTGTTAGTTTCCATGTCTTATTAAGCATACCATTGTTCATGTTTTGTAATTTAACTTATATTTTCATTGGTATTGCACCTCCTCGTGCATATTTTCTAACCTTCTTCTGTGTTCTTTTACTTCTTCATGCATGGCTTCTTCATTACCAGCACAGTTTCTATTGTTTGGCCTTTCATTTGTTTGTCAATCTCTTATTGTAGGTACGAGTAAATATTCCTCGTTCCATCCTACAATAGCGCATTTGTGTTTGTCTGCCACCTATCTTATCAGCGTTTCTCTCTACATACCTTCAGCATCTCCTCCTCCAGACATTCCTTTTTTATTATGCTTGAAATTGAATTTGTACCATTTTCTGTGTCCTTAATCACCTTTTCTATCCTTATGTAATCTCACATATATTTTCTACATCATCTCTGGCATTTTCGTCTTTTCTGACTTCCAGTTTAACTTTCTTTTCCTCTAACTTACCATAATTATCATTTCACATCTCTAATACTCTCTTATGGGTTTCTTTTAGAATTGCCTTATAACTTTATTGGAATGTGTGTGTGTGTGCGTAGATGTGTGTGTGTGTGTGTGTGTGTGTGTGTGTGTGTGTGTGTGTGTGTGTGTGTGTGTGTGTGTGTGTGTGTGTGTGTGTGTGTCTGTGTGTGTGTGTGCGTGTGTGTGTTTGTTTGTGTGTGTGTGAGTGCGTTTGTATGTGTTTTTCTGTGTTTGCAAGTTTTTTGTGATTCATGGATGCAAAGACTTGTCCATAGTAAAACATTAAGATTTCCGAAACAGAAACAAATAAGGCACTAAGACAAGTGCAATAGCCATGTCACACCATTCTCCAACAATGGTTTTAAACGACAAACTATCCATTGGAATAGGTTCACCAGAAAGGCCACGAAAAATACAAAGACCACTCCAAAAACACCCTCAGGAAATGTAACATTCCGCCACACTACTTTAAGACACAGAGCCGCCAGTCAAATATGGCGAGCCGGGACCGTAGACTGAAACAACAAGCTCAACGACATAAGTGTACTTTAACGGGAGAACTGAGGCGCGAGCTGAACGACGCCAACGCGAGACGAGAGCGAGTCAGGCATCTTGGACAATAACATTCCAGCTAAGATTTTTTTCTCTCTCTCTTTTTACAGACAGTGGCACCAGCGACGTCATAAGCGGTAAGTAATCGTCACGACTTCATAGAATGCAGAACATCGCTGCCATCGGAGACGGATTGTTTTAAACAAGCGTATGTGTGTCTACGTGTGTATGTGAGTTTGATAGATGTATCTAGTATATATACATATATATGTATATATATATATATATATATATATATATATATACAGATATAGATATAGATAAAGATACATACATATATGTAATATATATATACATATATACATATATATATATGTACAACACTGAATGGGGCCCAGTGATTAGAGATACATTTTAACAATCACAATGCACTTTTGATTCTAAGCCATCAAAGGCCAGCATGCTTGAAATTGAAATGTGGCACTACCCAGGACTCGAACCAGGTATCCTCATGGCAAGTGCGACAGTGACTTTCCAACTAGGCTATCGAGAGAGATTGATGGCCTAGTTGGAAAGTCACTGTCGCACTTGTCATGACGATACCCGGTTCGAGTCCTGGGTAGTACCACATTTCAATTTCAAGCATGCTGGCCTTTGATGGCTTAGAATTAAAGTGTATTGTGGTTGTTAATATATATATATATATATATATATATATATATATATATATATATATATAAACACATATATATATTTATATATATACATATATATATATATATATATAATATACATTTTTTTCCTTTATTGTGCTGGATTCCCCTTCGATAATGAGCCTCCTCATCAAATTGTTCTAGATTGAAAATTTACAAAATAAACCAGGAGTCTCTTTTTTCCAGTGTGAATATATCTCAACACAATGCAAACACTGTATGTATGTAAAGATCTTTTGGCAAGTGTCCACCTATGTCTTCTTTGCATCCAGCCGCACTAACCGTGTAATTCTCCGACACTGATCAATACTGAAACGAAACACAGAAGGTGTAAAATTCGTCCAGATTTGTGCCACCATCCTGCGTGAGTGACAGGGGGAGGATTCCTGTTCATGCATACAGCATCGTGTTGAGACCTGCCAGTTCCCCCACTCGGCCCTAGGCGAGTCTCATTAGACTTACCACGTCACTTGGTGGCTCGGTTAATTAACCCGCTTAAGAGCCTTGTCCCATATATCTATTCTTGAAGACTCCTAACAATTTTATTTCGCCGAAGTAGGAAAAAAGAAAATCTTCCAGAGGTTCAACTGACAGTAAACACGTAGTAAAATGATAATCTTCGTGTTTGCGAATAATACTTCGTAGATTTACTCTGACAAATGCATATCGATTCTCCAAGAGGTCAACTGACAGGAAACATGCGGCGGAGTAACAATTTCAACGTCTGCATAATTCAGACCTGTAAAGGATTAGAGCGACAGAGAATACACTTCTTCTTTTACGGCCATGTTATTGGAAATTCATCTAGTGTTGTGATATGAATTTTTGAGTGTCTCAATATTACAGTATACACTTGACATTACAGAATAATTGACAGTCGTGTTTCAACACTACAACACAAGATTTACAGCCCGTTAGGTTAGCATGTGAACGACGAGTGTTTCTCTTGTATATCTTTCTGGTTCTTGTTAGATGATTTTAATCAGCTGAAAGAAACCCTTGGTGTCTAAGGACTCACCACGATTAGGCTCATTTATATATATATATATTCTACCGCCAGACAATTTTATTCAGCCGAGTGAAATCCAAGTTGTTTTAGAGCTCAGGAAAAAATAAATGTAACACGACGGATTAAAATCCTCTGTTCTGCTTTCCCTTCTCGTGCTCAGCAGTCTTGCCCTCTTCCGCCTCAACCACCTTCTCACCTCTCCCCTGCTTCTCCTCCTCCTCCTCCTCCTCCTCCTCCTCCTCCTCCTCCTCCTCCTCCTCCTCCTCCTCCTCCTCCTCCTCCTCCTCCTCCTCCTCCTTCTCCTCTTCATCACCTACCTGCCTCCCAGTATTCCTCTTTCATCTCCTCCGATCCTTCTTCTTCTTTTGAATTTTTCTCTTATTTTCCCTGTTCCTACTACCCCCCCACTACTCCCACTCCAGCTTCTCCTCCTCCTCGTCTTCCTCCTCGCTTTTCCCCCAACCTCCACTCCCTAGTCTTCCTCCTCCTTCTTCTCCAACTCTTCCCTCTCTTTCGTTTTTTCTCTTGTTCTCCCTCTTCATTAGTATCATATTCTTCATCCTCATCTTATTCTTATTCTTCCTCGGTTTCCTTTTCTTCTCTTATTTATCCTTTTACTCTCATTGCCTACATTTTCTTTTTCCTCTTCTTCCTCCTTCTCATCTTCCTCTTTTAACTTTTTTCCTCCTCCAGTTCATCTATTCATCCTTTGCTCCCTTCTCGTCTTACCTTTCTTTTCTAACAAATCATTATCTACTCTTTTTCCTTTGACTTTTTCTCTAATTCATCATTCTCGTCCTTCTGTTTTACCTTCTTTCCTGGTTTTTCTCCTTTTCCTCCTCCTCCTAGTCTTCTTCCCTTGCTTCCTTCTCTTACTCCTCCTCCTCCTCCTCATCTTCCTCCTCTTCAACCGCCACTTCCTTTTACAAACTCCTCCTTTCCATTTCCCCTCCACTTCATCTATTCCTACTCCCTTCTTTTCCTAGCATTCTTTTCCATCTACTCTTCATCTACTAATTTTCCTTTCCCTTCATCTCTTATTTATAGTTCCCACCCTTCTATTTTACCTTCTTTCCCAATTTTCCTCCTCTTCCTAGTCTTCTTCTTTTGCCCCTTTCTCCTCCTCCTCCTCCTCCTCCTCCTCCTCCTCCTCCTCCTCCTCGTCTTCCTCGTCCTCCTCCTCCTCCTCCTCCTCCTCTTCCTCCTCTTCAACCGCCACTTCCTTTTACAAACGCTTCCTTTCCACTTTCCCGCCAGCACAAAAGCATGTCGCCAGATTTCATTTCCTCTACAAACGGCCTGGACGCTTCCTCGACAGAGAACTGCTCTACCATGTTTCATTTCCTCTAGAAAAGAGCCAACCTTCCTCATCTGAATAACTACCCCGGCATTTCCTCAACAAAAGTGCTACATATACCACTTCCTTCGTTTACTCATGTTTTATAGGAAACAAACCCATATGAGCGTACAAACACATACGACGAGCTCGCACACAAACGCAAACACGCACACACACGTATATATATGGTGGTTGTAAAAATTGACATTCCAGAAAAGAACAAATAAACTCGAAGTAAGAAAGAATGGAGATGGAAGTCGTGTTAAGACTGTATATGAGTAAATGGATCACAGACAGAAAAGAATATGTAAAGGCATTCGTAGAAAGAACGAGGGAATCCGGATTAACTCTTCAAACGACCTGTGAAAAGAAAAGGAAATTAAAAAAAATTAAACAATGAATGAGTGAAATGCAGAACCACTATAACAAACAAAAGCCGAAACAATACAACATTTAAAAAGCATTATATGAGGACCAGAAGCAGACAGAAAATGCTAAATAAAACTAAAGAAGTTATAAGAGAAACGTGTAAATAAACACCTACTTGAACACTGCACAGATGTTGCCATAAACAGGTGCCATAAACAGGTGAAAATCTGTTTAACTCGGAGCGCTCGAGTATCCTGTGACTAACTTTTGCGTTAATGTGAATCAAATACGAGTGTTGCAATGAATTGGATTCGTTCTCGTAATGTTGTCCTGGGCAAGTGTGCTTAGTCCGTT
>NC_134804.1:32910246-32922746 GCF_046742065.1 Oratosquilla oratoria | reverse complement strand
CTCTCTCTCTCCTTTCCACCTTCTCTCCGTTCTTCTTCTTCCACGCTTCCCATCTCGCGGCGTCCACTCAGTAAGACATTTTGCTCCATCATTCTTTCGCGCTAACTTTTCTGCCCAATTCCGCTTCCTCGCCTGTATTAACTCCACAATATCTCTCACCCTTGTCTGCTCTCTCAACCAACTTGCTCTCTTCCTGATTTCCAGCGTTATACCAAGCATTTACCTCTCTATTCTCCTCTGTGCACTCTTTAGCTTCGGCGTTGTCGGCTTCATCACTTTCCGAGGCACTTATCTGTACACTACATCTGGTATTACTCACTGGTTGTAAACTTACTCGTCATGAGACTGCCAGTCTTACTCTTATTAAAGATTCAGAACCAGAGAAGGCTACTGTGCAATGCGGGCCATTAGTCGTATCAAATCCGAATATTCGCAAAGCTTTTAATACAAGGAACCCCACGAGCATAGTTCTTACCCAGGATAACAAAACCAGGTAAATACACGCCCCTGCATGCTGGAACGCACGCTCGTCCCGTATGACACATTCATTAACAACTAACCAGATGCCCTTGAGAACGTCGTTTCTCGACAGAATATGTCACAAAGAATCTGCCTTCTCCAGGACAACAGATCCCACTGTTTGCCTTGAGGTTGCCATAGCAATAGGAACGTCCACCACAGCAGCCTCTGCCAACACTGTATTGGACCATATGCATCCGCACATTTGGAAGACAGTGGCTTTCCCTATACACACACTCCCTCCTCATGTAACCCGTTCGCTCCTTTCTGTATTTACTTCCTATTTCGTTGTCTTGTTTTCTCTCCGTTCTTTTCCTTCCATCTGACAGTTCTTGTCGTCAGTTTTCTACCTTTACTTGGTTATATTTCTTACAATTTCTCTCCAACGCTTATTCCCAGGCCAGTGAACTCTATGTATATCCTTTTCTATCCCTTCATTCACCTGTTTCATTCCTTCATTTTCTTTCTTTAGTCCGGATCTTGTACGTCTTTCAATACTCCCCATTCCTTTTATTTTTTCCTCCTCCCTGTCTATATTATTCTCCTCGCCAACTTCTGTCCCTCTTCCTGTCTTCATTTCCTCTCATTCCTGTATTTTTAATTTTATTTTTCTTTCTTTTATCATGTTTTCTTTCTTTGGTTTTTCTTTTTCGTCGATTTCTTTCCACAACAGCATCCTGTTCAAAGACCTTTGTGTCCTGTTTCAGCCGTTCCTTTTCGTCTCCTTCTCTATATCTTTTCCCCCACTCCTCCCGTTTGCCAAACATACACAGACGCACACGTGCGTAAACACACACACACACACACACGCACACTCAGGGTGATAGATGTTCGGAACAAGTTAGATGAGAAAGTGTTGTGTGCAAAAACAATACACGAATTTAAAAGCAGTATAGACAAAACGAGATATGAAGACGGGACACCACAAGCATAGCTCCCCTTCCCGTATAATACAATTAGGTAAATTAGGTAAACACACACACACACACACACACACACACACACACACACACACACACACACACACACACACACACACACACACACACACACACACACACACACACACACACACACACACACACACACACACACACACACACACACACACACACACACACACACACACACACACACACACACACACACACACACACACGCACACCTCCTTTCCTCTATCCAATGTCTTACCCTGCCTACTATCTATCCTTCCTTTTCCCTCACTTCCTTTTTTCTTCATCCCCTCGTCTTTAAGTAGATCACTTACCGCCACCCACTTTCCTTCCCTTCCCATTACCTAACCCTTCCTGACTAACAAGCTTCCAAACAAGCTTTCCGCTTCGAGATCACCTCCACAAACCTTCTCTCTCTTTTCCGTTTCTTTCCCCTTTCCTCTCCTCGTTCCTTCGTCCGCGCTTCATACACGACTTACCCGTCTATGCCATTCTCGTTTTATTCTTTTCTTTTACTCTTGTTCCTATTCTTCTCGTCCAATTCAACTTCATATTATCTTTTCACCTGTCTACGTCCCTCCCCCCCCCCCAGTCCTTTTCGTTCCTTGTCTCTCCTTTTCATTTTTCGTCCTCTATCCATCGTGCATTTGAATTTCATGGGGTCACTTGTGCATCAGACGTAAAGACACTCCTTTATGCAACTCACGACTTCCATAAGGATATTGTGTGCTCCTGACGACAGTAAATTAGTTCTTTTTTTCCAGTAATGATTGGTTTCATAATTTGTATTCTTATAGTCGGAAACGAACCGAGTATACTTTCAAGTAAAGTTAGCTTCCGCCCAGGAGCAATGGAAACTGAAGCATTTCATTCCTCTTCATCGGTGAAGAGGCAACACAACATCTTTGTACTTCAACAGACGCTACGTATCGTCATCCACTTCTTTTCTGCTTTGTGAGGTACTGTTTCAGACTTTCTTCTGTAAGAAATAGTTTCTCTTGTGCTAACATAAACGTAAAGCAAACTCCTTGTTACATTTTTACGTCTATCAGTCACAAGTATTTACCTAATTGTACTCACCTAATTGCCCAGTACAAGATAAAAGCTGTGTTCGTAGGACCCCGTTTTTTTTTTTTTTTTTTTTTTTTTTTTTTGTGGTGGTGGTGGTAGTACCGTTGATCAAAGTGAGATGTTTCACGTGTGAACTTGCCGCGTGTAAAATTTAGCCAAGATTATTGCGAGAACAAAGGGGCTAAATCCCCATCTGAAAAGAGTGATGATACACGAGGATACACGAAGAAGAATTAGAGGGAAGCGCAAATGAAGATAATGACCAGTTGAGAACGGAGGCAAGGAAAGCTTTTGGCGAGGCTGGGACAATCAGCTGAGTGAGCCACATTATCTGTGAACACATCACTGGATAAAAGATCTGGAATCATATTCTACACATCCAAATGGGAGCGGAGGTACTCAGTTCAATTGCTAATAGGCGGAAATTTCTAGATAGTACCAATACATTTGAACCAGAAGACAGAAGATGAGGAGACCACGCCAGGAGGCGCTGATTAGCTGCGGTCGAAGCCGTCAACTTTATGTGCTTCATGGACTTATGGGACAGCTAACAGTCAATACTGAGAATCGGAGAGGAGTGCGGGATTCGAACCCGGAACTAAGCAAGTGTGAGACCTACGAATGTTGCTTTTGAAAGAGAATGATCATTGACGAATGCCAATATCTTAAGGCGTACGTCAACTCTAGACTCCTCAATATCGACCAATAGGGATGTCATTCTGAGTAGGTTTATAGGTCAACTAACAACGGAAATGGTAATGAAATGTGTAGAGATGAAAGCGACAATATTCAAGTGTGTGCAGATCGACTGGCTGACTGCGTGGCGGCTATCCACGGTATAACAAAAATATGTAGTATCAATGGTGATAACGTTTAGTCCATGGACCACTGTTAAATATGTGCCATATCCTAACGACCTAGTGGGAAAGGAAAACAGTAAAAGGCAAAATACAATCGAATTTTGCTGGGGATCGTGCTCTGAGAGGTGTTTTCCGAAAGCAGCTCTCCTTGTTATTTAAGTATACTATGAATGATAAAAGAAGTATTTACAAAGGAGGATGTAACAGTTACAAGATTTGGCGAGAGGTATGTCTCGATGGAGTGGCCGACGCTATTTTTTTTTTTTTTTCCGAAAATATTGCAGACAAGGTCAATGACAGGGTAAAGGATATCAGGATGGTTATCTATATAGTATGGATCGAGTTTCAGGTGGCACACGCAGCTTTAATATATTGGGAGAGACACAAGTGAAATGCATCACAAGAACTGTATTGGGGCCCAGAGAGAAGACAATTACAAAACAGTTAATGTCAGCTTTCGTGAACGGCTTCCATCCAACGGTTTGGAAAAATTCTGGATGCAACCGCCCTCATAAAAAGAAAATTAAACCTCAAACATTCAGAATCTTGCTACACATAAACACAACTGTAGAGTCTAATGAAATTGTCCCCGAAAGGTGGAGTCGTCCAGGTTATATATAGCATTACCAATCACATGAAATGGATTCAGGATAAATGAAAACATATTCCCAATATTTCATTGCTCTGAAGTTCAGTTAGTCGGTAGATATTTCCCAAAATCCATACAGGAGCAGCTTATGAAGCCGGTGTGGGAGGGAGTTACGTGTTTTGTGCCCTACACACTTCAGGAAGGAAGCATTTCTGTCGCCTAAATACAAAGGATTGCAAAGGTGGAGCATACCGACAGGAGACCTTTTGGTCCATATCTAGGTCGGATTCGAAAAAAAATCACAATAATAATAAATTAAGAAATAAAAACTATAATAATGTAAATAGCAAACAAAACATAAATAAATGCATAGGTATAGTTAAATAATAAACATACAGGTAAATAGTAAATAATAATAAATTGACATATAACTAATAATGAATGAAAATCAAACAGACAAATGATAACAAAACAAAAACAAATAATATAAAATAAATTATAATCATTAGAGCATCTTAGGTGTTTATCTAAATGATTCTTAAAGCTTCGAACTGAAGTACATTGCACTACCTGTGCAGGAAGTTTATTCCATTCATTAACTACACGGCTGGTTAAGTTGTTTCTACCTACTTCCAAATTCAATGTATTTCCGGTCAGTTTGAGACCATTGTTTCTTGTCTGATTCTCATTCAATGTGAAAATTTGGTCACTTTTGATGTTGTCAATTCCCTTTAGAATTTTAAAGACCTGTATCAAGTCACCTCTGAGTCTACGCTTTTTTTAGGGAAAACAGATTCATATGTTTTAGTCGATTTAGTCGATTTTCGAAGACATCTGAATGGATGTTAGCGCAAGAGGTTGCTGGAGTAGGCGACACAAGCTTTTTCTCGACCAATTATTTGACCATATAGCTTTCTCCTACAGAAACTTCATATTCAAATCAACTCAAGGGACTCAAAAGACAGCCCTCGATGAAAGAGACGAAAGGAACTCCCACAGAGCTCTTTAGAATGGGACTGGTGACTGCATGGGAGCTTGCTCGGAAAGACCGTGGAGACTAGCGCCAGCATGTGAATGAAGCAAGGTGCCCCCTGGCGTATGCCCTCGATGTATGATATTTGTTATGAGCACGAAAAGATCAGAACCTATAAAGAGCGGGTTCAAGATGCAGACAAAGATCCTTCACTCCTCCGAATTTTGTGGCATTAAGGGAGTTGGGTTCAGGAACAAAGGCGTTTTACGATCGACGTGCAGAAGGCATCGCCGGCAAGTAACTGCGGAGGAGCCGTGACATAGATGAGGTGTAGACAGTCATTTTCGCTTTTAGCATCAGCCATTCTATGCATGACAAAGACCGGGACATCTTGCTCAAATACAGAGAGGCGTGGCTATGAGAAGATAGTATTCAGAAATCAAAGAAGTTAAACAAGTTTATGTTAAAAAAGTAGAGAGAGAGAGAGGGAGAGAGAGAGAGGGAGAGAGAGAGAGGGAGAGAGAGAGAGAGAGAGAGAGAGAGAGAGCGAAAAAATAAGGAAAGAAAGAAACGAAGATGGAAAGAAAAAAGCTGACCACCATAATCACTGGCGGGAGGAGGACCAATAAACTGTGTTTGTGAAAGATATAGCTTGTCCATTTCAGCGTAGTTTCCCAAGCACGAAGGTCGTTAAAAAGAAAGGGCAAAAATGTAGTGGCCCGGCCAGTTGTGATGTGGTAATGCCACTGGTAGTGGTAGGGGTAGTGGTAGTGGTAGTGGTAGTGGTAGTGGTAGTGGTAATGGTAGTGGTAGTGGTAATGGTAGTGGTAGTGGTAATGGTAGTGGTAGTGGTAGTGGTAGTTTTAGTGGTAGTGGTAATGGTAGTGGTCGTTGCAGTGGTAGTGGTAGTAGAAATGGTAGAGGCAGTGACAGTGGTAATGGTAGTGGTAGTGGTAGTGATAGGGGTAGTGGTTGCGGTTGTGGTAGAGCTAGTGGTAGTGGTAATGGTTGTGGAAGTGGAAGTAGTAGTGGTAGTAGTAGTGGTAGGGGTAGTGGTAGTGGAGGTGGTAGTGGTAGGGGTTGTGGTAGAGGTAGTGGTAGTGGTAATGGTTGTGGAAGTGGAAGTAGTAGTGGTAGTGGTAGGGATAATGGTTGTGGTAATGGCAATGGTAGTAGTAGTGGTAGTGGTTGTGGTTGTGGTAGTGGTAATGGTTGTGGTAAAGGTAGTGGTAAAGGTAATGTTGAATGGTAGTGGTAGTGGTAATGGTAGTGGTAGTGGTAGGGGTAGTGGTTGTGATAGTGGTAGTAGTAGTGGTAGTGGTAATGGCTGTGGTAGAGGTAAAGATAGTGGTAATGGTTAATGGTTGTGGTAGTGGTAGTAGTAATGGTTAATGGTAGTGGTAGTGGTAGTGGTAGTGGTATTGGTCATAATAGTGGTAGTGGTAATTTTTGTGATAGAGGTAGTGGTAGTAGTAATGGTTAATAGTTAATGGTTCTGGAAATGGTAGTGGTAGTGGTAATGGTTGTGGTAGAGGTAGTAGTAGTGTTAGTGGTAGGGGTAGTGGTTGTGGTAGTAGTATTGGTAGTGGTACTAGTAATGGTTGGGGTAGGGATAGTGATGTGGTAGTGGTAGTAGTAGTGGTAGTGGTAATGATTGTGGTAGAAGTAGTGGTAGTGGTTAATAGCTGTGGTAGTGGTAGTGGTAGTAGTAGGGGTAGTGTTTGTGGTAGGGGTAGTGTTTGTGGCAGGGTTAGTGGTTGTGGTAGTGGTTGTGGTTGTGGTAGTGGTAGTGGTAGGGGCAGTGTTTGTGGTAGGGGTAGTGTTTGTAGTAGAGGTAGTGTTTGTGGTAGATGTAGTAGTAGCTATGATTGCAGTAGCAGTGGCATTGGAAGTAGTAGTAGTAGAAGTAGTAGTAGTAGAAGTAGTAGTAGTAGTAGTAGTAGTAGTAGTAGTAGTAGTAGTAGTAGTAGTAGAAGTAGTAGTAGTAGTAGTAGTAGTAGTAGAAGTAGTAGTAGTAGTAGTAGTAGTAGTAGTAGTAGTAGTAGTAGTAGTAGTAGTAGTAGTAGTAGTAGTAGTAGAAGTAGTAGTAGTAGTAGTAGTAGTAGTAGTAGTAGTAATCTTGGTAGAAGACGGCACGTTTCGTCCCTCACATGTACACTTCAGTGGGGCCCACTCCCGCCAATGGCCATGGCCGTCAGCCAAAATGCTTTCTTCGACTTTTTATTGTTTCCCAGCTCTAACTTACTGCAACGAAGCTCGCCCTAATTAAGTCAGTAAACCCGCATATCCAGACAGCTTTCGGCTACCACAGCTTTGGACAATTGGTGTTGTTTCGTTGCTTGGAAGTCTTGGAAGCTCGGAGTTCGTTCTCCTAGGAGAAGGCGTTCCAGACCTCTTCGGCATGGAAATGGACAAAGAAGGTTTCAACCATTCTATGGTGGAACCCTTCAACTGACGTATCCGCCAGTCTAATATGAATACTTCTCACTGTTGAGGTCATTCTCCTAAGGTTCTGAATAACAGTGCGAAAATTTGTTTAAAATGCCCTGGACTACTCTCTGGATCCTCTACATACCATCGTGTGAAGTATTGACTGCATAAGTTTTATGGGATTAATACTTTAGAACAGCGTTTCATAAGCGGTGGTGCTGAATGCATGGCGGTACTTCACATCACTTTCCTTTATCTTTCTATTAACCAGATGTAAACTAGAGTCAAGAAAATGCTAGACTACCTAGACCTGACTACAGGGGTGCAATATACTAAAAGCCCTTTCCCTCTTACAAGGTGATGGCCGAGTGTAATCAAAACCCATATCATAAATAAATAATCCTCATTCAATATATCGTCAGCCTCATAAAGAAAGTGCCTAGTTCATTTGTCCAACTTATCAGGAAATCGAATTTTTTTTTTTATAAATGTACGTAATGTTCCTCCTAACGTAGTTTTAACCTACTTAAACACTAAATAAAACATTGAGAATTGTACCACAAGGAGCAATGAAAATTTTATTAAAAAAGAATCCAGAAATTAACGAAAAAAGACTTAGGCATTTGCTTTACGAGGGTGACGATATCCCGTTTTTGCACGTCGCAGTTCGGATTAAAATCAGATGTCAGCACTTTATCCTGTGTGGTCGCATTCGCCACTTTGAGCGATTTGTCACGGCCGACCTTGTTCTAACAACGACTCAGATTTTCTGCATCCCACATATCTGTTCTCCCTCTCACACATAAACATTTTTTACAGCTCTGATAAGAACTGGAACAAATATATTTACAATTTCCTGATATTATTACGTGAAAAGCATTGCGAGTGGGCGGAATAAGTACAGGGAGAAGGAGGGGAAGATGAACAAGGCAATGAGTTGTTATAAACAAAGTGGGGGAGGGAAGATGTGGTAGAAAGAACAGGAGGAAAAGAGAAGGGGAGAAGGAAGAGGAAGAGAGACAAAAGAGAGAGAGAGAGAGAGAGAGAGACAGACAGACAGACACACAGACTGACAGAGAGAGAGACAGAGACAGAGGGACAGAGAGAGAGAGAGAGAGAGAGAGACAGAGAGAGAGAGACAGGGAGAGAGAGAGAGAGACAGAGATACAGGGAGAGAGACAGACAGAGAGAGAGAGAGAGAAGGAGAAAGAGAAAGAGAAAGAGAGGAGAGACAGAGAGGAGAAAAGAGATACGAGAGGCACAGTTGGGGGAAGGGAACCGAAGAAGATATCTAGGATAGAAAAGGAAGAAAGAAAAAGAGGAAAGGGTGGGAAAGAAAGAGGAAGAAAGAGATAACGAAGGAGTGGAGGGAGATGGAAAGGGAAGAGAGGGGGACAGGAAATGAAAAGGATGAGTATGAGAGGGAGTGAGGTGGAGAAATCGGGATTGAGGTGGAATGAAAGCGATAGAATGTGGGAGAGAGGGACCGATTGGGATGGTGTGTAGATAAGGGAGCAGAATATAGGGAGTGGCAGGGACTGGGATAGCTCGGCAGTGGAAGAGGAATGGAGAAAGACGAAGGAACACAGAGGAAAATATCTCTCGTTTCTGATTTACTGTTTGTACATATTATGTCCATCTCGTTGCACTTGCAACTGAAATCTTCCCCACAAAACACAATGTTCATTAGTGTTCATTTTTTTAAATGACAATTATCTTTATTGGTGAGTCCTTTGTGTCACCTGTACAAAAAAAAAAAAAAAAAAAAAAAAAAATCCTCTTCAGAGCCATTATCTTGGATTATATATTTACAGACAATTTTTTTATATTAGGGACGCCTACATGTACTTGTCTTGATGTCTTGATTTTGATATCATTTCTACATGTCAGATTTTGTGCTTACCTAACTCAGTGTTTTATATTTTTATCGAACACTCCCACATGCAACTTCATAAAAGACGTTGCGTCACCTAGTATTTTCTAGAAACTTTGGAGCAAACCCACAAAGGTATGGATTAGGTGTGAGCAAACCCACCACAGCGATTACGATCTGTATAGATTCCCGTAATAATGAATGGAGCGGCATACTAATACAAGCACAAAGGCGCACGCACACATTTTTCCAGCGCGTGTGTGTGTGTGTGTGTGTGTGTGTGTGTGTGTGTGTGTGTGTGTGTGTGTGTGTGTGTGTGTGTGTGTGTGTGTGTGTGTGTGTGTGTGTGTGTGTGTGTGTGTGTGTGTGTGTATCTGTCTGTCTGTCTGTCTGTCTGTCTGTCTGTCTGTCTGTCTGTCTGTCTGTCTGTCTGTCTGTCCCTAACACATGCCACAGACATCCAGTCGTTAGGCAGCCTCATAAGAACGTGTTCCAACGTGTTCCAACATGAAAGAGATGAATGTAAGAGTGGCGGGGGATGAATAACAAGTAGGAGCGCAGGGTGAGGTAGAATGAGTCACGATAGTGAGTCACTTTAGTCTCAGATGAGTAACAACTAGGTACATTGATTAGACCTTCAATCTGACTCACAAAAGTTTACGACAGCGTACGGGGAGTCTGAAAAATCCCAACCATTGATGTATTTGGTATTCATCAAACACGTAATAAGGTATGCGGGATATATGTGTTCTGAGGCATTATCATCTTTAATATAAATCACATAATCGAGATGATTCTCGTTATTATTAAATAAGTAACTTAAATTTCTTGTGCAGCGAATATCAGTTGAAAGATGAGTTGGATAAACGTTAGTTGAAAGTAACAAAAGAGTGTTAGATGCGCGCTGGTGGAAGAATATTGAATATCGGATGATTCTGACGTTTTATTCGTATGCGATTTATACGACATTACAATCTATCCAAACGTTTGGAAAAAACATGTATATTCAACAAAGTATATAATACAATTCGTATTACAAGTCATTCATTCTATTTAGACATTCCTAAAGGGGAAGACTTCAAACAGAGTTTTGCTCCAGAAGACTTAACAATGGTTACCTGTCATTGAACACAAGAACATAAGGATGGAGAAGACTACAAGAGACCCTAAGGCCTACATTAGGTAGTTCCATACCATTTACTACCTCCCATAGATATCCCTAAAGTTATCAAATCTTCTATTAAAACAACCAATTGTTTCAGCACTTCATTGGTAAACTAGTTCTTGCCTATTTCCTTCTTAAACCTAAAATTGTCCAATTTAAATCCATCACCACGAGTTCTGCCATGCTGTCTTAATATGATGACCTTGCCTGTATGACCGTTGTTATAGCCCTTGTAAGATGAACGTTACAGAGAATCACCCCTCCCCCATCTTAAAAAATCATCAAAATCCACACTTTCATTGGAGGTGCAGCCCCGTAAGGCTGGAAGTCGGTCTCCGGACTGAAATAACTTTAAATTTTCAAGTATAATTTTTTTTTTTTTTTAAACAAAAGAATAACTGACAACCGACAAACATTTATTTCCTCTTCTTTTCGAAAAAAAAAAACAGGAAAATTATTTGTAATAATAATCTTTAGCTTTGATGTGAAAAATCAATGGAATTATAAAGAAGGGAAAAACGGCTTACCACGCCGCAGTGATTTGAAGATACAGACCATATGAACGTAACAACATATTTTGTACCGAAATACGGCATTTTGAAACATCTACATGAAGACTGGTTTACAAAATTACATCATTCATGAGCCTCTAAAACCCAGAATATAATTCAGAATTATTCCACCAAAGCGTTCCATGCAAAGTCAAATATATGTATTCATAAAGATGAGTTAGAAATTTGGCCAAGGATTTCAACAACATAATCATTTCTTCCGAAAGGACATAAAATCATTCTGCTCAAAGATTGAAACAAAGTTTGCGACAAACCACGTCACTTGGAGGAGTTCCCTTATATAAATAAATATTTTTGATATGAGAATCTACAAATAAAAGAGAGGATCCGATCGCCTCTGGATTATGTATGGAAAGGAAAAGAGGTCAAAATACGTGTTCCACAGACAACGAAACCCGAAGAAAAGGAAACATTTACCTTCCAGAATGCTTGTATGAATAAGTAAGACTTATGTCCACTTTTGTTTACATATATTCATACATGGGTTTTCGCGAATGTTTGCGTAGTTTCCGTGTGTGTGTGTGTGTGTGTGTGTGTGTGTGTGTGTGTGTGTGTGTGTGTGTGTGTGTGTGTGTGTGTGTGTGTGTGTGTGTGTGTGTGTGTGTGTGTGTGTGTGTGTGTGTGTGTTTGTGTGTGTGCGTGTGTTTGTGTGTGTGTGTGTATATGCGTGTGTGTGTGTGTGTGTGTATTCACCTCGGATCTGCTGCAGCCTCTTTTCGAGACAGCCAGACACCACCCTACGGCAGTGAGCTCAGAGCTCATTATTATCAGATCTCTGGGTAGGTCTGAGACCACTCACACTCCACACACCGGGAATGCAAGGTCACAACTCCTTGACTAACGTCCCGTACCTACTCGCTGCTAGGTGAACAGGGGCTACACGTGAAAGGAGACAAACCCAACTTGTCTCCGCCCGGCCGGGGAATCGAATCCCGGTTCTCCGGCTTGTGAGGCCAGTGCCTTACCAATCCGCCACCGGGTGTGTGTGTGTGTGTGTGTGTGTGTGTGTGTGTGTGTGTGTGTGTGTGTGTGTGTGTGTGTGTGTGTGTGTGTGTGTGTGTGTGTGTGTGTGTGTGTGTGTGTGTGTGTGTGTATGAGAGAGAGAGGGTGAGATAGAGAGAGACAGACAGAGAAAGAGGGAGAGAGAAAGAGAGAGAGAGAAAGAGAGAGAGAGAGAGAGAGAGAGAGTTTTCAGTAACAAGTGAACGTGCAGCATGCCATTAGCCACTTCCTTTTGTATTCATCTAAAAATCAAACCAATTATCTGTATGCTATAGCCCTTTTTACGCTTTTTCTTTACCTCGTTGTAACGATCCTACCTATTTTCAGATTCTCGTTTTTGGCATCTATCGCTTCCGGTGATAATTTATTCTGTGATCCTATCATTTTATTTGGAAAGCTATTTCATAAGTTCCCTTGGATTTTGTGAATCTCCATTCAGTGCCTTCTTGTTTTCTTTGTTGTCCTTGCGTAGCCTTCTTGGTTTGTAAGTTAT
>NC_134804.1:32895246-32905246 GCF_046742065.1 Oratosquilla oratoria | reverse complement strand
GGGACGAAAGAGTTGAACAGGTCGGAGAGAAGGACGATAATGATACACGCAGAAATCTGAGAAAAGCAGAAATGGATAACACAAAGGATGAACGACGAAGCAGAAGAAAGGGAAGAGGGTGATAAAAAGAGGGAATAATAAATAGAGTTAAAGAAACGTGAAGGAGAGGTGGGAACAGGAAATGTAGAAACCGGAAGAGAAAAAGAAAGATGATGAATGGAGAGAAAGTTGAGGGAAAGAGGACAACAAGAAAGAGAAAGAGAAAGAGAATAAAGAGAAGAAGAAGAAGAAGAAAGAGAGGAAGAAAAAAAGAGGAAGAAGAAGAAGAAGATGAGGATGAAGAAAAAGTGGAAAAAAGAGGAAAAGGAAGAAGAAGAAGAAGAAGAAGAAGAAAAAGAAGAAGGAGAAGAAAAAGAAGAAGAAGAAGAAGAAGAAAAAGAAGATGGTGAAAAAGAGGAACAAAAAAGAAGAAAAGGAACAAAAGGAGGAGGAAGAAAAAGAAGAAGAAGAAGAGAAAAAGATGATTATGAAAAAGAGGAACAAAATAGAAGAAAAGAAAGAACAGAAGGAAGAAGAAAAAGAAAAGAAAGAAGAAGAGGAAGAAGAATAGGAAGATGATGGTGATGAATAAGAATAAAAAAAAGAAGAGGAAGAAGAAGAGAAAGAAGAAGAAGAGGAGGAAGAAGAAGAGGAAAAACAGGAAGAAGAACAGGAAGAAGAACAGAAATAAAAAGAGGAAGAAGAAGAGGAGGAGGAGGAGGAAGAGAACAGGAAGAACAGGATGAATAGGAAGAAAAAGAGAAAGAAGAAGAAGAAGAAGAAGAAGAAGAAGAACAGGAAGAAGAAGAAGAAGAAAAAGAAGAAGAACAGGAAGAAGAACAAGAACAAGAAGAGGAAGAAGAACAGGAAGAAGAAGAAGAAGAAGAAGAAGAACAGGAAGAAGAAGAAGAAGAAGAAGAAGAAGGAGAAGAAATAGAGAGAGGTGGAGGTTAAAGAGGAAGAGGGAGAAGGGGAAAGGAAGAAGAAAGAGGGGAGGTCCGTATGCAGAAAAAATAAATAAAAAGTAAATTAAGCAAATGAAATTACTAACTTACAGGTATTATAGCATATTACTTTGATTATATACATTTTTTCTGTGTTACGTTTCATCTTTTCTACGGGAAGTTTATTTCATTCACTGATTAAGCGTTTGATGAAATCTTTTTTACCTACTTCTAGATTAAGTTTACGTCTTTACATATTGAAACTATTATTTCTTACCTGTTTAGTACTTAGAATAATATATTTTTAAGCCTGATGTTATGAACTCTCTTTATAATTTTTTATAATTGTGTGATGTCCTCACTTTATTCCTGACTTGTTCTTTTTTTTTTTGTGAAAATAATATTTAAACGTGTTATGTGTTTTTTTTTTTGTATTATTTGTTTCTTATATTCTGTATTATTTTTGTGGTTCACTATTGTACGCCTTCCAATCTGCCAATGTATTTTATAAGATCTGAGTACCATAATGAAACTGCATATTCTAGATAATGGTGGATTAGAGATTTATTCAATTAGTAGATAAGAGATTCTCGAAGTCAAGAGATTCTGTTATTAGTTCAACAATCTTATTTGGTTTCTGAAACAGAAGTGCATTCTTCAGATAAATTGGTAACATTAAGATAAGAGCCAGATTCTTTCTACGCACAAGTCGTTGATCTCTAACCACAGAATTATTCTAACCAATCTGTATAATATCACTCCTACTTGGGTTGAATTCTATTAATAATGTTTCACAACATTATTCAATTACTCAGTTTCTCTTAGTCTTCCTGAATATTTAGTTGATTTGAGTTGCAATTTGTTATTCTGCACAGATTATCATTTATAGCAAATTTGGATTCAGTAGATTTCAGTCCATGGTCAAATATCTTTGATATATACTTTGAACAAAAGTGTCCCAAGAATGGAACCTTAAGGAACTCCATTTGTACTATTTTTCCAGTCAGAAGTTCTCTCCCGGTAGTGACAGATTTTATCGTAAATAACTTCAAATGGAATTCTATTTACTCCAAACTCCTCTGATTTTAACCATTATACTGTGACTTTTTATCAACTTTAAGCTTGTCTGCACATATTTTAGTGTTTCATTTGGTCATATATATATATGACCAAATATATATATGTTTATGTGTGTGTGTGTGTGTATGTGTGTGTGTGTGTGTGTGTGTGTGTGTGTGTGTGTGTGTGTGTGTGTGTGTGTGTGTGTGTGTGTGTGTGTAAATTTCCAGTAAACACATCATATAACTTCGGTGAAATTTCACTTCGATGTGTTTTGCTTATACATACATATATCGAAAGGTATTTTCCCCCATATAAGTGGGGTGGCTGAGCCAAAGCGTACACCCATCCTACAACCGTCCAAAATCCACTCATTGTTCCTACCATCTTAATACAGATCATCCCTGATCCCTACCCCACTGAATACCGAGTTAAAATGTTTTAGCAAACACATACCTAGATTGAGAATACTGAATTTGACAGGTTCCAGACATTAGTGGTTCAATATGGCTCTTAATGATTTTTTTTTCTAATGTAGCTGTAGAATTTTCGAACAGGAATGGAAAATATGATAAGGATAGAGAAGGAAATCAAATCTATATTTTCTATAATACGGACACAAACTTCAAACTTATTCAATATCGTTTTCTAAAGAAAAAATCTCAGGCGAAAAGTAAATTTTCAAATGCAATTTCTGAAAGAAAATTTTACGATTTTTTCCTGATTAAATGTAAAATACTCATGTGATTTTGGTACCCATAGATTCCAAAGACGAAAGTTCTTTCAAAAAGAAAATGGAACTCCAAAGGTAAGAGTGGACGATAAATATTGTTAGTGAGAGTGTATTTACTCGAGGCAGCATTTTAGTCTGCAAGAAGATTCCAGAAGCAAAGTTAAAAGATTAAGAGCAGTTTTGGCAAATGAAGATGTGTGGTCAAGGAACACTTTCGTCTTGACTTTTTTAATGTAACTATTTCGTCACTTCCCTTTTGGTTTCCTCCCAAGTGGTGGTGGGAGATGCGGAGAGGGGCAGAAGGGCCGGAGGAGGCTGCTGAGGAAGCTGTTGTCGTGGAACCAAAAGAGGAGTCAATGTACAAGGATCGGAACAAGGAGATATGACACGAATGATACTCAGGACGTTGTAGCTCAGACCTTTATTCCTATGAAGATTATTAAGACTCCTTATGGGTAGACTACTCAAGACGGCTTTCATGTTCTCCTCAACCAGAAGATTTAGCTAACGTGTCTACAAATGTCAAAATTATGAATCTGGTTCCCTATGATTTAATATACCGGACACGCAGACGCTCTCCTCAATCATAATCCTGTGACGGAAAGATGAGGATAATTTCAGGTCCATTGTGTCCCTTTCCTATGGTCACGTCCCTTCGCCTATCCGACATCCTGAGCAGGCCGAAAGAAATTGGTTCCTGTCACTTCCATTCCCTCTCGAAGATTTCTTGAATTGAAATCAGAATTACCTTCGAGACAGTGCTGCTGTACTTTGTGTAGTGTCCGGGCTACGCCACACGGTTTTATACAGATGAGGGAGGATGCTGGAGTGTCTCCAGACTGACTGGAATCTGGATCGATCGAGAGTCTATCCAGGATGGGGAACTTCCCCCAGCCCCAGCCCCACACCGCCTCCGCTCCGAGCCAAAAAGATTCGTTTCCGTTACAGAGAATAAGGTTCTATAAACTACGCCATGTTGAAAAGCTACCTCCAGAGAGAGAGAGAGAGAGAGAGAGAGAGAGAGAGAGAGAGAGAGAGAGAGAGAGAGAGAGACGAAAAACGAGTTTGAGACTTTTTCTTAACGCGCATCCTTTACCCATTAACATCTTCAGTAATGCTGTCTCTACATGTTTCCTTCAAGCTAAGGCAGGACCTCGTTTTAATGAGTTTAGAATATTCTCGACAAATATTTTTCGCTATGATGATGCCTATGCAGATTTTTGGCTGACTGGTGTTTTATTTTTTTTTTTATTTATTATTTTTTTTTTTTTTAAGCCTAGATTGGGGACTATGATGAAGAGGTAAAAGATGAATACTCCATATGATACAAGTTTACCTAAAAGATAAATGAAAAAATATATAAATAAGCAAACAAAGAAATAGATACATACATATTTAAATGAATAAATAGATAAATAAATGGATTAATAAATAAATAAACAGATGAACGAATGCATAATCAAATAAATAAACGAATAAATAAACAAATAAATAAATACATGAATTAATCAATAAATAAGTTAGGAATAAGATTAAAATTTACCGTTACATATTTGCATTGTCACAACACTGAAGAACACAGTGATACACTGATTGTCAGAAAGCACCAATGCGCTAAATGTCTACATCTCCATGGGTAATACATCCTCATTCCTCGTTAGTTTATTCACATAATGATAAGTATTTTGGACAAATGATTTGGATGATGGAAAACATGAACACAGGGGAAGGCACGGAACCCTAAACACTCTAACGTTTCGTTCGCGTACAACGAAACGTTAGAGTATTTAGGGTTCCGTGCCTTCCCCTGTGTTTATGTTCTCCATCATCCAAATTATTCACATAAGTATCTTAGTGTAGTCTAATACTTTGCTGTGGTGAAGGAGAAGGCTTAGGATAAGACTTCTTGGGAAAATGTGAATTTGATGGACTAAGTTGAAGATATAGGTTGATTATATTACAATATAATACATATCGCCCATCACTTTTGACAACAAATTTAGGGACTTTTCATGTTTTTCTAATATGATTCCTATTAATCTGTGGTATATATCTTCATAAACGTCTAAGTTTTTCCTTCTACAAGTATTTGCTCTACATATATTTTTTCTAAATTTTGCTTTTCATGATTTTAAAGTGCAAGGTAGGATTCTTTGAATTCTTTGTAAATATGTCATTATCAATGTTCTATCCCATTTTTATTCCAATTATTTCTTAATCATCCCTTAGTTCCTGATAACTTTCATATACCAGACCTCTTTTGTTTGACAAGTATTTGCTCTATATATATATTTTTTTAAGTTTGCTTTTCATAATTTTAAAGTGTAAGGTAGGATTCTTTGAATTCTTTGTAAATATGTCATTATCGATGTTCTATCCCATTTTCATTCCAATTATTCTTTAACCGTCCCTTAGTTCCTGATAACTTTGATATACCAGGAACCTTTTGTTTAACTTGTACCTCCTGCGTTCTTCATCCTTTTCTTTTACCCTTCTCCTTGAGTGAGGTTTTTCTTAGTTGAGAGTAAGGGTCCTCTTTGAAACGAGTCTTCTGACTTCGCTGTAAATTTCTGGGAAAACATCGTGATCTTGTACTCAGGTCACAACACAATATCCCAGCCGTTCTCAAAGCTCCTTTTTGAGTCCTTGCTAATTTTCCTTGTATATGATATGGCTTATTTTATTTCTACTCTTTCTCCTCACTGCTGACTTCGTGTACATGTAGGCCAGGGCTGTAAGTGTCCGTTTTTGACCCACTATGCACATGGAAGGCCAAAAGTGCCGTTGATATCTTGTTTTCCATTTTCATTAAGACCAGTTTCCGGGAAGCGGGTGAGTTATTTCCCTTCGTCCTGGTCGTCGTTTTATCCGCAGCTTGATGTGGATGATATCCTGCAACCAAATTTGGTGGTGCATTTGCCCGGTTTGCGTGTCTCTTCCTCGTTTCAAAGGAATTCGTTGTGTAAACCCGATTCAGGTCATTTCAGGATGAACGCCTACCAGGAACGCATAGGTGAATGTGTTAAGATAATACCACTTCAGGAAGCCGGCTTTAACTCCAACAAGCGCCGCAGGGGTGAGGTAACCAGCGAAAAACGTACATATGTGTATATTGCGTAAAAAGAAATATGTGTTGATCCTTTTGTAAGTTAACGTTATTTTAACTTTCCAGCTAAAGAATGTCCCTCGGAAAGTGACCACTCTCAAGGAGGACCGAGAGAATACGATTATTGTCGAGTCGCTTTCATGACTGCCGTATTTCAAAACCAACAAGGCCGGCATGGGCTATCCAAACACAACAACACACAACCTTCTTTGTGTGTTAAAGATGATATATAGTTTTTTACAACAATGCTAACCGAAAACCGCTTCTTAAGATCATAAGAAGATATGAATGAAGAGTACAAGAGACCATAAGGCCTACACTAGGCAGTTCCATATCCCATACCACCTATCACTCCTATCCATAAAGTTATCTAATATTCTCTTAAAAAAATATATATATATATATATATATATATATATATATATATATATATATATATATATATATATATATATATATATATATATTTCAGCGCTCTGTACATGGTTACCAAGTCTATATCATTCGTTAGCCACACTAAACCAGTTCTTGTCTATTTCCGTCTTGTAAATATATTTTTTTAGATTTTATTCACTTATATCGAATAGAAATAATGACCAACTTTATAAAGGCAACGAGAGGTGATGTATTTGTTTACAGACCTCTTTTCCATTATCACCCATTGAAAATTCCACATTGAATATCAAAATAATACAATGGAATATCTAATAATAACACCCTTTGACACAGTTAATATAATAATTTTGATTACCTAGTTCTGAAACTATTATTAATGCCATTTCAGTTTATGAATTGAAATATAAACGGGACTTCTTTTTTTTAAGTTCCAACGTTTTGGACATACTACGAGAGCCAACATGGTCAAGTGCAAAGGTTCGAATCCCTGTCAGTATACAAAGGTTAGGAGTGGTATTCAGTGAGTGAAAAAAAAAAAAAAAAAAAAAAAAAAAAAAAAAAAATCCCACAGCCCATTAAGCCGCGTTTTTTTTTTTTTTTTTTTTTTTTTTTTTTTTTTTTTTTTTTGGGAGGGGGCGGTGTTGGGTCACCTCCACGCCTGGCCGGGGCTGTCGGGAACCTACATTACATACTCCGCAGCGGATTTTGGGATTCGAACTCACGACCTCTTGATAAAGAGTTCGACGCGGTATCCACAGGCAATGACCAATCTGAGGAATGGCCTCAATCTCCAGCCCTAAAAAAAAAATAATAATAATAATAAATAAATAAATAAATAAATAAAAATAAGAATACAAAATAGAATAAAGATAAAAATAAAAATAAAAACAGAGCAGATAAATAAAAAAGAAATAAAAAACAAATTAAATAAAGAAAAATAAATAAATAAAAAATAAAAGGATTTCGTGAAGTTAGCCTAAATATCTTTGATTACACTACTCAGTAGCCCATTGGGCGCCGTATCAAATTCATGAGCAAGTAATCGTGAGCTCGATTCCCGGGACCCACTTTAGGCTTCCTGCGTTGGTTCCCGACAGTCATGGCCGGGCGGAGACGTGACCCAACCATTTGACCTATAAAACCCAGCGGCTTGTCGCAACCGACAGGGGTTTTTCACTTCCCACTGCTTTGGAGTGTTTATAGTACGTGCAATGATTCAGGATATATGTGTACCTATGGTGCAAAAGACCTTATTAGAATGAATGGACAGTTTGCCCAAGACCGTTACTTATAAATCTTTGGACAGAATCTGTCTAAATCATGGGAAGGAACTAACTACCATACAGCATTATCGCGAAGCTTAGTCTCAGTATATATGTCTTTCTACAAAACATGACCCCGCGATGTCTAGCTTGGGACTAACTCCATCTTTGTTCTGTCAAATGCCAAACGCCTCTGCTTACATTAGTAATTCCTGGATGATAAAGGATTGCAAAATTTACCTTAATCAAACCATCTGAATTGAGACATCTTAAATATTTCCTTCTGATTAAAGCCTGACGATCCTATTCGGCATAAAAAATTAAATGATAAAGTATCAGGAGGGGCAATTCTTATTAAACAATTCTAATTAAAAGAATATTCATAATATACATTGCATATTACGAATGCATTAAATTGGAGCATGGCAATTAAATACTGTATGTTTATAATTTTCTTCATGAATATTAGTCTAATACATAATTTTTCTCTGCATAATAAACTCTTGCCGATAGGACTAGACACCTGGAGGTCGTAAAATAGAAGAAGCGGGTAATAGATACTAACGCACGTAAATACAGTACCAAAGAAAGCTTTTCTGAAGCTGCTCTGAGGGCTTGGACTCTGCCCAATGGGGCTACTTACAATAAGCCAGATGGAGAAGAGAAACAACCCCAGCAAATTAATTAAGAGGATAATTATATTGTTTCCACTGCTTATACGTCTCTTTTCCTAAACTAATTTTCTAGAGGGTGTTTTGAGAAAAAATACGTAGCGATATATTTCTCATTTTAATCGACCTTTCCTCCTAAAATTCTCTACTTTAATAATGGTTCTGGCTGCCTCTAGGTAAATTTATTTACCCAAAAGGAAATTCCTTCCCCCCCAGCAAAATATAAACCCTTACCTATATAAACCCTTATATTGCAACTCGTTATGTCTGCCTCTAGGTAATTTTCTTCATCCCAAGGGAAACCCAGGGAGAAGATAAGCCAATTCCAATTAATACGAAGTCATTAACGCACAATTAAATCTCGGGATTTAGCTCATTTCAAGAGCTAAAAAATGTGCATATCTTCAGATGAAAAAAATGTGAGTTACTGTTTCCTGTTCTTTATCGTTGATATTATATCCTCCCGCCGCTGGGTGAGCTTGTGGTGTCTTCGGAAGCGCGCTGCTATCGCGTTTGTTTAGCTGTGGGTTCGAGTCTTGCATTTCTCTCAGATTTCCAGCAGTGACGACTACTTGCCCCAACTGTCCAAGCTTATAGGGTAAAGGTGACAGGATCAGCCACAACTACACGCCTACTGGTGTAGGCCCTTCTTCTTCTTCTTCTTCTTCTTCTTCTTCTTCTTCTTCTTCTTCTTCTTCTTCTTCTTCTTCTTCTTCTTCTTCTTCTTCTTCTTCTTCTTCTTTTCTTTTTCTTTTTTTCTTTCTTCTTCTTCTTCTTCTTCTTCTTTTTCTTTTTCTTTTTTCTTTCTTCTTCTTCTTCTTCTTCTTTTACTTCTTCTTCTTCTTCTTCTGCTTGTTGTTGTTCTTCTTCTTCTTTTTCCTCTTCTTCTCCATCTATTTCTTCTTGTTCTTGTGCTTATTGTTCTTCTTCTTCTTATTCCTCTTCTTCTTCTTCTTCATTTTTTTCTTGTTCTTCTTCTCTATCTTTTTCTTCTTCTTCTTGTTCTTATTTTTGTTGTTGTTGTTGTTGTTCTTCTTCTTCTTCTTCTTCTTCTTCTTCTTCTTCTTCTTCTTCTTCTTCTTCTTCTTCTTCTTCTTCTTCTTCTTTATTTTTTCTTGTTCTTATTGTTGTTGTTTTTGTTCTTCTTCTTCTTCTTCTTCTTCTTCTTCTTTTTCAATGGGCGTGGCCAATAATTTATCCCAGTCAACCAAGAAGCCATGCTAGAAGTACTGAGATGTGACAGTGAACACAGGTGTCTAGACTGCCACAATGAAAAGCCAAGTGCATCTCTAAGAGGAAAAGAAAAATATTGAGATTCATATCTGAGCAACTCGACTATTCCAGACACCTAAGCCTGGCCCATTCTATAGTGGAGCTATGGAAACATGTTTTCGTTGTTGTTACATCAATAACGATTTCTCTGGAAAATGTAAGTGAGCTACCGTATGTAAAATATATGCAAGTGGCCTTGAATGACCCTTTGGTTTCTTTATGGTTACTTGAAATTGTCATGAAGGACAGAGAGAAACTTGCTTTTTTGTCACTGAAGCTCCAAACATTTCATTCTTTCTTACTTCAACCATGTAGATATAAATAGCAGATCCAAGGAAGAAACAGCTAAAATTTTTGTCAGGACGGCTTTTTTATACTATGTCTTTGTATGCACTTCTTATTTCGACTCTTGTAAGTCTGTTAGAGTATGTAGGAGTCTATCAGAGTCTGTTGGGGTCTATCAGAGGCTACCCTAGTCTTCAAAATTTATCAATTTGATAGAATCTGTCGTACTTTGT
>NC_134804.1:32855246-32885246 GCF_046742065.1 Oratosquilla oratoria | reverse complement strand
GTCCACTGCCCTGGGTCAGAAGCAGTGTCGCAAGACACAGCACATCCACAGCAAGGCCGCTTCATTAAATCGGCGGCCCCCCTCTCCGTCCCCCCATGCATAAAAGGAGAAGGCGGGGAGAAATCCCTTTAGGCTGCGTCAAATTTTGCTCACACATACTACCTCATCCCCCATTCCACCCCATGCATCACAACATCATTCATATACAACCATTCTCCATTCTCCATATAATATTATATATTATGTATTGTATATCATATTATATATTATACATTATATATCATAAATTATATACTATATATTATGTCATATATTATATATTATATATCATATATTATATATTATATATTATATATTATATATTATATATTATATATTATATATTATATATAATGTATTATATATTATATATTACATATTATATATTATGTATCATATATTATATATGTATATCATATATTGTATATATTTCATATATATCGTATATTGTATATCATATATTATATTACTATGTATTATATGATATATGTATCCAAATACAAACCGTTTCTTCCCATTTATATGGGAGGTAGCCGGCCAAAGCACCCCACTTTCCATCCATCCCAGACCCATCAAAGACCCATTTGTTTTCCCTTTTATTATAACTCCTTGTGGAGAAAGGATTATCCCTCCCCACAGTCCACTACGTGGATCAGAAGCAATGCAGCAAGGCACATCACCTCTACAGCAGACCCCGGCAGCTGAATGGGAGTTGAGGGCGAGGCTGCGATAAGGTTATGTTATGTCACCATGGTTGTTCAATGGGGTGGTACGAGAGATGGATGGAATGGTGATAGCTAGAGGACTGGAGGTGGTTAGAGAGGCTGGAGGGAAGGAGGTAAGCTAGTTGTTGTTTGCAGATGACATTACGCTTGTGACTGGGCCAGAGGAGTGTCTGAGGTTGTTGGTGACGTATTTTGGGAAGATGTGCAATAGGAGGAAGTTGAAAGCAAATGTGAGTAAAAGCAAGGTGATGATGTGCACAAGAGGTGAGTGTGGCAGTAGGCTGCAAGTCCTAAAAGAAATAAGAATGACAAGAAACAATGGTCTCAAACTGTCCGGAAATAGATTTAATTTGGAAGTGGGCAGAAACAACTTCGCCAACCGTGTAGTTAATGAATGGAATAAACTTCCTGCAGAGGCAGTGTAATGTAGTTCAGTTCGAAGCTTTAAGAATCAAGTAGATAAACACCTAAGCAAGATGCTGTAATGATTATCATTTATTTCATATTATATGTTTTTTGTTTTGTGATCATATGTCTGTTTATTATTATTTGCCTGATTTTCATTTATTATTAGTTATATGTCAATTTATTATTATTTACTATTTACCTGTTTGTTTATTATCTAACTATACCTAAGTATTTGTTTGTGTATTTCATTTATTATTTACATTATTATGGTTTTTATCTATTCAATTATTTGTTTATTATTATTATGATTTTTTCGCATCCGACCTAGATATGGACCAAAAGGTCTCCTGTCGGCATGCTCCGCCTTTGTAATCCTTTGTAATCCTTTGAAAGCAGTTAGAAGACGTTTGGAATAGTTGGGGTCACATGTGGTAGGGAATGGAGGAGTGGAGATGGAGAGTAAAAACGTAAATGTCTTGGGGGAATAATAAGTGTCCTGAGATGAATAAAAAATGTCTGGAGGTGGATACGAAGACAAGACCGTATGAATGGCTGATTGTGCCTTGGACACTATGGTGTATAAGCTTGGAATTTAAGGGAGACAGAAAGGAAACATTTAAATGTACTTGAGATGAGGTGTTGGAGAAGTAGGATGGGTGTTATGATGATGGAGCTGGCAGATGGGGTACATGAATGAATACTGGGATGGTTTGGGAATATGGTTAGAATGAATGAGTAAAGATTACCAAAATAAGTGTGGAAGGCAGACGTGGATGGAGTGAACTTGAGGGGTAAACCGGTAACGAGATTGATGGATGCGGAGAAGGGGGCTTTGAGTAAAAGGGAAATGTCTGTTGAGCAGGAAAGGGAGAAGGCAAGACATAGATGTGAGTGAAGAATGGTTGTGAATGGAATATAAATTGACGAAACCCGAAGGGATTTCTCCTCATTTTCTCTCTTTTTGTATAAGGGGATGAGAAAGGAGGGCTGCCATGTAAATGAAGCGTCTGGTCCTGTTGCAGATGTGCTGTGTCTTGCTGCATTGCTTCTGACCCGGGCAATGGGGAGGGAACAAGCGCCAAGATGAAAAAGAAATGGGTGACGAATGGGAGTTTGCATGCCTTGGTTGGCTACCTCCCCTATAAAGGAGGAGAAGACTGTTGGTATATATATAGATAGAACATATATATCATGTGACACTTTGTGTATCGCATATTATATTATAATCATCAACCAGGGACATACACCGGGGGCGGAAACGTTGCTTTAATTGCACGTAAACTTCCGTGCAGCCAACCTTCCCATTCCAAACCCACCAAACACCAGTTTCGATGGACTTACTACATCCATAAGGTCTGTGTGCGCCCATTCATTTGTTTCCTCTATTGAAGGTTTTATCTTGTAGAGAAAACTCTGTGGGTGGGATTAATATGTCCATTTAGCCGCAGACGACATCCACGAATTATGGTGGTGACAACACTAGAATGAGTCTCACGGCACAATCTCTTATTTGATACATAACCTTTCACGTGACAACTCATGATTCTACGAAGTGACGTCGAGACGTGTCTTCAAATCGACATTCAGTGTCCATATCTCACGTCCACACAGCGAAACAGGGAAAGTGAAAGACTTCAAGATTCGGGTCTCATTCCTCTGGCAAAATTATCATCAACACCATATACCACGGTTGAGCAAATCCACAATAACAATGGAAATGCCAATCCTTTGAAGGACCTCTTCACACGACCCACCATTGTTATGCACTACATTACCAATGTTTACATATGAAGCTTTCCATGACTTCAGTGTCGTCACCACATGCATGGACAGACTGAACTGTGTCGTCCAGTGAACCCCGAGATGTCTTAGACCAAGGACTTGATGCCCATGAAACCTCGCCTCGCTGTAGGGGGGAGGGAGCCTTGGTATATGTATGTATGTATGTATGTATATTTTAATTTTTTTTATTTATTATTTTCTCCACATCCGACCTGGTTATGGACCAAAAGGTCTCCTGTCAGCATGCTCTGCCTTTGTAATCCTTTGTAAACTCAAGCTCTGTGATCAGGATCTCCAATGACTCCACAAGAACCCCAGAATCTTCGGTAAAGACCAGGCCAGTGATCTTTGTGATCCATGAATTCTCCGTAATGACATTGGTCGATAACTCTGCCTAATACCCAATCCATGCAGATGTTGAAAAGTTTTAGGTCGAGAACGCACCCTTACCTCACGCCCGAATGAACAGAAAATAAACAAAACACGTTTCCTCCATACTTTACAACACTCTCTGTCCAAGAGTATAAGCCAGACAATAATCTTTGTGGTAATCCCCTGATCCGCAGAATATCACAGAGCCTTCTGCGATGTATCGAGTCAAACGTCTTCTTGAGATCAGCATAGGCTATAAGAAGCCTTCGTTAACACTCATCTCGGATCTCCACATTATACGAAGGGCATGAACTCTGAAATTTTAGCAGATGTGAACAAACCCAAGTCAGCAGTAGATGGTCGAGAACCTTGCCCGACACACAGTAGTTGTTGCAGTTCTGCCCGTCCCTTTTGCCCCTCCAGATACCCTCACCCCCTGCTTTCAGCAAACCTGCGCTAACGTTGCAGATGGTGTCCGCCTTTCCACCCTTCAACCTACTCACAGTCTCTTTGACCTCCGTCAAAGAAGGTAGAATTTCATGTATCGGTGGTTCGGTAACCGTCATCCAAACACCAACAAGAGTAAATTAACTGCTCAGAGGATCATCCTCGAGCAACTATTCAAAGCACTAGCAATGGAATTACACCCCTTCATGCCTGACACTAGCTGCCCACCAACTGTTCGGACTGTGCACCACTGGAACACAAAATTCTATGAGTCTTGATAAGCAGGTCTGAGGTCATTTGCATTAAAATTGGCCTCTGTATCGTCAGCGATTCATATGACGTACCTTTCTTCACCTACTTTCATTAGAGTTCATGTTCACCGTTTCTTAGTTTTGCATTGGCCGAGGTTCCCAGCCATTCTAGCACCACGGCCCAACTCTATACACTACAGTGCTTCACCCAACTCTACACTACTACTCGACCTTGGGAATTCTTTAATACATTCCTCAGGAGCTTTCAGAGTTTCACGTTAAAAGGTACCCCCCACAGTTCTCCAAGGTCGAGTGCTAAACTCTTAGAACGGGTAAGATATTGCTACATCATACTTATGGGTACTCAAATCATCCCTGAGCTTCTCCAGATAAAATCCAGGTGAATTACAAGCCGTGATTCTCATGGGCTTCATACATAGTGTGATTGTTGTGACTACAATTCTATGTACAGTCCAGGAGAACTCAGCACTCCGGGGAACCCTGCAGTTCTGTAGGATCTTCCAACGAACTCTAACAAACATATGGTCGATCTCATTTACCATTCCGCCGGCACTGCTATGCCAATTCCATTTGCGTGGCTCTCGTCTCTGTAACCAGGAACCAGTTATTCTCAGCCTTTGGGTTTTTGCCAAGTTCACAAAGAATTTATTTTTAATATTCCTAGTTCCATAACCATGGAGGCCAATACATACTTCATAGCCAGCTCTGCCTGTGCCAGTAGCCGCATTGAAGTACCAACAAAAAGTGTCCCGTGGTTAGCACTGGTCCACTGTAGAATTATGCTTGGCATAGAACATCTTCTCTTTACATATGCATCAGTAGAAACGTACACACAGGCGAGGTGGAGCCAAAGGTAAACATCAACTTCACTATCATCATATACCCCTTTAGCAAGTTTCCTTTGTCGGCATACTGTAGGGCTAGATATACCTACAGCCACTCCCGCGAAATAAGCTCCATCCATGCAGCTAGGCAGGAGTGTAACATTTACTAATCATCTCACCACAGTTTTGTCTCCTCACATCAGAGAGAACCCTTATACCTATTCTAAGCTCAGTAAGCTCCATTGACCAAAACTGTAAGAACTATTCTTGGGAGAGAGAACGAATGTTCCATGTACCCACACAGAGAGCCACCAGGAGGTCCACCTTGAGCTTAACTCTAGAATTTTGTGTCTTCTTCGCAACACCTCGGCAACCAGCACAGCAGAATTTGACAGGGGTAGCTTATAAACCCACTCACAGCATAAGTGTCATGCATAGATGTCATATACATAGTTCAAGATTCACCATCCCACTCCTACCATCCCTCACCGACCCAAAATAGTAAACAGTAGGAGTTAGGTATATAACCAAGGTGATGGGAAAGTATATGCACCAAACACCATGACACCGGAAGGAAATAGCACATTGCGGTATCGGCACAGGCGGTAGCTGCTAGACTCAAGGCATATTTAAACCAAAGGAAACCAAGCACCACAATATTATAACCAGAACGAGGCTCCCGTCAAAATTTGAATAAAAACAAACAGGTATACTGTTATTTCCAGAGAGACACATTCGAATCATATCACTAAAACTCAAGTCTTAAGGCCTTCTTTTATACACACTATATTACATTATACATATACTATGTTATATATTGTTAAATTTATATTACATATCATGTGCTGTATAAAATGTATCTATCTATACATCACGGACTTTCCCCCTTTACAAGGGAGGTAGCCAACCCAAAGCATGTACTCACTCCCACCCAATTCACTTACACCCATTCCACTCCCATTCACCACTCTTTCCTCCCTCTCATGATAGCTCCCCGTAAATCATGAGTCATACCTCTATCTCCCCGACAGAACTGGGTCAGACAAAATGCAGCAAGACAAATGACATATGTTATATATTATATGTTATCATATCTTGTACATTATATATTATATATCATATATTATACATTATATATTATATATTATATATTATATATTATGTTATATATTACATATTATATATTATATATTATTTATTATATACTTTATATTATATATTATATAAAATATTATGTATTATATATTATATATTATATATTATATATTATATTATATGTATTATATATTATATATTATATATTGTATATTATATATTATATACTATATATTACATATTATATATTGTACATTATATATTATATATTATATACTATCTACTATATATTATATACTATATATTATATTTCATATATTATGTGTAATATATTATATATATTATATCCTATATATTATACATTATATATCATATATTATATATAATATATTATATAATATATATAAAATATTCATTATGTATTATATGATATATAACACATCTAACACTATGTAAAATCTATATTATGTATTATATAGTAAGTTATATATGATATACTACATATTATCTATCATATATCATATGCATATTAAAGATGATATACATTACATATTATATGTAGTATATTATATATTATACATCATACATAATCCATTATAGATTATATATTATCTATTATATATTATATAATATATATTATATATTATATATTATATATTATATATTATACATTATACTTTATATATTATATATTATATATTATTATATACATTATCTAATGTATATCATATTATATATTATATATCATATACAGTATTATATATTATATATTATATATTATATATTATATATTACATATTATATATTTTGCATTGTATATCACATAATATACAATATATGTTATGTACTATATATCATACATTATATACTATATATTAAATATTATATATTATATGATATATATTATATATTATATATTATATATTATGTATTATTCATTATGTATTATATGATATATAACACATCTAACACTATGTAAAATCTATATTATGTATTATATAGTAAGTTATATATGATATACTACATATTATCTATCATATATCATATGCATATTAAAGATGATATACATTACATATTATATGTAGTATATTATATATTATACATCATACATAATCCATTATAGATTATATATTATCTATTATATATTATATAATATATATTATATATATATATTATATATTATATATTATACATTATACTTTATATATTATATATTATATATTATTATATACATTATCTAATGTATATCATATTATATATTATATATCATATACAGTATTATATATTATATATTATATATTATATATTATATATTACATATTATATATTTTGCATTGTATATCACATAATATACAATATATGTTATGTACTATATATCATACATTATATACTATATATTAAATATTATATATTATATGATATATATTATATATTATATATTATATATTATGTATTATATATTATGTACTATATATTATGTATTATATATTATATATTATATATTAATCATTACATATTATATATTATATATTTTACATTATATATTATATATTATATATTATATTATATGTTGTATATTATATATTAGATATTATATATTATATATTATGTACTACATATTATATATTATATATTATACATTATATATTATATAACATATGCTATATATTATATATATATATATATATTATATATAATATATGATATATTATCATTTATTGTGAATTATACATTATATACTATATATAATACATTATGTATATTATTATATATAAAATATAACATATACATTAACATTTACTGTGTATTATACATTATATATTATATATTACATATTATTATATATTATATATGATATATTATGTATTATATATTATATATTATATATTATATATTACATATTATATAATTTCACATTAAATACAATTTATTATAAATTATATATTATACATTATATATTATATATTATACATTATACATTACATATTATTTATTATATATTATATATTATATATTATACATTATATATTATATATTATATATTATGTCATATATTATTATATACTATATATTATATATTATATATTATGTATTATATATTATACAATACATATTTTTATATATTATATATCATACATTGTGTTTTGTATATTATACATTGCTTATTATTTTCATATATTACATATTATATATTACATATCATATATTTCATATTACATATCATACATTATATATTTTATATCATATATTATATACTATAAATTATATATCATATATTATATTTTATATATACATATTATATATTATGTATTATGTATTATATATTATATATCATATATTATATATTATATATTATTCTTTACATATTACATATTACATATTATATATTATATATTGTATATTATATATCATATATTATATATTGTATATTATATATTATAAAATACATATTATATATTACACATTATATATTATATGATATATATTTCATATCATATATTAGGTAATATATATTATATGTTATATATTATATATTATTATATATCATGTATCATATCTTATATATCTTATATTGTATATTATATATTATATATTATATATTATACATTATATATTGTATATTATATTATATATATATATATGTATATATATTATATTATATATTATATATTACATATGTATATTATATATTATATATTACATATTATATATATATTATATATATATATTATATATTATATATCATATATCATATGATATATATTATATATTACATATTATACATTATATTATATATCTTATATTGTATATTAAGCAATATATATTATATATTATATATTGTATATTACATATTATTTGTAATATGTTTCATATTTTATATTGTACAATATATATATCATATATTATATATTATATATCATATATTATATGTATTATATATGTATTATATATATATTATATACTATATATTACATTATATACTATATATTATATATCATATATTATTATATATTATGTATCATATATAATATATCATATATTATATATTATATATTATATTTTATATATCATATATTCTATATTATATAATGTATATTATAAATTATCCATTATATATTATATATCATATATTATATATTATATATCATATCTTATATATTCTATATTATATATCATTTATTATACATTATATATTATATACTATATATTATACATTATATATTATATATTACATATTATATTATATATTATATATTATATACTATATATCGTGTACTATATATTACATATTATATATTATATATTATACATTATTATATATTACATATTATACATTATATATTATATATTATACATTATATATTATATATCATATATTATATATATATTATATATTTTATATTATATATTATATATTATATTATATATCATATATTATGTATTATATATTATAAAGTATATATTATATATTATATATTATATATTATATATTACATATTACATATTACATATTATGTGTCATGACACATATTATATTTTATTACCTATCATATATTATACATTATATATTGCATATTATGTATTATATGTTATACATTATGTATTATATATTATCTATTATATATTATGTATTATATATTATATATTATATATTGTATACTATATACCATATATTATGTATCATATATTAAGTAATTTATATATTTATATATATATATATATATATATATATATATATATATATATGTGTGTGTGTGTGTGTGTGTGTGTGTTTTGTATATATATATATATACATATATGTATATACATACATATAAATATATATATATATATATATATTTATATATATATATATATGTATATATATGTATATATATATTATGTTATATATGGTATATCATATAGTACATATTATGTATTACATATTTCGTATTGCAAATTATATATACTAATTTGTATATAAAATATTGTACACTATGTTCTCTAAATTATATATTATATATTACATTTTTTATGTTGTACATTAAATACTACATATTGTATATTATGTATCAAGGATTATATGTTATATATCTTTTATGATATGTATATTATATAAATTATATATTGTATATCATATATTATATATTATATATTATACATTATATAGTATATATTATATATAATATATTACCTATTATATATTATATATCATATATTATATATTATATGTTATATATTATACATTATATATTATGCATTATATATCATATATTATATATTACATATTATATATATATTATATATTATATATTACATATTATATATTATATTTCATATATTTTGTATATTATATGTTATATATTATATAGTAATGCTATGTATTATATATCATATGTTATATATTATATATTATATGTTATAATTATACATTAGATGTTATATATTATATATTATACATCATATATTATATATTATATATATATACTCTATATATCTTATATTATATATTATATCATATATGATATTTTATATATGATACATTATATATTGTATATTATATCATATATTATATATTGTATATCATATAATATATATTACATATTATATAATATATATCATATATTATACATTATGTATTATATATTATATATTTATATATTACATGTTATATATCATGCATCATATATTATATATTATATATCATAAATCATATGTTATATGTTATATCATATATTATATTATATTATAAATTATGCATTATATATTATATATTGTATATTATATTATATATAAATCATATATTTTACATTATATATTATGTATTGTATATTATATATTATATATTATATTATATATTATATATCTTATATTATATATTATATAATATATATTATATATTATATGTTATATATTACATATATATCATATATTGTATATTATATATTATATATAAATCATATATTATATTTTACATTATATATTATGTATTGTATATTATATATCATATATTTTACATTATATGTTATATATTATATATCATATATTATATATTATACATTATATATTATATATTATATGTTATATATTAAATATTATATATTACATATATTATATATCATATATTATATATTATATGTTAAATATTATATATCATATATTATATATTGTATATATATTATATATTGTATATCATATATTATATATATCATATATTGTATATTATAGATTACGTATTATATATCATATATTACATATATATTATAGGTTATATATTATATATTATATATCATATATTATACGTTATATATTATGTGTTATTTATTATGTACTATATATATTACACATTATGTATTATATATCATATAATATTTATTATATATTATATATTATATATTATATATTGTGTATTATATATTATATACTTTACATTATATATTACTAATTATATATTATATATTATATATTATATATTAGATATTATATATTATATATTACATGTTATATATTATATATTATATATCATACATTATATATTATATGTTAAATATTATATATGGTATATTATATATATATATTATATATCATATATTATATATTATATATTATATATTTTATATTATATACTATGTATTATATATTTCATATTGTATATTATATATTATGATATATTTTATAATATATATTATATATTGTATATAATATATTATGTCATATATATTATATATCATATACTATATATTATATACTATAATTATATATCATATATTATACATTATATGTTATATATTATGTATTATATATTATATATTATATATTATATATTACATATATATTATATATAATATATTATATATCATGTATTATATATCATATACTATGTTACATATTATATACTATATATTATACTGCATACTATATATTATGTATTATATATTATTTATTATATCCCATGTATTGTGTGCTATACATTACATAATACATATTATTTATATAGTATATAATACATACTATATAAAACATATATATTATATATCATATACTACATATCACACATTATGTATAGCATATTGAACATATAATGATGTATACTGTATATTATATATTACACATTATATGAAATATATCATGTCAGTACTAGATATTACACATTATACAATCTGCTATATTCTATATTGTATACTATATGTTAGACAATTTATATCGTAAATATACGATAAATGTTATTACATAATGAGTATTACATGTTATATATTATATAATATATATCATATATTGTACATTGTTTATTGCAGATTATATATCATACGTTATATGTCAGGGGTTATATATGATATATCTTATAGTATAAGATATACATTATATATAATGTTCTATATATTATATGTTATATATTATATATTATATATTACATATTATATATTATATATTATATATTATATACTATATAGTATATATCATATGTTATATATTATATATTATATATTATATTGTATATATTATATAGTATATTTTATATGTTATATGTTATATATTATATATTATGTATTATATATATGTTACATATTGTAAATTATATATTATATAATGTATGCCCCATATTATATATTATGTATTGTATATTATATGTTATATATTGTATAATACATATCATATATTATATATTATATGATATATATTATATATTATATGTTATATATTTTATATTATATATTATAAAATGTATATCATATAATATTATATATCATATATTATATATTATATATTATGTATTATGTATGTATTATATATTGTATATGATATATTATATATTATATATCACATATTATATATTATATATCATATATTATACATTATAATTATATATTATATATGACAAATTGTATTTAATATATTGTCTCTTATATATTATATTTTACATCATTTAATATAAGTTAGAAATTAGATATTATATATAATGTATTATATAATGCATATTGCATGTTTTATATTGTACTTTATACCTTATATACTGTGTTATACATAATATATCATATATTATATATTCTATATTATAAATTGTTTATTTTATATTGAATATTATATTTTATATCTTATATATTATGTATTATGTGTTATATAGTCTATACTCATTTACTATCATATACTATATATTACAATATGATATATATTGTAGATAAAATACTTTATATTTCATATAATATTTTATATGATATACATATTTATATATATATATATAATATATATAAATATATATGTATATATATATGTATATATATATATATATGTATATATATATATATATATATATATATATATATATATATATATATATATATATATATATATATATATATATATATATATATATATGTAGTACCTTGTATATCATGTATTGCATACCATATATTCCATATCATATATATTATAATAAATTCTATACCCCATATTCTGTATTATATAGTGTATATTAAATTCTAAATATTATATATTATATATAATGCATTATATATTATATATTATTAGTCATTATATATTATTTATTATATACTATATTTTATATATCACATATCATATATTATATATTTTACATTTTATATTTTATACCATACTTTATACATTATATATTACATGTCATATAGTATGCTATATATAATAAATATTATCACATATATATATATATATATATATATATATAATATATATATATACACATATATATATATATATATATTTGTATATATATTTGTATATATATATATATATATATATTTATATATGTACATATATATATATCAAATGTTATGTATTATATATCACATGTTATATCTTTTATATGTTATATATTTGATGTCATATGTTATATATTTTATGTCATATATTATGTATCTTATAATATGTATTATATATCAAGTAATATATATCATACCCTACATATTTCATATTATGTGTCATATATATCGTGTTATATATTATGTTTTGTATGCTACATATTATATATTTTATATCATATATTTTGTATTATATATTATATATTATATATTATATAGTATATATTGTATTTTATACATTGTATATTATATATTGTATATCGTATGATGTATATTATATATTGTATACTGTATGTTATATATTATATATTATATATTATATGTTATATATTATATACTATATGTTACATATTACATATTGTATATTACATATTGTATATTGTATATTGTATATATTTTATGTTATATATTATGTATTATATATCATATATTACATTATATATTATATATTATATATTGTATATCATACATGATATATTCTATATTTTATATTATACATTATGTATCACATATTATACAATATATATTACATATCATATATTATATATCATACATTATATACTATGTATTATACATTATATAGTGTATATCATATGTTGTATTTTGTATATTATATATTGTTATATATATATATTGTATAATATATAGTATATATCATATTTCATATATTATTATATATTATAAATTATATGTTATTATATGTTATATATCATATATTATATATCATATATTATATATTATATATTATATACTATATATATATATTATATATTATATATTATAAATTATATATTATATATTATATGTTTTATATTATATGTTACATACTTACAGTATATATTATATATCATTTATCATATATATTATATATTATATATTACATATTTTTTATTATATATTACATATTTTATATTGTATATTATATATCATATGTTACATATAAATTATATATTATATATTTTTTATTTATCATATGTTATATATTATGTTTTATATATAATTTTATATATATTACTTTTTATGGATTATATGTCTTATTATGTGTCAAATATTATTTATATAGTATATGTGATATATTGTATATTCTGTATTATATATTTTTGTGTGATCAAGTTTGATCGAGATTCACTCAGAAGCACATATCTTCATTTTGCTTTTTTTAATTATTATAATTTTCTTGGTCTCTGATATATATATTTCAAGAAAAGACTGTTACCTTGCTATAGAGAATTCTACAACAGAAGCGTTGGAGTAAAATTCTATATCAAGTTGTTTGTGCAAGTTATTTTGTTTAATGTTGTACATATTTTATTTGGTAGATTGAAACTGAAACATTGTTCGTGATGAATTATTCAGTGTTTTTTTATCTATGTCTTCTTTTTAGATGTTTTGTAAACAATGTATTTAGTTTTAACTAACGCTAGATGGACTTTTCTAGGTTAGAGGAGTTTCCCATATTTATTTGATTTAGTACAATCTCAATTAAATCATTAAAATTCAGTGCCAACATATATGTTTTTGTTCTGGTGTTAAGATCATATTAGTCTGAACTTTTGAAGGGATTTCTTGTAGGTAATGTTAGAAACATTCTCATTATTGAATTCTTCTAATGCGTTCCACCTTGAGATTAGTTTAAAACTATAGAACATAAATCACAATAAACAAACGCACATATACAAAACTAGAAATTCCTTTTGTAAGAGAGGTGAGTGGGTCAAGGTGAAGCCTTCTGTCCTAGTTTTAGCGTACTACGAAGATAGCGAAACCTAGAAACTCACCTTGTTTGAATGGAAGATTAGAAGCAACTGCTGCTCCAGCTCCTCCTCGAACTTTGAAGAGTTGAGTAGGTCGCCCTTAGATCGGCCATCTATAATAGTACTTGTTCAACCCTCCTCGCACCCTCTACCTCCGGCTCGACTACCGAACGCCGCGGCACTGGGAGATCATTGTACAGCTCCGGTGGGATGCTGATTGGATGCAACCATCGAGGAATTGCTATTTGGCTTTGCGATTCTTTTCAGTAAAGGTTCAGGCGTCTAAAGGCGCACTCTCCAGCGTACACAGACGGAAGGGGACAATCACATGGGGGTGGAGGAAAAAATTCCGATGCACTTCACAGTCCTATCATGACCTCGGCACATGCACGCGCACATATATACATTCATAAATATATATATATGTACATATACATATATATATGGATGTATATATGTTATTCTTTGATCGTAAAATATAGATTAGTTTTCTTGAGGGCTCTTGCACATACACTCGCTTTTCTTGATCTTTTGCTCAATGAGATGCAACGAATTGTCCTTCGTGCCTCAGGGCATCCGCGACTTCAGCGCAAGTGGCCACGGAGTTGCGTAACCTTAAGGGCGATTTTTCCGAGACACTTGGGTATGCTTTTGAACCTTAAAGACGCCTGGGTTTCCCTTTTGAACCTTCGCGCACTCACTTGGTCCTACGCCTCTCTGTGGTCAGGTTTCGAAACAGCATGTAACGTATATATTTCTCATCAAGTTGTAACAATTTCTTTACACATCAAAAAAGGCGAACGTCTCTTCTTATTCCAACACGTCGTAACACTTTATTTCTATGGATTTATATCATCTATAGCTAATATATATATATCACAGTTTCTACTTTTATTTACAACGCTCTAGTTAAATCACTGACGCACTGAACAGTCGGCTTCTCTCAGCTGTTGTGACGTCCGGGAGAGGCTCCGTCCGCGGAACTCTCGGAGAGCCGTTTCCCTCAGACCCAGTTTCGGTTCTCCAGGTCAAACGGCCTCCCCACATCCGCTCCGTGGATTTTGCTGCAACAGGACCTTTCGTAGACGCTGCCTCTGCTGCCGCTGCTCCCGTTTTTCCTCCTTTTCCTCCTCCTCCTCCTGCTGCTGCTGGTGCTGGTGGTGGGAGGACGCAATCTTCCAGCGATGCCACTCTCTACGTCAGCCGTTCAGCCAGCCACCTGCACAGCCACTCCTTTCCCCCGATCGTACTGATTAGGAGAACTGAACACACAGACCCCTGACACTGTCACGACCGCTCTGGAACCCCTGCGTTATTCATCTCACGTCTATATCACAGCTCGACACGAAAAGAAATATTTGCTGGACCGGAGTTTTGCCCTCAATCTCGTGTTTATCTCGCTTCGTGGGTCCTGTTGGGGCTTCGTGGCGTGGAAACGAGGCTGGCTGGTGAGGGACGAAGCCAGCAGGCGGCTCCAGTCGACAGGATTCTGCTGTAAATGACGGTTATCAATCAAGAGGAGTGATAGAAAGGGACACACCTTCTCCCCTTCTTACCACGGCTGCAGTAACACTGATATGGTGTGGCCTCGTTTGTCCCCACCTCCTCCGCTCCACCTCCTCCTCCTCGCCCCCTCCTCCTCCTCCTCCCCCGGCCCAGCCAATGCCAGCTGTACGATAATTTCGGTTTCCGTTTTCAGTTGGGGTTCAGTCGGGGAGGTTTTCATTTTAGGTTTGTTCGGGAATGAAAGGGTTTCAAATTGGGCATTCCTGGGTGTAGCATAGAGCTATGATTGCATCCTGCAGCGTGTATGTGCGTGTGCGTGCGTGTTTCCGTGCGTGTATGTGCGTACGAGTGGGAATGCGCTTCTGCGTGTGCGCGTGTGTGCGTGATTAACTACGGTCTCCAATCACGTGCTGGATTTGTGATCGACAGATACTACTTTGGATGAGAGCTCAGAACGGATACATTCTGACTCTATGGGCACTGATGTGATCTTACACCACAAACTTATCCCCTTCTTTAAGAAGTACAGTAGCGGCTTGTATTATAGTGTGTGTGTGTGTGTGTGTGCATGTGTGTGTGTGTGTGTGTGTGTGTGTGTGTGTGTGTGTGTGTGTGTGTGTGTGTGTGTGTGTGTGTGTGTGTGTGTGTTTGTGTGTGTGTGTGTGCATGTGTGTGTGTGTGTGTGCGTGTGTGTGTGTGTGTGTGTGTGTGTGTGTGTGTGTGTGTGTGTGTGTGTGTGTGTGTGTGTGTGTGTGTGTGTGTGTGTGTGTGTGTGTGTGTGTGTGTGTGTGTGTGTCTGTGTGTGTATGTCTGTGTGGGTGTATCATGTGTGGGTGTGTATGCATGTATGTGTGTGTGTGTGTGTGTGTGTGTGTGTGTGTGTGTGTGTGTGTGTGTGTGTGTGTGTGTGTGTGTGTGTGTGTGTGTCTGTGAGTGCTTATATATATATATGTGTGTGTGTATTATATGTGAGTGTGTATGCATGTATGTGTGTGTGTGTGTCTGTGTGTGTATGTATGTTTGTGTGTGTGTGTATATGTGTGTAAGTGTGTATTATGTGTGGGTGTGAATGTATGTATGTGTGTATGTGTGTGTGTATGTGTGTGCGTGTATGTGTGTGAGTGTGTATGTGTGTGTGTGTGTGTGTGTGTGTGTGTGGGTGGGTGGGTGTGCGCTCGTATGTATATGTGTGTGTGTGTGTGTGTGCGCGCGTATGTGTGTGCGTGTGTATGTATGTGCGCGCGCGCACGCGTATGTATGTATGTGTGTGTGTGCATGTGTGTGAGTGTTGGACTCACGAGTGACAGCTATTACCCTCCCGAATGAGAGCTCAGCTCTCATATATAGCCCTATTGTGTGTGTGTATGTTTGTGCGTGTGTGTGTGTGTGTGTGTGTGTGTGTGTGTGTGTGCATGTGTGTGTGTGTGTGTGTGTGTGTGTGTGTGTGTGTGTGTGTGTGTGTGTGTGTGTGTGTGTGTGTGTGTGTGTGTGTGTGTGTGTGTGTGTGTGTGTGTGTTTGCGCGCGTGCGTATACGTACGCATGAGGGTGCGTGTGTGTGGAATGATTTTTTTGTGATTTGAGGATGTGCATACTCTAGTATGGAAGTATTGTGTAGTATTAGTGGTAGAGTTCGATATTTCAGTGACACTATTTTTTCATTTGATTGTGCTTGTGTCATGTGGTGGCGAAGGGGTGATTGGGTTTGAGAGTCTTCCCTTAGAATTATGTGTCTGTCATTTTGATTTGGTGTTCTTTGAGGAGGATTCTGGTGTCTGAATACAGATGTTTTATTACTATGGGTTTATTGTACCCGGTTATTGTCACTGATATCTTCTTTTCTGTTGTTACTTAGTATTTCGTGATTGTTAGAAGCCATTCTGTAGAGGCGTTGTCAAATGTGAGTTTTATGAATTGTTTGTATACTATGATTATTGTTTCTGTTGATCGTAATTTATGTTTGCTACTGATAACTTAAAAACATAAGAATGAAGGAGACTGCAAGAGACCATAAGGCCTATAATAGGCAACTCCATATCCATCACCACCTGTCATCCCCATCCATAAACTTGTCTAATCGTTTCTTAAAAACAACTGATAGTTTCAGCGCTTACTACATGATTACTCAGTTTATTCCATTCGTCGACCACCCAAATAGTAAACCAATTCTTGCCTATTTCCTTCTTAAATCTAAATTTGTCCAGTTTATTACCATTACTGCGAGTCCTGCCCTGTTGTTTTAATATGATGACCTTGTCTGCATCACCCTTGTGAAAGCCTTTGATCCACTTGAACACCTCTATTAGATTTTGGTATGTTTGATTTCTTGCAGACTTGTACTGTTAGTAAGCACTTTCACAGTACGGGTCGATTACCGAAACTGATTTGCCTCCACATCTTTATTTCATGCCTTCCCTCCCCATTGCTGAATCACTCGAAAATATAATGAACAGACAAGAATAATTCTCTGATATTCGCCATTACCCTATCCATTTACAACCACTGATCATCTTTTGTCCTTCTTCATCCTTCTTCGATACACATACCTCTTACAACCACTTCCCCATTCACTTCATCCATCTTCCTTATTCTTGGTTTTCCCCTCTCTACTTCCTTTTCTACACTCTCCTCATTCATTCTTAGCAAAAACAACTCCAACATTCTTTGATCACCCCTACCAGCCATCTCCTTTTTTACGCTGTTCCCCATCTCATCTGTACTTTTCTCACCTAACCTTTCCTCGTGGACTCCACTATACTTCTTAAACACTTTATCTCAAAGCATATTTAGTATCTTCCTCTCTGCCTTCTTTGAGTTTAAATGATCTAATCCATACAGTACTTTCGGCACTATCACTCCCTCTTACAGATTTTCTTTACGTTCATTCCCCGATATCTACTTCTAATGTCATTTTCCATTCTCCTCACGTTAGACATTTTCCCCCATATTCCATACTCTGTCTCTACCTCTATTCCTCCATTCCCGACAACATGTATCTCAATATATTTAAAGCCGTCCATTTTATCCAACATCTCGACCTTTCAACTCACCTCCAACTCACACTTACTTTCAGCTTCCTCCTCTCACGTATTCTCCCAATACACGTCACTGCTTCAGTCTATCTTCCGATTCAGCGAAAGGCTCACTCTCATCCGCAAACAACAACTGGCTCACCTCCCAATTACATCCACTCTCATTCTCTATCTCCAGATAGCTCGTTTCCCTTCACACCCCTCACCATCCCATCCATATAAATTTTGAACAACTACGTATAGTGACGTAATAATGGTAAGAACAACAATTAATAAAACAACAACAACATAATTACAATATTCGTCAAATGCACAATATCATCCTCATCATAACCCTAATCTTTTCGACACACATCCTAAGTGATGGTTAATTTGGCATTTCGTACATTCTAAGGGCTGTTTTCCGTCATTTTATCATTGTCTTTCCTGAAGTCTATTGGTGACTTATCTGTAGGTGACCATTGTTGATGTTAACAATATAACATCGGTAATATTACCTAATTATAGAGTTTCGGCTCTACAGAATTTTCTCCAGCAAGGTTTGCCTTTAAGGGTTTAAGATAGGTATGGGCTGTCTACTGAAGAATACGATATGAGAGGTGGATGTTAAGATTAGTCACTGATTGCTCAGAGTGGAAGAGGCTACAACTGTACTCAGATTGAGGAAGGTAGTGCTTATAGATCTTGGTATGGGCTGTCTACTGAGGAGTACAGTATTCAACATTAGAGGTGGCTGTTGGGATAGGTCACTGATTGCTCAGAGTGAAAGAGCCTACAACTGTACTCAGATTGAGGAAGGTAGTGCTTGTAGATATTGGGCCTGGATATTAAATGCAGGGCTTATTTCCTTTGTGAGTACAACTTTGAGTATGAGGAGACTGTGAGTGTCGTGACAGGTTGCTCGTACTTCTGCGTTCTCTTCTAGATTCTTCTTTGTGATATTGACTTAGTGTTCTTGCTTATGTGACTTCTTGGGCCCCTCATAACGGTGGTGGTTCAGAGGATTGGCCAATTTCATTGTCTTTATGCATATGTAAGTTGAGGGGAGGTCTGCGTTTTTCAATTAAACCTATACACAACATGAGGACATTGAAGGATGTTTCCTTTTTGACGGGGGGAGGCTATTCCAGTAATTGAAGCGTGTAGGTTTTACATTTATTTTGACATTTTGTTTAATGGATTTGGCCTTCTTTTTACATGTTGGTGAATCTGATATCCAGTAGAATGCTATCCCTTTTCAAGGTAACGTTTGGGTTTTGTTTAATCACCATTTTCTCCTTTATTTTCTTCGTGACTCATAGGACGTCTTCATTAGTTAAAGCGTTGTTCTTCAGTATTAGAGATGCAAGCGCTCTTTCTTGATAAGCCTTGATCCAAGTACTACAAAGGGTTAGTTCTTTGAACAAAGGACCTTTGTAGACACTATTACCTGTGTTGTCAGCACATCGAAGAGTGCCATTGTTCCATCTTTGTCTATGTAGATGTTTCGCTTACCCATAATAACGAATATTTCTTTTTCTATTGCGCACATGAACAAGTCAGCAAATCGCACTTCTAAAAGAGACCCCATTGCAGCTCTATCTGAGTCATCCTCTACGATGACCCTACGAACATAATAGCAATTATAATTACCATAATCATAACCGTAATAATATATTTATGATGACAGTGTTCTGTTGTTAAAACACAAAATAACACCTCTCAAAACGTATGAATGGAACACAATTAGGAGTAAACGCGCTTGTTTAGTAATTGGAATGAGGACCTTATGATGAAATCCAAGAGGACATATTGGGGGTTAGGACGTTCGCGGCGTGTCATGAAGTTCCATCCTTATGCCGAGCCCAGTCGCGGCCACGAGCGTTCCTGGCATTACTGTTGTCAACCGACTCGCTTCGTTGGCTCATGAATAACACAGACGCAAACGCCTCTCCTTTCCTCAACCACTCTCTTGTTTCAGGAGTCTTGGGGGACACTCAAGTTATAAGAGTGAGACGAGAAGATGGCATATATTATGAGCACTAATAACTAGAGGGAATGTTTTAAATTGGTCGAAGAGAACAGACGACAGGAAAAGAAGGGTGACGGGGAATGAAGGACAAGAATGTGTATGATTGAGAAACTGGAATAAAGGTGAGGGTTGATGAGGAAAGTGATATGGCAGTTGTATGTGTTAAAAAGGGGGTCAGACGGTAAATTTGAACAATAACTAGACAATATGTAGACAAAAAAAAGGCGCGTGTTGGGCTGATTTACATACTCTCTGCTGACAATTATGAACTTGGCAAGTGAACGAGCCAAGTACATAGAACTTTGCAAGAGGAAACAGTTATTAGAATTGTTCTATCATTCAAAGTAGGTACCATTCTCTGAAAACATTTGTCTTTTCTTAATCACTTGAACCCCATATTCACAGGACTGCTATAAATATCTCAATGAATTTATGAGTAAATGAATAGATAAATAAATCAAATCAAATAGATAAATAAATAGATCACCTCCATACAAACGAAAGTTGTCCATATTTCTGCTTACAAATTGGTAAGGAAAATAAAATAACAACCGTGGAACCAAAGCAACCTATTCTTATGATTATCTATTAACACAGGAAGTTATCTCACGCGGAATGTATACTTCAAAATAATTGCTTTTTTTCTTCAATTGAAATCTATATTTCTTATAAACGCAAGTCCTATGATCTCTGATGACCGTAAACACCAATTGACAATGTCCAACTTTCAGACGATGAGTGGTGTTTGATAGTAGTCTGTTTTCGTACAACTTGTTGGAGGTAATTCCTTCAACTTTGTCGAACATCGTCGATTTCCTCAGATTAATTGGTGGAAATGTTCCAATGTGGCCAATGCTTAAGAAGGAACGCGCGCGCGTGTGTGTGTGTGTGTGTGTGTGTGTGTGTGTGTGTGTGTGTGTGTGTGTGTGTGTGTGTGTGTGTGTGTGTGTGTGTGTGTGTGTGTGTGTGTGTGTGTGTGTGTGTGTGTGTGTGTGTGTGCGCGCGTATGTACGCGTCGGGAATATGACTGGACTTCAAAAATACAAAGACAATTAGGTGAAACGAGAATGAGCTTGAAGTAGAAATGCAATGAGTAGGAAAAGGAGAAAATCCGTATTGAAAAACGTACCAGAAAGCATAGCATAGTGACAAAAATTAGAAAAAGAAATGTACAATCACCGCTTAAAAGGCAAAGAAGTTGTAGAAATGAGGAAAAAACGTTCCAGAATTGTGAGAAGTAAGAATTTTGTTTGCAAATTGGTTGTGTGCATTACGAAATGAACCTGCTTTGAGGTAAAGGGAATACGACAATAGATAAACTAGAGATTAGAAGAACGAAAAAAAAAGTATGAGAGAGGACGTGGGAAGAAGGAAGGTACCAAACGAAAAGAGAAAACGCGAGGCAAAGAAGAAAGGAGAAATAATAAGAGAGCAATTTGTTGTGAAACGGAAGGTTTTGAGGAAAAAGAGGAGAGTGGGCCGCTTTGGACTTCAGCAGAGCCCTGTGCTTTGTTTTGGTGGAAGAGGTCAAACCGTTTCAATCAGAAGCTGAAGAATATACCTTCGTCTTGGTGGGTTTCTAATTGATCGAGAAATCAAATCAAAAGATGCTGATTTCAAGATTTGTTACAATTCCAGAATCGCATAAACACGGATATCTAACATGAAACTTATGTTGTCCAGGAGCTACTGTCCTAATCTAACCTAACCTAACCTAACCTAACCTAACTTAACCTTACTATTACATAGAATATATATATATCTTTGAAATGAAAAAATAAAAATTATTTTACGTGATACTGGAATAAAATCGAAGAGTTTTCTGGTGCTCAACAAAACAAAGGAGAGCTAGAGTCTAGAAAAATCTGCAAAATATAGGATGAGAGATTATTTTTACCCGCAAACTGTAACATCAACGAATACACATGATATTTTTCTCAGTAGTTATTGCAAGTAGCTAGTGTCTTGATACAAATAATAAGAGGCTTTAGAACAGACGGTAATATTTCATATATTAGGGTCTACATACATATACAAGGATCTTAATCCCGCCGTAAGGGGCAGTAGTAGACTTAAAGTGTACCTTTTGCCCTGACGTAGGATGGAAAAAAATACGAATAGTGAGGGTGCTTAGTCCTCTCATTCCCAATGTGTCACCTTTCATAAAACATACGAAGCCAAGGTGGTAGTGTTTTTGTTATCTATCACAGGTAATTCAAAGTAGGATATTAATTACCTCATTCAGCCCTTCTACAACTGAGTAACAGTAGCCGTGACTGGCTAATATCGTGAATGACGTAGTGATTAGGAAGAAATTGTGAATAAAATTGAATGGAGTATTTTTTTCTGGAACCATGGGAAATTATACTGCAGAAGAGTTATCAAAGAGGATCACAATGAGCTAAAACAGACGACAGTAAATGTTTTGGTTTAAAACGAAGTTGAAACCAGAATAAGAGATCATTTCCTATCAATATTAGAATAAAGCAAAAGAATATATTTATAATATATGCTATCACCACCACAATTACTGCCACCACTTCTTCTACTACCACCACAACCATCACGGCCACCATCCGTACAATAACAAATAATATCACCATTACTATTACTAACACCAGTACTTTTACTTGTGCCATTTCCACCACGATCATTATCAACAGCTACTAACAACACTAATATCAACATTTTTAACACCATTACAGCGGCAATTATTTCTACTAAGCACCCTATTACCCGGACTGCTGTCCCCCATCACTACAATTACCATTTGTGGGGATTATGTCAGTAGTTGCACTAAAGGTAGTGATAGTAGTTGCGGTAGTAGTGATGATGGTAGTAATAGTAACTGAGATGATGAGGATGGTGTTGGTGTTGGTGGTGCAAATGAAATAGTAGTGGAGGGGTAGCAATTACACCTTTGATATTAGTGTGGTGTTGGTTGTCTTAGTGGTGTTGCCAGTGGTTGGAGAAATGGGGATGTAGAAGTGGTGTAAATAGTGATGGTGGTGATTTTAGTGGTGGTGTTAGTGATGAGCGTGTTGATAGCGCTGACAAATGTGGTGTTAGTATTAGCGCATCTACGGTTTTGGTGCAAATGATAATTGACTGTAACACAAGTGATAGCAGTGATGCTTGTGATGGGAATGGGGGCGGAATTGGTGATGATAGTAGTAGTAGTATTGGTGTTAGTAGTTAGAGATAGTGTAGTAGGAGTAGCTATAGTAACTTTAGTGGTGACATAGAGGTTCTACTTCTATGAACTAATGACTGAAATTCAAAGACCACTATAATGGGTCCCCTTTGTGACAGAAAACGTATTGACTAATGAAACAGTCAATTTAACAATAATACAAGAAACAGAGAATGACCATGAACATTTAAAAAAAATTAATGATTAGAAATATATATAGATAGTTTTCGAATGAAGTAAGATGTACCATAACATAAACGAGGGATTATAATTTAGAAAAACTGTTGTTCTTGAGTTTCAGACAGAGGACCAAAAAACAAAAGGCGAACAAACCTCTTGCGTCGGCTCATCAATGTGCAAACTAACGGTACAGTAGATTTTCATTTCACTTACGATAAAACCGTTGAATTTTAATGACTTAAAAAGTAATAACAAACGAAGAAATGTAAGACATCTTGGCACTCGCTGAAGCTAAATTAAAATTTCAGGAGCAGGTTCCAGTGACTTGCTGAGATTGAAAACGAGCAGGAGCGCTTTTATAATGAAACAAGAGATAGGAAAGAGGCTTTGTGAAAGATTTTACGAAAGCTTGGGCGTCGAAAATCGACGCCCAAGGGAGGAGCCCCGTCCCAACTCACGCCCACTTGACCAAACCTACCTTTCCACCATCTACGCAAAGGCAGCTAACAGTGAAATATGTCTATACCTATATATCAGTACTTTGACTGAGTTTTCATGGAGTTTTATTTATATGCTAAGGGGGAAAATGGGTGATGAATGGTAGAGCTGGGCGCGTTCCTCTATGCGTTCCTCGGTGCGTTCCGCTTTAGTTTGGCCGAGGTAAGCGTTCCCAAACTATCAAAGCTTAAGAAACATGTTCATACCGAAATAAAAGTCCGGTGGGCCACATGCTATACCAAAGAAAATTTTCGTAGACCACATCCAAAAGGTAAGCCACATACTATACCGGCACCTATATTTCATTAATACTTTGTGATCGCACCGAGGAACGCGCCCAGCTCTGATGAATGGGTTTGATGGGTGGAGGATAGATACATGTTTTGGCTGTCTAGTTCCCTTATAAGGTGGAAGCAGCATTTTGATATGTAAATAAATAGAATTTAAGGCTGACATGGTTTCAATAATCGAGATATATAATCACATAATTTCATTTAAATTAAGATTAATTATTTCATATATGTGTGTGTGTGTGTGTGTGTGCGTGTGTGTGTGTGTGTGTGTGTGTGTGTGTGTGTGTGTGTGTGTGTGTGTGTGTGTGTGTGTGTGTGTGTGTGTGTGTGTGCTTATGCGTGTTTTATTGAATTTTTTACAGCATTAGAAATTTATTTTGCCTTCTTGTGATTCCACATCTTCAGCGCATTATTGTCCCCAAGAATGAATAGAAGCGCTGGTCGTGGGTCGCGAAATACAACCCTCCATTAGATTCTCAGTGACAGCAGCCCACAACTCGACGAGGATGACCTCTACCACAATCTATTTCGTAATCCATTCTTAAGCTGGTGGCAGAATCGTAAGCGTAGGTTCGAGTCCCGCACTTCTCCGACTCCCAGCAATGACTGTTACCTGTCCCAACAGCCCAAGGGCATAGGGCAAGGTTGTCGACCTAAGCCGCAGCTACTCAGCGCCTCCTGGCGTAAGCTCCTCATCTTCTTCTACTCTCCAACTCTCAGGTACCGAGATTGATTAATCTAATTTTTCTCTCCAGGTATCAAGGGTAGCATAGTCTCGTTGATGCTGATGCTGGTAGCATACTTTGGATGATGGCTTATCAATGATTGATTTTGGACAGCAGTTATCTCGTCTACTATAGCAGGCGGGACTCGAACTCCCATATTGGTGGAGGTGGTTATAGGATGATAATACAGTAGTGGTGATGGTGGTAGTAGTGGTGGTGGTGGTGGTGGTGGTATAGGCGGTGATAGTTGAGGGTGTGGTAGATGCTGTGGTAGTCGTGGTGGTAATCGTAGTTCCGGTGATGTTAGTAGTGGATGTGGAAGTGGTAGTGGTTAAAATAACGGTAGTGATAATAACGGCAGTAATGGAGGTGAAAATAGCCATGATTTTGGTATCAGTGGGGATGGTATTAGGGATGATAAGAGTAGAGGTAGTGGTAATAGTAGAATCAAAATTGATGGTGATAGTGGTGGTGGCATTAATTGTGTCAGTGATTGTAGTATTTGGTATCGGTGTTAATGGATTTTGTCTTAGTATTGCCTTGGGACGGAGACATGGGGTCGCCGATTTAATGAAGCGGCTTTGCTGTGGATGTGGTGTGTCTTGCAGCACTGCTTCTGAACCCAGGGCAGTGGGCGAGAAGCAGGTATGACCCCTCATCCATGAGGTGCCAAGATAAGAGGAAGGGTAGAGGGGAGTGGAGTATGTTGGGGATGGAATGGGTGGGAGTGGTTTCTATGCCTTTGTTTTTTTGGCTACCTCCCTTGTAAGGGGGAAAAAGCTTTTGGTATATGTATATATGTCTTAATATTGCGAGATGGCAGTTTCGTAAATTTTCTAAGATCAGCCAGACTGGTTGACCAGAATTCATTGTAACCATTTCTAAGCCATCAAAGGTAATTTTTCTTTGTAGAAAAACAAATAAATTTAGTTTAAGTGACTAAGATATATGTTGAGTGTTTTCTATCTGCTAATTATGATTACTAATTTCAATTAAGAAATTTAATGAAAAAAAAATATAAGATTGTCTAACGGTACCACCCAAGCTTTTAGTTATAGTGACAGAGTTATACGTTGAATGCTTTCTATTATCTAATCATGACCACTGATTTCAATTAAGAAAATGAAAAAAAAAATGATAAGATTCTCCAACGTAAAGCAAATTGAAACACAAGAAAGTCGGGATTTTTTTAACGTTCCTTTTTGTTGTAACCACCCAAGCGGAAAGAAGGCTTTCTGCACTTTCCTCAGTTATTCTTTTATGTGATCTTCTGCGTGACTCCATCTTCTCCAGAGTCCCCACTCCACTTACTTAGATTTCATGCTTCACTTCTCTGCCTTTGCCAGCCAGTTCTGTCCGTCTCCGCCGTGTAACCTCAACCTCTCCACGCCTTTCTCCTTTCTGTACAGAACAAACTATCCAATTCCCCTTTTTTTTCACCCTAGCCCTGTCTTCCGTAGTCTTCTATCTATCACTACCTGACTATTACCCTTCCTTCACTATTCTGTTATGAATAGTTCAACAACTTTGTCTCTGCCAATCACCGACCTCTATCCTATCTAAATACTTTGGTTTCATTAGTGTAAACTATCCTCATGCACCTTCCTCGTAGCTTATAGATCTTTCATTTCATATGCATGCCTCCCTCCACAAAATTTTCTTATTACCTATCCCTTTTTCGTTTATTTACTTCCTACATTTCCTTTCATCACTATTTTTTGTCCTCTGTATGTACTTTCATTGCAGTTCACTTACCAACTTCCACTATCGTTTATCATAGGTTTTTCTTGTCTTATGATTTGCTGTTTACGAAGACCACAAAACCAATACCAAGTATTTCCTTTATCATTATTTTTGTCCTACATATATGTACTTTCATTGCAGTTCACTTTCCAACTTCCACTATCGCTTATCATAGGTTTTTCTTGTCTTATGATTTGCTGTTTACGAAGACCTACAAAACCAATACCAGGTACCATTATCATTATTTTTGTCCTACATATGTACTTTCATTACAGTTCACTTACCAACTTCCAATATCTTTATCATATGTTTTTCTTATCTTATGATTTGCTGTTTACGACGAGCTACAAAACCAAGTACCAGAAAGACTCATACAAAAACTGTCTATATCTTTTTAATTAATTTTCAATAAAAAACCGGAGATTTGGAGTGGTTGGGGGCATCTGATACAGTTCTTCAATATTTCAGAAAGAATCACTAACAATAGACCAGAGAATATTTTTACACTAAATACTAACCATACAAATAATAATAATATCACGATGACAGGGCGCAGGTTTAATCCAAAAATAGGGAAAAAGCATCTTTGATAGTCGCGTAGTCAATGAACGGAACAAATTTTCCTCAGATTTAATTTGAGATATTAAGATCCAATTAGATAAACATTCATTGTATGTAACGTGATGTTGTATCTTTCAATTAGCTTGCTTACTTCACTAATTACCTGTTGATGTACTAACTTTTTTTTTTTACTTCACTTTAAACCGAGAGTTCTCCTGATGGCATACTTTCATTGCAATCAATTGCAATTCATCGTAAAATGGGTTTCCACCATTTCACTAACGACCCTTTTCCTCGTACTGTATCTTCTATTTTATCAGACTGTCTCAGCGTCAAAAACCATCAGACCTTCCTTCCACAAATGCATATCACGTCCAATGAGACACTATAAAAACATGTTTTCCTACTCTGTTTTTTTTTTTTGTTTTTTTTACTTCGGAGGTAATTGTCGCTTCTAGTTTTCTCTTCTTTCCTTTCCCTTAGAGATCCTCTCAGTCCTCCTCCTCCTCCTCCTCCTCCTCCTCCTCCTCCTCCTCCTCCTCCTCCTCCCCCCTCCTCCTCCTCCTCTTCTTCCTCCCCCTCCTCCTCCTCCTCCTCCCCCTCCTCCTCCTCTCCTCCTCCCCCTCCTCCTCCCAAACAATTACCTTTTGCAAGAGTCAACCAGTACGTTCTGTCTTTCTTTCCTTCCATAGTAGCTTCTGGGACTGTCTTCCCTTCTTGATACTTTCCCA
>NC_134804.1:32847746-32850246 GCF_046742065.1 Oratosquilla oratoria | reverse complement strand
TCACTTCCTCCCACTCAGGTACAGTCAGCATTGTCTTCTCCAACTTGCCCACCTTTGCCCGTACCTCGAGGCCTATCTTGGTTCTTGTCTTTTTTCAGGGTTGGGGGGGAGGGGGAGGGGGGTTGGGGGGAGGGTCTCGTCATCTCCCACCCACCTCTACCCCCCACCCCCGGCCCCACCAGCCTCGGCACTTCCTCCATGCGCCTAAGTTAGTATCTCCGTTCTTCCTGTTTCCTCCCTCCCCTTCCTGTCTGTTTCCTTCTCCTCTTCTGCCTGATGTTCCAGATGAGCCACGTTCCATGTCACTCACCTTCACCTCTCCCTCCACCTCTCTCCTTCTTCTCGTCTTTCTATTCCCATTTACGTTCTTCAGTAATTTGTTATTTCCTCTACGTCTGTCTTTGTTTGTTTTTTTTCCTCTATTCCCTCTACGCTACTTACCAGTATCTCGGATCCTTCATACCATCTCCAAGGTTTACGTCAAATCTCACTTCACCAACCTCAACTTGTATTTCCTTCGGTAGGATAGTCCGAAACTCTGGTTAAGTTAAATTGAGTAAACTAGCCCTACCAGACCCGGGTATAGTCTTCAAATTTACCCCCTGCCCGAGTGCTTCATGGATTGATCTTAGACTGATCACGCGTTTGCAAAGAAGTAGAAGAACGACACGAAAAGCCAGGAGGATGGACCCGAAGGAAATCCTTATTCTTGGGTGCAGATACAAAAGGATCTGTTGATTCATCAAATTGGTCAGGGCGAAAGGGGGATGTTGAAGATAATGTGGGGGGAAAAGGAACGGAATAAGACATTGTAGTTGATCCAAAGAATCTCTCGGAAATTGAGGAGAGATTGCAAGGGTCATGGCGATAGAAGGCAAAGGTATATCAATGAGAAATTCTCATACATATTCAATTTGGTCAGGTCAGCCCGCGTGGTGTGTTGACTGCATAAATTTCACGCAGTCCACATCCTAGAGACATTAATAACACCCCTACGGACCAGACCCTTACAGTATTTTCTTATAATTGAAAACTAATCTCTACTCAAGGAATTTTTTTTATCACTTTTGATTTCTATAATTTTTCATTTCTATTCTCCTTCTTACATCTTTCCTTGTCCATATCTATAATTCTATCCCAAATGCATAGAAGACAAAGGAGAAGGTTGAGGAGGAGAAAGGGAGGAAGAGGATAAAGAAGAGAGTGAGGAGGTGTAGGAACAGGAAGAGGGAGAGTAGGAGGAGGAGGAGGAGGAGGAGGAGGAGAAGGAGGAGGATTCTCCCCAAGGATAGAAGCGCTGGTAAATTATCGATGATAAATTAAAATCCACTAGCAATCGTCTGTAAGGCCATGCGTTGGGTTGGGTGGGAGTTGTGTCACTTTAATTGAGAAAGTGACAGAGGCGTTGAAAATTAACCCCTGAAATATTTTATTCCCGTGAAAAGTAATGATTTATTGGTTCACTTTCGCTAGACTGGAGGAAGCGAAGTCTGCATATGTGTTCATTAATTAAATCTAAGAACGGGCGGAAAAAATATAAAATGAGAATTATCTACTTTATCAAGGTCATATGTACTTTGTCCAAATTGACATATTAATCTGAAGATTCCGTTTGACTTGATAATTATCGGTGTTTTTTTTTTGTTTGTTTTTTTAGCTCTCGTTCCATTTCAGTTGAATGTTGGACTATCAGGACGGTCTACCAATTTGGAAATGATATGCAGTGACTCGTCCATTTCCCTACCGTATTCGCTGGAAGTTCTGAACAAGGTTGTTGAAAGTGATTTTTTTTTAGTCTATGAACCCATCCCCAAATGGCTGTGGGCGTCTTTTCTATTCGAAATTATTGTCTAACATATTTTTACACCAAACAACTCTTTTTTCATGTTTTATATTTACAAGATATTCAGGATATTACTCACAACCCCAAGAATCTAATTAACAGCTTATTTTTTCACAATAACTCAGCAATTACCTGGAAGTTAGTCGAAAGGTTTAGTGTGGTCAAACGAGTCCTTGTGGTCTGTGGTTGTTATTTTGACTGGCGTGTGTGATCGTCAGTTCGTTAAGTATCCAGCCAGTTTTTCTACCAGTTGCTGGTTAAGCATGCTAGGTCGCGATACACCAAGCTTACGACCTGTTTCCGATCACCGACGACCATACTGATTTGTGCTGTTCCTCCGTTTATGAAAATAACTCATAACAATGCAATTGGAATGAATCTTCCCCTCCTCCCCGCCAGAAAGATGAAAATATGAAATAGCCAGCTGGCGCTAACCATGAGAGAAACAAAAGCGCCACCGTCGAAGATGGTCGGAAACAGGCCGTAAGCATAGTGTGACTGGGGCTTAAGTGTTCTATAGTGAGGCTTAAGTGGGAGTGATGTGTTATCATAGAGCAGAAGGTCAATGCCGAGCTTGTAGAGCTACCAGAAGACAATAAAAAAAACACAAGTTCGAAACCTAAAGAGAGTAATGTATTGCAAACAGTAAAATATATT
>NC_134804.1:32840246-32842746 GCF_046742065.1 Oratosquilla oratoria | reverse complement strand
TGTCTCGAAATGGCCGCCTTGATCCGAGTCCTCGGTTTGGTTGTTTCCACCATTTCTCGCACCATTTTTCCCCCACCATTGTTTACAGACGTCCCTCATCCCAGAGCGACACAACGCGTGAGGCGATATTTCCCTCCCCAATTTTTTCCCCCTTATGTGTATTTGTGTGTTTCTATATGATTTTATTCTTCACGTTAAAAAAAAAGGAAAACTTTTCTCTTTTACCCGTTCATTTTTGTGTTTCACACACAAACGTGGATGAAACACTCGGTTTTGCTTCCAATGATCGAGTCAGACATTCTCAGATGGTTCGGTGCGTGTAGGAAGGGGGAGGAATTCCATTGTCTGGGAATGTATCAAATACATTCTTCCCCTTCATAACAAAACAATCCAAGCAGTAACACGAGTCTTAACATCTCTCTTTCGTAGTATATATAGTCTTGGATCCTTTTTTTCCTCGCCACCAGATCCTCCTCAGCAACATCAATATTACGTATCGATTTCCGGCAGTATCCGGTGACTCTCACTTGTCCCGTTGGCCATCCCAGCCAATGGGAAAAAAGAATGCAGCATATGACAAAGCTATGCGACCACAGTGTATGATTCACCCCCTCCTCAATATATATATATATATATACATATATATATATATATATATATATATATATATATATATATATATATATATATATATATACCCCGTCTGGGGTATTGGCTGCTTGTTATTGTGGCAAAGTAGCATGCAGTCGATACTTTAGGGTCTATATGGGGCGCCCCTACGGACCAGAGCCACACATCATTTTGTCTATGATAGAAGAAATTCTGTTCATAGAGAAATGATGACACTTTTATACTACGACTGTCCCTCCGTTATGCTGTCCCCCAACCCCTTGTTGCTGTCCTGTACCATTTCTCTGAGTATTCTCTTTCTGTGATGGGGGAATTCCCTGTGGTGGGGGAAAAGAATACTGCCACCAAGTATCCCACTTGGATCGTAAGAGGCGAGAAGAAAGGGACGGGGAGAGGGACTAGGCATCCTTCTCCCTGTAGCCCCACGGGGCATATAACCTAAAAAGAAAAGTGAAGGCATAAGGGGTGCTAGAGGGCCTCGGGCCAGCACCCTAAGGTTTGGGTCTTTTAATGTGCGTGGATGTGGTACAGATGAGAGTAAAAGGGAAGAGATAGGTAGTATGTTTGTGAGAAGAAAGATGGATGTGTTGGCTTTGAGTGAAACTAAGTTGAAAGGGAAGGGTGAGTGTAAGTTTGGGAGTGTAAGTGGGAGGTTATCAGGAGTGAAGAGAGGGCGAGGGAGGGAAGGGGTGGCTATTCTAGTAAGTGAGGAGATAGGTAAACAGGTAGTGGAGTGGAAGTAGGTTTCCTCAAGGATAATGTGGATGAAGGTGAAACTGGGAAAGGAGATGTGGGTCTTTGTAAGTGCATATGGGCCTGGCAGTGAGAAGAGCGTGGAAGAAAGGGAGGCCTTTTGGATAGATTTAAATGAGTGCATAGAGGGTTTAGGAAGAAATGCCAATGTAATAGTACTGGGAGACCTTAATGCTAGGGTGGGAAATGGTCCAATCGATGGAGTGGTTGGGAAGTGTGGAGTTCCAGGAAAGAATCGTAGTGGAGAGTTGATGGTGGAAATGTGTCTAGAAAGAGAGTTGATGATAGCAAATACAGTGTTTCGGAAGAAAGTCAAGCATAAGTACACATGGGAGAGGGTGGTGGAGGGAAGGGTGGTAGATAGAGCGCTAATGGATTATGTAGTGGTAAATAGGATTATGATAGGAAGAGCTAAGGATGTACATGTGCTAAGGGGAGAGGGTGGGGGAATATCAGATCATTTTTTGGTGGAAGGTAAGCTGAGAGTGGAGGATAGATGGAGAAAGAGGAAAGGGACAAAAGGTAGGGAGGTTCTTAGAGTGAACTCCTTGAATGAAAAGGAAAAGGAGAAGGAGTACGAAAAGAAGCTGAAGGAGGAGTGGGAGGGAGTAAAGGATGGAGCAGAGATGGGTGTGGAGGAGGAATGGGGATGGTTCAAGGAGGGAGTCTTAAAGTGTGCAAGGATGGTGTGTGGAACAAGAAGGACAGGGGGAAATAGAAGAAAGGGTAGTGAATGGTGGGATGAGGAAACAAAGAAGGTTGTAGAAGAGAAGAAGCGAGCATTCACAGATTGGTTACAAAAGAGGACGTGGGAGTCATATGAGACGTACAAAGAAAAGAAAAGAGAAGTAAAGCAAAAGGTAAAGGAGGCAAAGAGGAGAGCAGATGTGAAATGGGGTAGGAGTATGACAGAAAATTTTGAAAGTAATAAAAAGATGTTTTGGAAAGAAATTAAGAGAGGAAGAGGAGGCGAATCAAGTAGGGAAGAAAAGGTAAAAGGTACAGATGGAGAGATGATAATGGAAGAGATGGCAGTAAGGGGAAGATGGGCAGAATATTTTAGGGAGTTGCTAAATGTGAAGGAGGATAGGGAAGGAAAGATAGCTGCAGTGGGAAA
>NC_134804.1:32820246-32835246 GCF_046742065.1 Oratosquilla oratoria | reverse complement strand
AGTGCAGTGTCATCTGCAAATAACAACCCGTTTACAATCATTGAATCAAGCAGACTGGACTGTTTTCTCATTGGATATTTTGATTATCCGTTGAACGGTGGTTCGATAAGAATTCTGCTTGACATTTTTACAGTAACAGTTAACTCTTTAAGAACATGATAATGGGGGAGACTGCAGGAGACCATAAGGCTTACACTAGGCAGTTCCATGTCCATTACAATATATTACCCCTAGCCATAAGGTTATGTAATCTTCTCTTAAAGTAGTAAATTGTTTCAGTGTTTACTACATGGTTACTAAGTTTATTTCATTCGTTAATCACTCGGTCATCCCTATCCATATAGTTATCTTATCTTTTCTTAAAATAATCAGTTGTTTCAGCGTTCACTAAATAGTTACTGAGTCTATTCCATTCCTTCAATATAATTCTCCGACTATAATGGGGTTTTTTTATACCATAACGTCAGACGATTTTGTTATGTATTTGAGGTGCGAACCACGTCCTGAACAGGATTTCGGTCGATTGAAACTTCATTCAAATTCTCCCGACGTTTGTGACAAAAGACGAAGACAAAATGGGTTTCTGCGCTGAAGAAGATAACGAATTTCTAACAAGAAGACTCTCTGACGTCACCTCCCAAATAAAAAATTTATTATGTTGAAAAAAAAACTCCCCAAACGTCCAAGTTCCCATTTTTAAACTCGTTAACTTATTATGAATTTCTGCTGGATAGGAAAACTGCCTCCACAGCTGAATGCCTTTTATTAATTTTCCGAACTCCCTGAGTAACATTATAAACAGTAGAAACCACTAGAAATAGAGTTTGTGACTATATAAAACTTCGAATAAACTTTATATGTAGCTGAAAAGATGTTGAAGTTGATAAACATGATGTAACAAATTGGCAGAAGTACCTTGGCTCCTTCGCAACGGTCCCACCAACCGTACCATGAACGGCCCTAACGTATTTAACCGTCACCTTGAAAGCCGACCCACGCTGCTACTTCGAGGCGCGGTGACAAGAGAAGACTTTGGCACTGTCTGGCAGCGGTGTGGTCACCAACACACACGCCATACTTGAGATGCCACCAACCATGGAAAGAATCAAACCGTATTTAGGCACAAGAGCCGTATTACAGGACGTTCACAAACTGTCCTGAGGTCGCTTATGGTCATTCACCCTAAGACTCCTTTGGGTCACAAAGGTCAAGAGGACAAGAATAGCCGTACAAAGCTTCTTTGATCTCTAAGAGGAATATGACATCTAATTGCATTTCATCATTCCCGTCACCTAGGAAACCGTTCGCCATAGAAAGACCCGCCTCATAACAAATCTGTCCCCAACTATTGAGCCTCGAAAAGATTAGCGCCTTCGGGAGGCAATAGGGCACCTGGCAAACGACCTGGAATCCGGCTCTAAGGCCTACTCATCGGTCATCACCAATCCACATCGTCCTCCCTGATACTCGCGTCCTCCAAGACCTCCACCTTAAGGACCTTGCCCTCCAGCTCCTCCAGACGGAAGGCCCGGATGCCCTTCGGCTCGGCGACTTTGGCCATGATGTCCTGCTTCTGGATAATGTGCCCGACGGGCATCTTCCGGGTCGCCACCACCGTCTTGCCCAGCTGCAAGAGGATGTAGTACATTACAATGTTGTTTTGAAGTTTACTCATGTGATTTTTATCGCTACATAACTTCACAACCAAGATTTACATAATGTAATATATGTGTGTGTGTGTGTGTGCGCGTGCGTGCGTGCGTGCGTGTGTGTGTGTGTGTGTGTGTGTGTGTGTGTGTGTGTATGCATACACACATGCATACACACACACACACACACACACACATATATATATATATATATATATATATATATATATACAGTATATATATATATGTATATATATGTGTGTGTGTGTGTGTGTGTGTGTGTGTGTGTGTGTGTGTGTGTGTGTGTGTGTGTGTGTGTGTGTGTGTGTGTGTGTATGTGTGTGTGTATGTGTGTGTGTGTGTGTGTGTGTGTGTGTGTGTGTGTGTGTGTGTGTGTGTGTGTGTGTGTGTGTGTGTGTGAGAGAGAGAGAGAGAGAATGAAAAGAACGAAGAAAGTTATCATTAATAGAACCATAGCAATTTAGTTTTTCGGCCCTCAAAGTCTTGCTCACAACGCTGTCCACCGTAGAGACAGCGTGAGCTAAGGTCGCTTAGGACGACTACTTCCTAACAGTTGGCGACATTCCGTGTCATGCCCCTTTACATCGTCAATAACCAATAAATTTGCAGTCTTGACTAAACAAACAGAAGTTTCCCTATGGTTAATGATATCATTGACATTGACACATGCATCTTTCATAGACTTCCTTGTTTTCTTTGCTGAAGTTTTATGTAATACCTTGCGGTAGCACTCCTCCTCTGAAGGCTGACGTGCCTTCAAGGGCGACCCAAGAGCCGCTTCGACACACCGAATGGCCCTCACCATCTGTCGCAGCTGGTGCGGCTCCAGGGAGCAGGCGTGGTCGCTCCCCTTCCAGCTGTGGTTCAAGGTCACGTGACGTTCCACCACCTGCGACAGAAGGAATGTGTTAGTAAACAATGTGAGAGGCTCCAACCTCCTTCTTTTACAAATAAGAAAGTTGAAGATTCTGTCGGAGAACGGAAGGAGAGTTAGACTGATTCTTAATGCAGTGATAATAAAGACTATAAGGAGATTTTTTTTTTTTATGAAAAAGGCAGTTGCCGACAAGATTGACGAGTTAAACACCATATGAGGACGGAGCCTTTGTTTGTACGACGTTTCGCTTATTACAGCTTTTTCAAGTACTTGAAAAAGCTGTAATAAGCGAAACGTCGTACAAATAAAGGCTCCGTCATCATATGGTGTTTAACTCGTCACGATAAGGAGAAAAACGAAGTATTTCTTAGGAGCAGATAAACCTGAAAATTAGATTTCTACCCTGTGTGAGAGGTTGACAGTCTACCTTGTAGATTATTTTTATGATATGTATAATATAAAATGAAATCCTGAAATGCAGGTGACCTTAAAGATTTCTATGGTCACTGCAAATGCTGACTGAATATTTGCTCCCTAAGGTCCAGACGACTGGAAAATTGAAAAAAAAAAACAAAAAAAATCCTAAATGCGGACGATGCAAACTCCATCAAGGTTGTATATGTGGCTGGGGGTGATTCACCTTGGTCTTTGGATCACGTGTTGGACTCGTGATCGACAGCTATTTCCCTCCCGGAAGAGAGCTCAGAGCTCGTATGACCGATCTATGGGTAATGCTATGACCTTACACGCACACACACACCCAACTCCCCGCCCACGAGAGTTGGAGTAACGACTCGAAGCGCAATGATACTGAAATAATTTCAGCCCTGGGCAGGATTCGAACCCAGTACCCCCGGTACCGCCGTACTGACAGTCTGAGACTCTACCAAGGTCGCCACCGAGTCGTGTGAGAGAGTGTGAGTGTGCGAGTGAGGAAAACGAGGAAGGAGAAGGGGAGACTCTAGATAAAGAGACTCCTCCACTTACACGGGCGCTCCTGGCAACAGCGGCGACGGTGATGAAGATGTCCCTCTCATGCCCTGAATACCCGACATGGGCGCGGGGGAAAGTTGTCCGGTAGATATCCATGACCCGTAGGTGGGCTTCGTCCGGGGGTGTCGGGTATGACGACGTGCACTGGAGAAGGACTAGGGACGTGTCCATAGCCTCAAGTTCTCGGTAGACTTTAGATACCCATGCGAGGTCTTGCATGCCTGGGAGAGAAGGAGGAAGAGAAGGCGCGGGCTTTAGAAGGAGTAATCTTTCTCAAAAGGAGTTTATGAAAACAGGACCGTGTTGTGAGTGGTTAAAAAATTAAAGAGCAGAAAATGTAAAAATATATATATTACCGAATAAATATATATACCGACAACACGAAAAATAATAGAGCGAACGTGTGCTCTTTTACAAGGCGAGGGGAAAAAACTGTTCCTCACAAGATCAGACGCGCCTTTGCGCAGAAACTATATGGTTCTACGTAATTTTACACATACATTTATATACATACATGATATATAATATACAATATTTATGTACATACATAATATATAATATACAATACATGTTATATATGTGCCACCACTACAACCGGAAGCTAAAGCTTAGAAATATAGTCCAGAAGTGGGTTAAGTTAGAGTCTAACCGTTAGGCTGCGTATACACCAAACAAATAGAATCGATTCAATTCACGAAGAATCAACACGATTCATGAATCGTGTTGAATCGCCACACTAGTTTCAAAGTAACCGTTTACGCCAGGCGAATCAATTGATTCGCCTGGCGTAAACGATTGTACTGATTCTTCGTGAATTGAATCGATTCGATTCGCTTGGTGTATACGCAGCCTTGGGACTGTGTTATGTTCAGATTCAACTTCTTTCAGTTGGGTTAGGACATTCTCAGATTGGGTTGTACTGTAGTGCTTAGGGTTGCATTTGGTGTGAGTATATACGTGTTAAATTTAATTCGTAAAGTCTATATTAGGTTAGGTTAAGTTAGACTGAATTACATACATGACTGAATTACATGCAGGTTAGTTGTGTCCCACACAAAATGAAGCCTATTGTACAACGGCACAACCACTGAAAAAGTTTAGTATGTTTCCAATTCCCCAATTCAGTACAGACAACTGATACAATGACAACCGTTATAAGATCATAAGAATGAAGGATACTATAAGAGACCATAAGGCCTACACTAGGCAGTTCCATGTCCATTACCATTTATCATCCTCATCCATAAAGTTATCTAACCTTCTCTTGAAACAATCAATAGTTTCAGTGTTCACTACATGGTTACTAAGTCTATTCAATTCGTTAACCACTCCATTGGTAAACCAGTTCTTGCCCATATCATTCTTAAATCTGAATTTGCCAAATCTAAATCCATTACTACAATTCTACACGTCTGAGACAGACACAGTCATTAGACTAAATCAACCTCTGTACAGCAGGGAACGTCTGAGACAGACACAGTCATTAGACTAAATCAACCTCTGTACAGCAGGGAACGTCTGAGACAGACACAGTCATTAGACTAAATCAACCTCTGTACAGCAGGGAACGTCTGAGACAGACACAGTCATTAGACTAAATCAACCTCTGTACAGCAGGGAACGTCTGAGACAGACACAGTCATTAGACTAAATCAACCTCTGTACAGCAGGGAACGTCTGAGACAGACACAGTCATTAGACTAAATCAATCTCTGTACAGCAGGGAACGTCTAAGACAGACACAGTCATTAGACTAAATCAACATCTGTACAGCAGGAAACGTCTGAGACAGACACAGTCATTAGACTAAATCAACCTCTGTACAGCAGGGAACGTCTGAGACAGAAACAGTCATTAGACTAAATCAACATCTGTACAGCAGGAAACGTCTGAGACAGACACAGTCATTACACTAAATCAACCTCTGTACAGCAGGGAACGTCTGAGACAGAAACAGTCATTAGACTAAATCAACATCTGTACAGCAGGGAACGTCTGAGACAGACACAGTCATTAGAATAAATCAACCTCTGTACAGCAGGAAACGTCTGAGACAGACACAGTCATTAGACTAAATCAACATCTGTACAGCAGGGTACGTCTGAGACAGACACAGTCATTAGACTAAATCAACCTCTGTACAGCAGGGAACGTCTGAGACAGACGCAGTCATTAGACTGAATCAACCTCTGTACAGCAGGGAACGTCTGCGACAGACACAGTCATTAGACTAAATCAACCTCTGTACAGCAGGGTACGTCTGAGACAGACACAGTCATTAGACTAAATCAACATCTGTACAGCAGGGAACGTCTGAGACAGACACAGTCATTACACTAAATCAACCTCTGTACAGCAGGGAACGTCTGAGACAGACACAGTCATTAGACTAAATCAACATCTGTACAGCAGGGAACGTCTGAGACAGACACAGTCATTAGACTAAATCAACATCTGTACAGCAGGGAACGTCTGAGACAGACACAGTCATTAGACTAAATCAACCTCTGTACAGCAGGGAACGTCTGAGACAGACACAGTCATTAGACTAAATCAACCTCTGTACAGCAGGGAACGTCTGAGACAGACACAGTCATTAGACTAAATCAACCTCTGTACAGCAGGGAACGTCTGAGACAGACACAGTCATTAGACTAAATCAACCTCTGTACAGCAGGGAACGTCTGAGACAGACACAGTCATTAGACTAAATCAACCTCTGTACAGCAGGGAACGTCTGAGACAGACACAGTCATTAGACTAAATCAACATCTGTACAGCAGGGAACGTCTGAGACAGACACAGTCATTAGACTAAACTCAACATCTGTACAGCAGGGAACGTCTGAGACAGACACAGTCATTAGACTAAATCAACCTCTGTACAGCAGGGAACGTCTGAGACAGACACAGTCATTAGACTAAATCAACATCTGTACAGCAGGGAACGTCTGAGACAGACACAGTCATTAGACTAAATCAACCTCTGTACAGCAGGGAACGTCTGAGACAGACACAGTCATTAGACTAAATCAACCTCTGTACAGCAGGGAACGTCTGAGACAGACACAGTCATTAGACTAAATCAACCTCTGTACAGCAGGGAACGTCTGAGACAGACACAGTCATTAGACTAAATCAACCTCTGTACAGCAGGGAACGTCTGAGACAGACACAGTCATTAGACTAAATCAACCTCTGTACAGCAGGGAACGTCTGAGACAGACACAGTCATTAGACTAAATCAACCTCTGTACAGCAGGGAACGTCTGAGACAGACACAGTCATTAGACTAAATCAACCTCTGTACAGCAGGGAACGTCTGAGACAGACACAGTCATTAGACTAAATCAACCTCTGTACAGCAGGGAACGTCTGAGACAGACACAGTCATTAGACTAAATCAACCTCTGTACAGCAGGAAACGTCTGCGACAGACACAGTGATTAGACTAAATCAACCTCTGTACAGCAGGGAACGTCTGAGACAGACACAGTCATTAGACTAAATTAACCTCTGTACAGCAGAGAAAAGAGAGTGTCTCGTCCAACTTTAAAAATATAAAAACGTGAAAAGGAGTAATCCTCGTCTGCCTCGATTTCTTGAGAGCTGTAGGACACCATACAAAAAATTCAGGAATATAAAGTATATGGATTGAGACATGAATATTTGTTCATAATACAAAGTCAGTTTAGAATGTAAAGGCATACTATAAAGGTGCACCTTTTATGAAGCCCTTAAAGGTCTACTGGGAACTTTTCAAAAAATGGTTCCTGGATCAACTATGTTTTGAAGACACTGACATTGATGCAGATTAACTTTCAAATGAAAACGAGACAAAAACATCTCTCATCAGCTGCTCAAGAAACTCACAACGCCAACCAACATCAAGACAAGATTTATCAAAGCAAGTATGGTACTCATAAATCACAGCTAATTTCTTTGGCAATGAAGGATATTGCCTCTGAAAGTATGAAAGAAAACCTACTGAATGTCCAGGAACGAGAGAAGCGTTCGTTGTTTGAGTTAATTCGTGATAGACTTCAAATTTGAGGTAAGTCTTGGCCGGGCAGGTAGGCGACCCAAACATCAGCATAAAAACGAACAGCGGTTCGCCGCAATTGACAGGGATCACTCTACCATGGGTTTCTCGCTCGCCACTTCGTGGGAGTGGAATGATGAGAGACTTCAAGAAAATAAGGTAGATATTTTTCAAGCAACGAAATAAATTTATAGACATTTGATGTGCTCAATGGAGTATACAGAACTGGGCCTATGAAATATAATAAACCAATATAATAAGCTAATAGATGACTATTTCAAGAACTCTTTAATGCAACGATAATAGGGCTATTTGTCTTTATCGCTGAGATTGTAAAATATTAACTGCTTGTCCTAAACTCGGATGAGAAAGCAAGAGGAGTTTTGCAACAAGCCTAGCTACTCCGCAATCTAAAATTGTTATATGAAATTCATTATAAATTATTAAGTCAAATACAATTCAGTCGATAGATATAGAAGGCCTACAAGCCTTTGTTGAGGGAAGACTGTACTGAGTCAAACATCTCTTTCTCTTACAAAGAATGACAGAACCACGAACACTACTCTCAAGGCTGACCTGTTGACACTTTTGAATTTGCGAACTTAAAGCAGAAACTCCAGAAGAGGAACCGTGTATAAGGGAAGTACGAACAAGCTTATAGTCACTGATGACAACACTATCATACAGGCCCTGGGGAAAAATCTAAGTTAACAGATTTGATTATTACAGTAATGTTTGTGTAGTTTGTTTCCCTCTATTTCAGTGAAAATAGGACAAAAGCAGATTTCACATTCTAAAAATAGTACTAGGAAAAGTCCATAAAAATCTAGATCTATGGGAACATCAAACAGAAGAATAAATGTCTTTAGATGAAAATGTCAAGTCTATCTGTACGTCCAGATATGTCTTCCTTCCTGAGTTTCAACAAATCTCAGTTTGTTTGTTTGTTTCTTCGCCTTTTGTACCTTATGTTATTCTCCTATTACCCTTGGCATCCCCACCTCGGTAGCGAAGGCATCTTCTCGATAAGTCTGTCTGGCCATGTTTGAAGAATAAGTCTATCTGAGTGCTCGAATTCCTGGAAGAACACGTAACATCTAAACAATTTTCCCATATGTCGAGCCACGACTTAGTCGGATTGTGCCTAAGCCAGATCTGTCCACGCGTCTGTTCAACCCTCTGTCAGCCTTCCTTCAGGAAGACCATTTCCGTGTATGTCAATCTGTCTGCAAGTACCTTTCATGCGTCATTAAATATTCATGTTTCTTTTTGGTCTGGTGCGTACATTTTCGAAATAGTTTTCCAATACCTGTTGACAGGATGAGAGGTTTCCTTGTTGCAGCCGCTTTTCGGATAAGAGGAAGGTTGTCCGCGTCACCAGACCCTATTTTGATGAAAGGCACGCGCATACGTTCCAGAAAGCTCACGGATTCCTGTAGAAAGCGATGACGGCAAAGACAATCAAGAGGTCCGTGACGGAAGCGATGGTGAAGACGGCGTTGAAGCCACCGCGTTAAGTGGAGATCCCATGGTGAAGCCGCCCATTGGCAAAGGAGAGAAATGGCAGAGATTAGCAAAGGGTTCGAGGGAAAAAAATAGGTAACTGTGAAGTGATGGTTTCTGAGGAAAAGCTGTGCTATACGAGAGTTAAGTAATAGTGATAATGTTGTTTGAAGGAGTGACAAATGAATGGAAAAGGTGATAAGGAAATTCAGGTTGAAGCAAGAACACTAATGTGATCTAACGTTTCGACTTTACGTTGTCTTCACTCTGAAGAAGACGTAAAGTCCAAACGTTAGATTCCAGTAGTGTTTCTGGTTCAACCTGAGTTTCCTTACCACCTTTTACACTAATAGTGATATGGTTAAAGTGTACTTTAACTGACACTCGCAGTCATTAGCTGGAGTTAGACCAAAAAATGTATCTGTGAAAAATTGTGAATGCAATTTTCCCCACCGTTTCATACAGGCGCACACACACACACACACACACACACACACACACACACACACACACAAACGATGGCGCAGTTGGTAGAGTTCCCGCCCGTCACTGCGGCGGTCCGGGTTCGAATCCCGCCCAGGGGTGTATATGCGTTTAAGGTCACACCATTACACATAGATCTGTCATATATAACCTCTGAGCTCTCTTCCGGGAGGGAAGTAGCTGTCAATCACGAGTCCAACACGCGATCCAAGACCATGATGAATCACACACACACACACACACACACACACACACACACACACACACACACACACACACACACACACACACACACACACACACACACACACACATACACACAATATATATATACGGATATACATACATACATATACCAAAAGGCCCATTCCATCCAAAAAAGCATCCATTGTTCATCCCACCTTAGCTCCTCGTGGATGATGGTCAATGCAGTAGGACATAGCACCTCGCCAGCATGCCCTGGGAGCTTAAGTTGGTCTACCACCATCCAATACTGCAGTAGTGGTAACAGTAGTAAGATTATAGAATCCCCCTTTTCATCACACAATTCTTTACAGATGGAGGCTGTAGTAGTAATCATTCGCCCAGATATCTTTAATTTACTTCAATTTACCCCCATTTCATTATATGTCTATTTTGTTACCTCCAACCTCGGATACAACAACTTTAATCTCTGAGAGATTAGCTTTTAGTTTTCTACTCTAATATATATTTTGACAATTCACCTATCAATCTCTGTAACTACTCTTTGACCAACTATGTGTGTTGTATTCTCTCTCTCTCTCTCTCTCTCTCTCTCTCTCTCTCTCTCTCTCTCTCTCTCTCTCTCTCTCTCTCTCTCTCTCTCTCTCTCTCTCTCTCTGCACCTTCATTTTCCCAACCATAACACTTGCACCTACTTTTCCCTCTTATTCAAATATAACAGCTACAGTAACATCACAGAATTCTGCCTGAAACGCGCTTTTATTTTTTATTTCCTTACTGCCACTCTCACGCAAAATGCTGTACCTTTCATATCTTCACTACCTTTAACTCGTTTCCACCATTTAATGCATTCTCATAGTTTCCTAGACCAATCTCCTATCAACAATTATTTGCATTCTCTAGGTCCACATTCCACAGATGCGATCGCTTTCTTTATTTAACTATACCTATGCATTTATTTATGTATTTTATTTGTTATTTACATTATTATAGTTTTTATTTATTATTATTTTTTTTTTTCGCATCCGACCTAGATATGGACCAGAAGGTCTCCTGTCGGCATGCTCCGCCTTTGTAATCTTTGTAATCCTTTCCTCGAATGTTTTCTCATTAAGTTGTGCTAATATACACTTTAAACCCACTATCGGAGAAATAGTATCAGAAGTACAGGAGATCTGTATATTTCGACTACTATCTGTAGTCCTCTTTATTCTGCTGAAGAGGACTACAGATAGTAGTCGAAATATACGGATCTCCTGTACTTCTGATTATATCATTTCTCCGATAGTAGGTTTAAAGTGTATATTTACAATGTTTTTAACATTACAGATTCCCAAATTGTGTTAAAGTATGATGTACATAATCCCTTCCTTTATGAAAACTATAATGTACCTTTGTTTTCCTCATTATTCTCTATATCAAAAATCTACTATACACCTCATCTGGAATGTTGAAAAAGTTAATGCCTCTATATTTCTTGTATTCATGTTTGTTTCCTTTACCTTCATATACTGGTACAAGGCATGCTTTCTTCCAGTCTTCTGGGATCTTCTATCGTAATATATATTACACACCATTATCAACTACTTACTAATTTATCCAATGCTTCTTAGCACACCCATACTCATGTCATTCAGTCCCACCGCTTTTTTGTATATTAGATTTATCAGTACATCCTCCACTTCTTTTACACTAATTTGTAGTCACTCAATTCTCCTTTTACCCCTCAGCCCACCACTCCAGTCTCGACATCTTATTCATATTTTCATTCCTACTGAACAATTCTTCAAAATACTTAGTCCACCTGCATACTGTTTTCCTCTGTTAATACATGAATGAAAAAAAATAGTGATAGTACCCATACAGTGAGAGAAAACAGTAGGTGATTTGAGAGTTGCATGACGACATAAATTGATATCAGTGGAAGCAATGAAAGGAATGTTCAAAACAATAATGGTGCCGATTGTTATGCATAAAACCGAATCCTAGATGATGAATGAAAGAGTGAAAAGTCATGTGGAGGAAGTGAAAACGAGATGTTTGAGGGCTATATATCACGATATAGAATACATGCATACATATACCAAAGGCTTTTTCCCCCTTACAAGGGAGGTAGCCAAAAAACAGAGGCATAGAAACCACTCCCATCCATTTCATCCCCTACATACTCCACTCCTCTCTTCCTCTTCCCTCCCTCTTATCTTGGATCCTCCTGGATGACGGGTCTTCCCTGCATCTCGTCCACTGCCCTGGGTCAGAAGCTGTGTCGCAAGACAGCACATCCACAGCAAGGCCGCTTCATTAAATCAGCGACCTCCCTCTCCGTCCCCTCATGCAGAAATGGAGAAGACGGGGAAAAATCCTTTCAGACTGCGTCAAATAATTTTTCACACATACTCCCTCACCCCCATCCCCCACCCACTCCCCCTCATCCATCACAGCATCATCCATACACAACCATTCTCCGGAATAACACGGAATAATAGAAAATGCGAAGGAACAGGATGAAGGAATGGGTGAAAGAGCAAACGAGTAACAAGCCAACTTAATGTGATTTGGTTATGTTATGAGAATGGATGAGAGTAGATACCTGCGAAGGATTGATTAGTTGATTGTGTTAGGAGTGAGAGCAAAGGATAGACCAAGAAAAAGGTATATTGGTGGGCGAGTCTGCAAAAGATCATGATCAGTATAATGGGCAAGCAAGTATGTGCGTATTACCCTGGAAAACAACATCTTATATGAGATGGATGTACTTAATATGAATCAGCTTGCTGTGGAAGAGATAAGGGGTAATTTTCTCATGATTACATGTAGGAATGATAAAACTACTGAGCAATAAGATCAACAACAGAGGTGTTAGGACACCGCTCCTTACCATATCCATTGCCGAAGCCGTCAGAGGAATGTCGAGACTCTCAGCGTGTTTCTGTAGAGCCCGGAACTGTTCCTCGTTAAACTCAAGGTGTTGCTTGTGGGCGCCGTAGGTCGGGCCCCAAGAATGAGGCGAGACGTACGGACGAGCCAAGGCTGCTTTATTGAACTTGGTCTTCAAGGACGATTTCTGCAGCTTGACACAATCAGCTCCACATTCCTGTTTTGCAAAAGACAACTGTCAGAGCATATGATATGATGGATGTACAGCTTGGCGCGTTCCTCAGTGCGTTCCTAGGTGCGTTCCGCTTTAATTTGGCCGTGGTTAGCCCTCCCAAACTTTTAAAGTAATATAGGTGCCGGTATAGTATGTGGCCTACCTTTTGGATGCGGCCTACGAAATTTTTCTTTGATATAGTATGTGGCCTACCGGACTTTTATTTTGGTATGAACCTGTCTCTTAAGATTTAATAATTTTGGAAAGCTAACCGCGGCCAAACTAGACCGGAACGCACCGAGGAACGCGCCCAGCTCTGAATGGATGACACGGGAAAAGCTAAGTTCATAATGGAACTCGACATATTAAAATTATACATTGCATTTATAATAACCTTTTGTCTGCGTCACACATAATAAGTTATTTCAATTCGACTTTTTTTATTCTTACATTTACCAGAAGTTAATGTAAAGGGGTTTATTGTTTCGTTGATGACATTTTCATTCTCAGTCACAACTGGGGTGTCCATATACATTCATTTTTACCTTGAGCCAACCAGGCAAACATGACCTTGCTAAGTAAAACTTAGCAAAAGCAGAAGTTTCCTACCTCGGATTTATGGCTGGATATATGAGGTAGCCCAAGTTAATCTTAAGACCAAGGATTTAAAAAAAAAAAATCCTCACTCTGGTATCAAATAACAAGCTAGGCAATTTACTTTGGAAGGCTCTTGTTGAGGGTCTGTAAAGAATTTCTCGAATATCACTGCATCATTTACCAATTTATCGAAGAAACCGCTCTTTCTAGAGAATTACGGAATGAGAGGGTTAGGGCGTCGGTACGTGCGGCGAAAGTCGAGAGGGATGGCGGTTCGAGTCCTGCCACCGGCGAAGTTGAACCAAAGGCATGGTTACTTAAATTCCACGCTATAAAGTCCTCTGTAAGGGGCACCGTCCTAGCCTTCCGATAGGGGGAGTTTGCGACGTTAAACCATATAAGATAAATAAATTTTCAAAGTCTTCAAATTAATCTTGACAAGATTTCTTGTTAGTCAAACTCCAGATTTATCTCGACCATTTACTCTTACTTTTTTCTTCAGGTATTTAAAATCTTACTTAGATTCTTCTTCCCATCCTATAAAGATATTTACTAAAAGACAGACTCGTTGGAATTTGTTCCTAAAGCACTATATATTGACATTATCATATCAAAAGAAGATATCATGTACTATATGACAGATTTTCCTGAACATAAGCTTTCCAAATGGGAACTATCCAATGGAAGAGGAAATACCATGTGAGACCTAACTTTTTTGTAGTACAAAGCTTGCTAAAGCTTGTTCAATTACACTTGAAGTTCGAACGAGTGAAAAGCTATACTACTAATAAAGATTTGTTCTTACATGGTATTTCCTTTGCATTATAAGCTTTTCGCTTTGCTCATATGATCAAAGCCTTCTAAATACTAGCGTACAAATTTGTGATATAAAATTTTGTTAAAGAAAATGTTACAGATTCAACTAGGCTGAATTTCTTTCAACAATCTCCAATTTATTTTTGTTACCAAATCACATTTTCAAATGTATTCCTATAATGCAGACTCAATGCAAATTTGATTTTCCTACATTAATGTTACAGGAAAATATTCAAATATATACATACATATACCAAAGGCTCTTTCCCCCTTACACGGGGAGTAGCCAAAAAGAAAAAGGCATAGAAATCACTCTCACCCATTTCATTTCCCATATATTCCACTCCCCTCCACCCTCCTCCTCTTCTCCTCCTATCTTAGCACCTCCTGGATAACGGGTCATCCCTGCATCCTGTCCAATGCCCTGGGTCAGAAGCAGTGTCGCAAGACACAGCACATCCACAGCAAGGCCGCTTCATAAATTCGGCGACCCCCCCCCTCCTCTCCGTCCCCTCATGCAAGAAAGAAGACGGGGAGAAATCCCTTCGGGCTGCGTCAAATGAATGTGTATTAACATTTTATATATTAAAAACTTTGTTAAATGTTTGTTTACAATTTTTAACAATATTTAATATGACACTGCATTCGATTCATTACAAATAAAACCTAATTTTGCCATATGACGATTGCTCGTAAGTTTTAATGTGATTTTTAGTTCTATTACT
>NC_134804.1:32797746-32802746 GCF_046742065.1 Oratosquilla oratoria | reverse complement strand
TTATGCATTTGGTCACACCGTTCCTTCCTCTCGAATCCAAACAGACCCCAGTAGTGATTATTCTGTCTTATTTAGTTTTGACGTTCGGGAGGATCCGTGGTTTCCTCTGTTGTTCTCAAAAACTGATTTCTTGTTTGTTCTTTTTCTTGGTCAAATGTTCTTCTATACAAGGCAACATACTCTTGTTCTTCGTGTCTTGTTCTTCTCCTTCTTCTCCTCCTTCGTAAGCCTACAGTCGACGTGCCTTCAGGATGACCACTCTCAAACTTCAGACTGCTGTTTCATATCTCTATATTTTTTTTTTTACCTAAAATAGATTAATATAATCTCAAAATGAATGTTGAGAAGCGTAAAGCATCGTTTACACGGGGCAAGTTGAGAGGCAAGTCAAGCATGCAAGTTACTTGCTACAGGTTACTTGCCGTGTGTAAACATCCGCTTAATAAAGAAAACTGGGCAAGTCACTCGATTTTTTTTCTTGTCGAGCAGCTGATGTTTACACATGGGAAGTAACTTGTAGCAAGTAACTTGCACGCTTGACTTGCCTCTCAACTTCCTCAGTGTAAACGAGGAATGAAATTCTCTTTTAGTTTTCCCGTCAGGCTTTTGGCATCTCCACAGGACTTGCGAGTTCCATAGTGAAGTATTGGGTTATCAAAAAAAAAATTCTAACACTATTTCACTCTTGTATACTTCTATATGTTTCGATTATTCTACAGCGTTGCTGTAAACAGCCATTGTTCTTTTCATATGTTTGTAACCTCAGGTACTCATTTACATCTTCATCCTGTGTATGAATTATCCGGGGCCATTTATAATTTGCGGACTTGAGGTATTTGCGGATCAGGCGGAACCTAACCTAACCTAACCTAATATCTGGATCAATTGTAGAATCACCTCCCCCCCTCACCGCCCCAACTAAACTCAATTATAGAATCCCCCATTCTACACTGATCAACTGTAAAATCTTCACCCTCAACTAACAGAGGTTAGGTTAGATTAGGTTAGGTTAGGTATCAAGAACAACGAGCAGCTGTAGAATGTCCACCAGGAACAATGAATTGTACACTATCTATCCCAAATTATCTAGGTAACTGCACATATTTTATACTGGTAATACCACCCTACATTTCCCATATTTCTTGAGGCGAATTCCAACATAGCAGCTGCAAAATTATTTACGTTAAACATGTTTATATTTGATTACAACACTGTTTCCCAACCCTGGGGTCGCCAAGACATCTTGCATACTAAATTTTTTGTTGTTGCAAAATTAAATGAATTCAATACAGTAACCATGATGATGCTAACACTTATACAAATAGATTATTGGGGTCGCCGGAAAAAAAGGTTCGGGAACACTGGATTGGGACAAAGAGGACCTAATGTTCTTCAGTGTCTTCGTAATTCAAGTTTCTCCATCTTTTCATTACATACAACCGTCCGATACTTTAAACATTTACAGTCCAATTTTTTATCATTAAAATCATATCAAAAGTTTGCCTTACTGCTGGTATTAAAGAAGCTTAGAGTGAAATTAGATATCCTGTACGGCAGATTAGGAGAAACACGACCTTATGTTCTTCAGTGTCTTCGTAATTCAAGTTTCTCCATCTTTTCATTACATACAACCGTCCGATACTTTAAACATTTACAGTCCAATTTTTTATCATTAAAATCATATCAAAAGTTTGCCTTACTGCTGGTATTAACCCATTCAACTCCGATGACAAGATGTCTTGTCATTTGGTCCAATAAAACAAAAAATCATAAAACACCAAAATGTTTGATCAAACACCAGAAAAGTATGACGTCAGTCCTCGCTTCGCTCGCGAGCGAAGCGAGGACTGACGCCATACTTTTCTGGTGTTTGATCAAACATTTTGGTGTTTTATGATTTTTTGTTTTATTTGACCAAATGACAAAGAATCTTGTCATCGGAGTTTAATGGGTTAACCACACACCTGCTGACTCGATACAAGGGATTTATACGTCATTATGGAGGACATAATTGACAGTCGGTCTAACTCATCGATGCTTCTGACAAAGGAGTTGAAACCTTTTTATCAACAGTTCATATCTCGCTGATATTCTTCAACTCCTTTCTGTTTTCAATAGAATTACACTTTTACTTTCTTGTCTGTTTACATGGCCATTGTTCTTCTGCCTTTAGGAACTAAATAACAGTCATCCGTAGGAGACCATGTAATAAAAGACATCCCAAATGCTGCTGCTGCTGCTTCTTCTTCTTCTTCTTCTTCTTCTTCTTCTTCTTCTTCTTCTTCTTCTTCTTCTTCTTCTTCTTCTTCTTCTTCTTCTTCTTCTTCTTCTTCTTCTTTCTTTCTTTCTTGCTTTCCTCCTTGTTTTGAAAAAAAAACTTTGACAAGAGCCAGTCTATACGCTCACACTCTCTTTTCTTGTTCTGGGAGGCTTTGGAATTATATTTGTTTTTACATTTTACCCTCACTTAACTATGGTTCAGATTCTTTTCATTTGGAAGCTTCAAAACATATGCCAGCACATCCCGTCGAGTTTAACCGTCTTTTTATTTTTGTATCATTATAGCCTTTAAACCACCTATAATTGTATAAACAAGATATAAAACAAATTCGAATAGCTACGAATGGATAACATATAGGTCCTTCAGTGTGGTTTGTCCTGTTTAACGTATAAATGTCCTATTTTGCCACAAATGTCCTTTTTTCGCCTGTGACGCCGAGCAACATGGCGTAAGGCGGTGTCCATAATGACGTCACGACAGTATTGCATCAGCTGGCGGGTGAGGTAGTGGTGGTGGCACATTGGCTAGCTTCTTACAGTACACTGCGGTGGAGCCTTGGGTTGCCTACGATGGATAAACCAAGGTATCGTTGCGGTAAATAGTACTAATTGTGGTAATTTGATGACAAATTATGCCTTTTTTTCGTAGTGAACGCTGTGGTATAGACTAGCTGCTTGAATCATAGGGAGGTGTATGGAAGAGAAATTAAAGACTGCTACAGCAGACCTAGGGTTATTGTAATTACTACTTTCTCTTTTTTATTTATTCGTTGTTGTTTTTTTTCGTTTGCTTATATCTAATTACTCATTTGCTTATTCATTCGTTAATTATTTATGCACTTATACATTTGATAATTTCAAATATTGGTTGGTTCTGTTTATTGTACATATCTTTTATCATTTTTTGTTTCTAGTATTTTTTCTGGTAGAGGGTTATTTTTCATTTATTTTTATTTTTTCTTTCGTTTTCTTCTTTTTTTCTTTTTTCCTTTCCTTTTCTTTTCTTTTAATTTTTTCTTTTCTTTTCATATTTTCTTTTCTTTCCTTTTCTTTTCATTTTTTCTTTTCTTTCCTTTTCTTTTCATTTTTTCTTTTCTTTCATAAAGCTTTAATTAACAAACTTGAGAAGTTTGTATACATTTTTTCGGCGAAAATGTAAAATACACAACTTCAGTTCCAGTTCATTTGTTCAGGTGACACAATTGACATTGATTTCATAATGTTCCGTTCAACATAACACTACGTTGTATAACTGCATTTCTCATAACCACACTAAACATACATGTGAATATGGATCTTTTCTAGTAACATCTTCCTCGGTTATTTGGATAAATTCATATACGAAGGTTGTGTTTTTATAACAAATTTATTTATGTTTATATATATATATATATATATATATATATATATATATATATATATATATATATATATATATATATTTTACATATTTATCTGTTTATTTTGTATTTATTAATTTGTTTATTTACTTATATATCTAGTCATTTATTCTATTTATTTTATCTATTTTATCTTTTATTTATTTTTATTTATTTATTATCTATTATTATTATTTTTTTTTTTTTTTTTTTTTTTTTTTTTTTTTTTTTTTTTTTTTCCATCGTACCGCGTTGCTCACGTCCGAGGACTACTCGTTGCCAAACGTACGTTTAAGGCGTAGAGCTCTTATTTAGATTCATCTATCTATTTATTTATTCGTTTATCTATTTTTATTCATTCGTTTATTTATTCATTTATCCATTATCTATATATGTATTATTTATTTATTATATATTTATCTTTTTATCTTTGTTTTTATTCATTTATTTATTTATTCATTTAATATATATATATATATATATATATATATATATATAAATATATACATACATATATATATATATATATATATATATATATATATAAACTTATTTATTTATTTACTTGTTTACTCATATACTTATCTATTTAACATTTTATTCAAAATTGCCTTGTTTAAATTAGGTTTGATTATTTTGTTTCTCAAACACACACATAAGTGGGGGTGGATGGTTAGGTTAGGTTAGGTTAAGGGAGGGTTGGTTATGTTATGATAGGTCTGGTTACTTTATGTTTTAATAAATTAGATTATGATAAGATAGGATAGGTTAGATTAAGTTAGAATATGAGAGATTAGGGTAAGGTAGATGGGTTAGATTAGATTAGGTTAGGTTAGGTTAGATTAATTTAGGATAGGATATGGTAGGTTAGGATAGTTTAAGCTCGGATAGATTAGGCTATGAGAGGTCAGGTTGCCTTAGGTTAGTTTAAGCTAGGATAGGCTAGGTTAGGTCAAGTTAGGTTAGGATAGAATAAGTTAGGTTAGGCTATAAGAGGTTAGAAAAAGCTGGGGTGGGTTAACATGAGTTAGGTTAGGCTATATCAGGTTAGGTTATGATAAGATAACTTAGGATAGTCTAAGAGAGGTTAGGTTGAAATAGGTTAGTATATGTTAACTTAAGGTAGGTTAGGCTAGGATAGGCTATGAGGGTTAGGTTAGAGTAGGTTGGGGTGGGTTAACTTGAGTTAGGATAGGTTCGGTCAGGTTAGGTTGGATAGGATATCTTAGGTTAGGATAGGCTATGAGAGGTTGGGATGAGTTAATTTGAGTTAAGATAAGTGAGGTCAAATTAGGTCAGGATGGTATGGGAAGCGCTAAATATTAGCTAGAAGATTTACAG
>NC_134804.1:32775246-32792746 GCF_046742065.1 Oratosquilla oratoria | reverse complement strand
GCGGTGGCTTCTCCCAAGGGATAACAGACTATTAAGTTCAGCCCCCAACTTGATCTGGAGAACTGCAACCCCCACCCCCACCCACCCCCTTCGTTCGCTCACTCCTCACCCTCTCGCGCTGCCAGCTGCTTCAAGGCCACACCCTTATCTCCCGCGAATTCTCCTCGATCTCATTTCTGCTTCTTAGAATGACACGTGATCCTTGCACCGGTCTTCCCCCCCCCCTCTACGTGGTTTATTTGTGAAGAGTCCTCAAAAATAAGGTCCAGATTCACGAGAATTCCGTATATCCGAAGAATATTTATCTATAGGTTAGGAAAAGCGTTGTATGAGGACAAATTCCTTATTGGTGCAACGTTTTCTATGTTCGAGAGTTATGAAGTACATGATAAAGCTCGAACAAGTGAAACGTTGTACCAATCCTCCATCCTTATGTTGTGCTTATCCTGACTTATTTATCGGCATTTGGCTTTCTCTTTCAAGGTTTATCTGAGTAGCTGTAGTGGAGACAATTATTATATTTTATCAGCCCTTCCAGTGCTGTGGAATGGGGATCCTTTGACTGAATATAATCGCCTTGAGCCATAAAAAACAAATGAGTAAATCATTGGCAGCTGAAAGATTAAGGTGTGTTTGACCCTCTTCTTTGGCAACGGATTTCCATTAGCTGAACAGAATCGCCCGGAGGCAGTCAGAAGAAATTTTGTAGAAATTGTGAACAACAGTGAAAGGGTTAGGGCAGTGGTTCTTAAGCTTTTTCAGTGCCCTTAGTACCTCTTGATATATCAGAAAAAGTTCTCGTAACCCCATTCAATACTAATAACAGTGCAAACATATGAAAAGGATTAGTGATACAAACTTTGTTTTGCTTTGTCATAGTAAACATACAGTACCATGCACTGGCTATCATGTCTCGTACCCCACCAGGTTTAGGCTTCGTACCACTTCGGGGTACAACTACCCGAGTTTAAGAACCACTGGGTTAGTGTGCCACCAGGTATGCCACTGGGATACATTCATTTGACCGTTCAACTTGACTTTCCTCATTTCCACTTCTAAGAAAGTGATTTATGTCCCTGCGGGCGCATGCAGGAGAGCGAAACGACGGCGACGTAATAAAATAAGAATGTTTGCGTGATGCGATTGGCCGAAATGCAGGGAACGGTCACGCAATGCAGCAGCCTTGACAGCGGCAAGGTCGTGAGCTCTGAAACCGCGGCCTTTGCAGGCTATCACGTGGGGGAGACTTATTCACGGGAACACGAACGCTTTCGAATATACGACTCGGTCAGGTATGCAGGCGGGCATATCTTACTGTTGATCATCATAATTCTATACTGCTTGGTGTTACTTTTACATATATGCATTTAATGTTTTCTATCTGAAATTAATATTCATGAATCAATATCCATAACCAGTCTTCTGCACATATTCTATTACGCTAGAAGATTGCCTCCATATCTAAAAAAAATATGTCAATCATGCAACCCTACCAGCACTATCACTATGCTGAATTAGATAGAAAAACTATTATCAATAATTATATCAGGATAGTCACGCAATATAATAAGGTTATGAAACTAATAATGTTGGAACATGAATATATAATGGAACGAGATGCCATTATATATCCAATCTATCACAGAATGGGTCATAATTTTATCTGATAATTCTGACTATACTTGTGCCCGGAGAAGGTGTGATTCACCATGGTCTTGGATCACGTGTTGGACTCGTGATCGACAGCTATTTCCCTCCCGGAGGAGAGCTCGGATCTCGTATATGACCGATCTATGGGTAATGCTGTGACTCTACACACACACACACACACACACACACACACACACACACACACACACACACACACACACACACACACACACACACCACACACAACTCCCCGCCCACGAAAGTTGGAGTAATGACTCGCAGTTCAGCGATACTGAAATTGTTTCGGCCCTGGGCGGGATTCGAACCGGACCGCCGTAGTGGAGGCCGGGAACTCTAACTAATGTGTGTGTGCGTGTGTGTGTGTGTGTGTGTGTGTGTGTGTGTGTACACAACACTGAATGTGTCCCAGTAAACAAATTTACACTTATCAACCACAATTCACTTTAATGCTAAGCCATCAACATCGAGAAACTCGGAGGCATAAATGCAGAAATTGAAACGTGGTACAGCCAAGGACTCGAACCTGCGCTAACATGTGACAACTTATAATGACTTAACCGATAACGCCATCAAGAGAGATACAAGTTGAGCGCAACTTTTCTTGTATATTTGTATGCTCAAGTTGCATACACGTACACGTACATCACCATGATAGATCAATTGGTAAGTATACAGCGCGGGAAAGTATTTGTAGAACACTGAATGGATCCCAGTGAACATATTTACATTTATCAACCACAATTCACTTTAATTCTATGGCAACAACATCGAGAAACTCGAAGAGGCATACATGCAGAAATTAAGTCACTATCACTTCTCACGTGTTAGCGCAGGTTCGAGTCCTTGGCTGTACCACGTTTCAATTTCTGCATGTATGCCTCCTCGAGTTTCTCGATGTTAATGTCTCAGAGTTAAAATGAATTGTGGCTGAGATATATATATATATAATATATATATATATATATAATGTATGTATATAATTATATATATATATATGTGTGTGTGTGTGTGTGTGTGTGTAAATATATGTATATATAGATATTTGTGTCAATTGACATTTGGAATTAAACTCGTCTGCTGGGACTCGAACCCTTGCCTAGGCGGCTTACGTCTTATAAGACGAAGACCTTACCAATCACGCCATCCTGACCCTACAAAACGAAACGACTTAGTTCACGGCCCAGTCGTTCCGCCGAGGGCACCCGGGTGGAACGTGATACGTAATGTATTTCATCAAATCCTTTATGCAGGCTAGTCTTCCGACAAGTGTTTGTGTCAATTGGCATTTGGAATTAAACTCGTCTGCTGGGACTCGAACCCTCGCCTAGGCGGCTTGCGTCTTATAAGACGAAGAACTTACCAATCACGCCATCCTGACCCTACAAAACGAAACGACTTGATTCACGGCCCAGTCGTTCCGCCGAGGGCACCCGGGTGGACCGTGATACGTAATGTATTTCATCAAATCCTTTATGCAGGCTAGTCTTCCAGCAGACGAGTTTAATTCCAAATGTCAATTGACACAAACACTTGTCGGAAGACTAGCCTGCATAAAGGCGTGATTGGTAAGGTCTTCGTCTTATAAGACGCAAGCCGCCTAGGCGAGGGTTCGAGTCCCAGCAGACGAGTTTAATTCCAAATGTCAATTGACACAGACACTTGTCGGAAGACTAGCCTGCATAAAGGATTTGATGAAATACATTACGTATCACGTCCCACCCGGGTGCCCACGGCGGAACGACTGGGCCGTGAACTAAGTCGCTTCGTTTTGTAGGGTCAGGATGGCGTGATTGGTAAGGTCTTCGTCTTATAAGACGCAAGCCGCCTAGACGAGGATTCGAGTCCCAGCAGACGAGTTTAATTCCATATATAGATATGTATAAATATGTATATATATATACATGTATATATGTATGCAAATACACATATATATATATATATATGTATATATATATATATATGTATAATTATATATATATATAATTATAATAGTACATACATACATATAACAAGGCTTTTTCCCCCTTCCAAGGGAGGTAGCCAAAAAGGGAAAGGCATAAAAACACTCCCACCCATTTCATACCTAAATACACTCCACACCCCTCCCACCCTCCCTCTCATCTGAGCACCTCCTGGATGACGGGTCATCCCTGCACCCTGCCCACCGCCCTGGGTCAGAAGCAGTGTCGCAAGACACAGTACATCCACAGCAAGGCCGCTTCATTTAATCGGCGACCCCCCCTCTCCGTCCCCCTTTGCATATAAGGCTAGGACGGTGAGAAATCCCTTCGGGCTGCGTCAAAATTTACTCACACATACAAATATCCCCCCACCCCCCCGCCCATTCCTCCTCATGCAGTCATAACATCATCCATATACAACCATTCTCCACTCACCTCTGTCTTCCGTCCTCTCCCTTCCTTCCTCAACAGACATTCCCCTCTTCCCCAAAGCCCCCTTCACCCCATCCATCCACCTCATCCTAGGATGTCCCCTCATGTTCACTCCCTCCACATCTGCCTTCCATACCTCTTTTACTAGTCTTTCTTCACTCATTCTTTCCATGTGTCCAAACCATCCTAATATTCTTTCATCAACCCTATCTCCCAAATCCTTTTTCACCCCTGTTCTCCTCCTCACCTCCTCAGTTCTCACTCTATCCAGCCTAGTAACCCCCACCATACTTTTCAGACACCTCATCTCAAACACATTCAAATTCCTTCTCTCTTCTTCTCTTATGTTCCACGTTTCTGCCCCATACAGTGCTGTTGGCACAATCACTCCTTCATACAGTCTCCTCTTCGCATCCATTCCCAAATGTCTATTCCTTATTACACTCTTTAAACCACCAAGGCATTTACTCGCTTCTCTCAATCTACATTCTACCTCCACCTTCACTCCACCTTTTCCTGCTACACTTGCACCCAAGTATCTAAAACTATCCACTTCCTCCAGTCGCTCTCCCTTAATGTTCACTTCCAGTCTACTGCCACTTTCACCCCTTGTACATCTCATCACCTTACATTTACCCACATTTATCCTTAGCTTTCTTCTATCACATACTCTCCCAAACTCTGCCACCAGCTTCCTCAATCCCTCCTCTGACCCTGCCACAAGCGCAGTGTCGTCCGCAAACAACAGCTGGCTCACCTCCCACTTTTCTCCATTTTCTTTAACCATCTCCAATCCCTGACCCACTACCCTAGCATTCACCTCTCGCACCACCCCATCCATGTATAAGTTGAACAGCCAGGGCGTCATAACGCATCCTTGACGAAGTCCCACCCTTACTTCAAACCACTCACTCTCTCCATTTCTAATCCTGACACATGCTCTACTACTCTCATAAAAACTCTTGACAGCTCCCAAAAGCTTTCCTCCTATCCCATAAATCTGCATAACGTGGCAAAATATTTTCTTTAAGGCATATTGAATTATATACAACAGCAAATTGAGCTCTGATGAGTTTTCGATGAAGAGATTTAAGTCTTTTGATGATCTCTAAAATGGAGAGGTAAAGAAAAAACTGAGTTGCCGATGGAAGCCATCTAATGGGTAGAACAGGATACAAGACCTTTCGCAAATCACAGTTAGAATTTTCAATTGTAGCAAGAACCCATTTCTTTGTCGGTGCTAAAATGAAAATGCTAACTGTGATAAGCGAAACATCTTCTATCATGTTCTACCCATTAGATGGCTTCTATCGGCAACTTAGTTTTTTATTTACCTCTCCATGCTAGAGAGATCATCAAAAGACTTGAAACACTTCATCGAAAACTCATCAGAGCTCAATTTGCTGTTGCATATAATTCAATATGCCTTAAAGAATATATATATATATATAATATATATATATATATATATATAATATATATATATATATATATATATGTATATATAAACATATACATATATAAACATATACATATATAAACATATACATATATATACATATATACATATATATATACATATATATATACATATATACATATATATATAATACATATGTATATATATATATACATGTATATATATATATACATGTATATATATATACATGTGTATATATATATATATACATGTACATATGTACATATATACATATATATATGTACATATAGATATATATATATATATATACATATAGATATATATATACATATATAGATATATACATATATATACATATACATATAGATATATACATACATACAGACATATATATATAGATATATATATATCTATACATATATACATATATATATACATACATATATAATAATATATATACATATATATATATACACATATATATAGATATATATGTATATATAGATATATATGTATATATAGATATATATATGTATATATAGATATATATATGTATGTATAGATATAGATATGTATATATAGATATATAGATATATAGATATATATATATAGATATATATATGTATATATAGATATAGATATATAGATATATATATAGATATATATAGATATAGATATATATATATGTACATATATACATGTACATATATCTATATATACATGTATTTACACATATAAATATATATATACATATATGTATATATAATGTGTGTGTGCATACATATATACATATTTGTATGTATATATATATATATATTTATATACATACATTTATATATACATATACATAAGTATATATGTATATGTAATATATAAATGCATTTACATATGCATATATCTATATATACATATATATACACATACGAGTATATTTACATATATATTTACATGTATATACATATGTATATTTACATATATTTATACATATGTAAATATATTTACATATACATATATGTATTTACATATATATACATATATGTGTATATATATATTATATTTACATATACATATATATAAATATATTTACCTATACACATACATATATTTATATACATACATATTTATACATATATATGTATATAATATATATGTATATTTATATATACATATACATTTATATATACATATACATAAGTGTATATGTAATATATAAATACATTTACATATGCATATATCTATATATACATATATATATATATATACACATACGAGTATATATACATATATATATATATATTTATATGTATATTTACATGTATATACATATGTATATTTACATATATTTATACATATGTAAATATATTTACATATACATATATGTATTTACATATATACATATATGTGTATATATATAATATATTTACATATACATATAAATATATTTACATATGCATATATATAAATATATTTACCTATACACATACATATATTTATATACATACATATTTATACATATATATGTATATAATATATATATATTTATATATATATATATATATATATATATATATACACGTTTGCACATACATATTTGAGTATATATACATATATATATTTACATATGTATTTACATAAATATATTTACATATACACATACATATATTTATGTATACAAATATATTTACATATACACACATACATATATTTATGTATACAAATATATTTATATATATATGTATATATGTATGTATATATATATATTCACATATACATGTATCTATACATATGTATTTACATATACATATATACATATATATATATTTACATATACATATAAATATATTTACATATATATTTACATATACATGTATATACATATGTATATTTACATATACATGTATATACATATATATTTACATATGTATATACATATATAGACATATTTGTTGAGACATTCTGACAGGTTGACGTAAGCGGAGTAGGAAACGCAGGAGTCTTGGTCTTGAATTTATTCCTGACTAGTTTCGCAGGTATGCTTTATCAAAGGAATGGTGTACAAACAGGCCGTGAGGTCCACCCAATTTATAAAATGCCCACAGCCTGTTTGTACACCATTCCTTTGATAAAGCATACCTGCGAAACTAGTCAGGAATAAATTCAAGACCAAGACTGTGTTTCCTACTCCGCTTACGTCATAGATATATCTACATATACATATATTTACATATATATCCATATGTATGTATATATAATTATATATATATATATATTTATATTATATCATATATATATATATATATATTTATATTATATTATATATATATATATATATATAATTATATATATATATATATTTATATTATATCATATATATATATATATATATATATATATATATATATATATTAATCCACGGAAAGTACCTATATGAATAGTTGAATCCTGATCAAAGTTATTTGTATTATAACATTTCCAAAGAAATAGACTAATGAAATCTATCAAATAAAAATTTATCTATTTTCTAATTTTCCCTAATAAGATTAATTTTGAGACAAATTTCTAATAGTATATAATACTTAAACCTAATTACGAACTTGCAAGACGCTCTTTTTTTTTATCTCTTTGTTTCAGAACATCATCCTGCGTCTTATAAAGCCAAGGTTCAACTTTGGGGTAGTGGGTATATGTGTGCGACGCGTATCAAACTGCAGCCATTTTCGCGCATATAAACAAAGTAGTGGTCGCTTCTTCTCCACCAAAACAATTATTTTTTTCGCATATATAAACAGTGATCGCTTCTACACCAAAAAAACAATTATTTTTCCTCAAGGTACTAATGTATAATAAATCGTATTTATCGGTAATTCATATAAAATAACAACAACAAAATTAAGTGACGAAGTCTAACTATGCATGTACCAAAACACTGTCTGCCCAAAATGAGGTGCGTCTTTTAAACCCTCTCGTTTTGTAAGCTATCACATTCTGTCTATTACTGCATTCTATATTTGAAAGTAAAGATAAATTTCTGTCTTTAAACTACTGGTATTACAGAATAATGAGACGCAGGCCCTGGATTACTTTTTTATAGTCTACCCTTGGGAAAGACAAAGAAAATTGAGACTGCTTCAAAGATGGGTCTAACAGAAAATTTATTCATTTTTTTCATATCTTTACATATATAATATCAACATTAGTGTTTTTTTTAGGCAAATTTTTTATCCCCGATCACGTGAACTTAAAGTTCCATAAAATGCCTAGTTCTTTATATGAAGGATCTTCTTTGATAAAAAGGTTTCTTTTCTTGCTGTCTACTTGTTTATTTGTTTCCGTCTAAAAGCGGTGCTTCACAGCCACGATGGTCCTCCGGAGCTGCCCAACCTGGTTTCTCTTTCTTGCAGAGTTACTTGGTCTGGTGTCGTGTTGGAGGTTCTACATTGGGCTGTATACCTTAATACATCTGCTACTGTTCTCAAGAATCTATCTTAGTGCAGTTTTGAACCTCTCTTCTGTGCACCCAGACAGGCATCTAATCTCTTTTAGGAGTGACTTGAAGATTTTTGGACCTTCATAAGAGAGGCTGGCTGCCAGCATGGTTCTGATCTTCTCTGAGGCTGTAGATGGCAATCTGTCTCTTGCATTGGTGTCATTTTCTCTCTGGCATGTAGGTCTGTGGATCTTTGGCTGTCGGGGCAGGCACCTATCTCTCTAGGACTCTTCAGATATAGATGACCAGATACTTTTAGCTGCGATTTTTTTTGCACCCTTTCTACATACAGCATTGTCGTCTTTTATTTCATGGTTGTGTCCATGCCTCAGCATTTCAAAAAATTTCCTCATTTAAGTGCATGTTGCTCGTAGCTGCCCGACATTGCTGTCTTGAATTCTTCTATTAGCTAGAAAGAAAATATATTGGGGGTTGTATCGTAAGATGTTGCTTGATAAGTATGGTGTGAAGAAGGAAAATATATCTGATCACACACACACACACACACACACACACACACACACACACACACACACACACACACACACACACACACACACACACACACACACACACACACACACACACACACACACACACACATACATCATCTGTTAAAACGCACACTAACTACACTCATTTGTAGAATTCCCTTCCCTACTGATCAGCTATAGAATCTCCAATTCAACTAACATAGGTTAGGTTATGTATCGCGAGCCATGATCAACTGTAGAATGTCCATCCCAGCAATACTCAATTGTTTAACCTCTACCCAAAGCACTTTGTGGAGTAAATTCTATAAATGAAACGATATTTCTTTTTGAGACGCTTGAAAAAAAAAATGAACTGCATGGAATCGTAATCTTAATGTCGTTGGTAGTTGCACCTTTATTGTATTTTTTTGCAAGACCACATAAGAATTGTTGTATTCATCCGCACATTCCTTTGACATTGATCATATAATCCATACAAAATTATCTTAGCAATACTAGTAATAAGTTTACAAGATTATAGAATACAACCTATTATGAGAAAAATATGTTTATGACTTCACGTTTTCATTCAAAGAGAGTGGGCTGTGTTTGACCAGCGTTTCTATCCTCGTGGAACAAAGGCAGAGAATTCAAACCTCCACGGAGGAGGGGTTGATGAATTCATGACATCGTTTCCCAAGATTCCCCAGGCGATGGGACATAAGGAATTTTAACGAATTATCTTTAGAGCTTCCTTTTCATATATATATTTTAGACAGAATTTATTATCTGTGACTATATATATATGTATATAATGACTATATATATAATACGTACAGTATATACATGTGACTATATATATATATATATACGTATATACATGTGACTATATATATATACGTATATACATGTGACTATATATATATACGTATATACATGTGACTATATATATATACGTATATACATGTGACTATATATATATACGTATATACATGTGACTATATATATATATTGCTAGTTGTGCATTAATAATTTTCTTAAAGGTATTTTCCATATACCTTATTAAGGATTTGTTTTCCTTAGGAAGGAAATTTATGACTTGGCTGTATGTAGTCATATTAGCTAGATCGCGATTTCGGGTTCAAGACCCTTCTTCAGTAGCTATAGGGATAAGAATTAATCCGAAGATTCTAGTAAAGATCTAAGTTTTATACTAGAGTTCCTATACTTGCTAATCACTGGGGGAGGTCACCTGGTATTACGGGCAGGGACGAAATGTCACGTGCGCTAGGGAGCCTCCGGGTTTGTGTTGTGGCGGAATGTGGCGTTTTGTCTCGTATTGGCGTTTGTGGTGTTATGTCTCATGTTTGTATTTGTAACGCCACTCGTCCAACTACGAGACAAAACGCCACATTCCACCACAACACAAACCCGGAGGCTCCCTAGCGCACGTGACATTTCGTCCCTGCCCGTAATACCAGGTGACCTCCCCCAGTGATTAGCAAGTATAGGAACTCTAGTATAAAACTTAGATCTTTACTAGAATCTTCGGATTAATTCTTATCCCTATAGCTACTGAAGAAGGGTCTTGAACCCGAAATCGCGATCTAGCTAATATGACTACATACAGCCAAGTCATAAATTTCCTTCCTAAGGAAAACAAATCCTTAATAAGGTATATGGAAAATACCTTTAAGAAAATTATTAATGCACAACTAGCAATCACTTTTAATGAAACATGCATTAGAGAAAAACTCCTGCCCAAATACACTGACAATATATATATATGTGTGTGTGTGTGTGTGTGTGTGCGTGTATGCATAGCTAGACATAGATAAATAGGTAGAAATATATTTATATTATGTATTGTGTGTGTGTGTGTGTGCGTGTGTGTGTGTGTACGAGTATGTCTTTATATATACAGTATATAACGTGTATTTGTGAGTGTACGGTTGTATTCACGGTCTTTGTTTTGTTGCAGGTGTAGCAGTGTGGAAGGCGGGGAAGCATCGTGTCGACTCCGCCTGCTGGGACAACGTCAACAGAAAACGACTTGACTGTCGATCGTCAGCTTCAAGTCAGCATCTGACTCCGTGCAGAGCGTGGTCATTTCGCGTATTTGCGAGACTTTTTCTAACACTTTTGTAAAGAAACTTTACCAGTGACAAGAAAGAACCAGTTATGACAAAGGATATTCAATTTTGAAAAAATTGTGTAAAGATATTGTGTGTTGAGAAAACTGTAAAGTGGTAACTGTGAAGTGCAAGAGCGAGACAATTATTTACCAGACTTGTGCTAGAAAAGAGTTGTAGCAGCAATAGGTTGGAACTGAATATCAAGAGGAAGTTTTTGTGACATTTAATTCAAGAGCGTTTGCAGATTAAGAGAACTTCTTAACATCCAACGAAAACCCAAGAGGTAGCTGATCACCCCACAGACTACAAAGGTAAGTGAAAATTTCATAAACGTAATGGTCATCCTAAGATTCCGATTCACAATCGATGTTTAGGATTTTTTGTACAAATCTCGAGGGTAGTTCATGATGCGTTGGTGTCTATGTAGTTTGTATATTCGGTCTGCGTTTCTTTGGCATTGAAGCAGTATTGACAAGTTAGCCTAGGAAGGAAGAGGTTCCTTGCACGAGACGTCCGCCGATTTTGCAGTATCGAAGCATCTGGAACGTCGTCATCGTATGATGACTGACTATCAGATAGTTTGGTCAGTTTATAGCAAGTCTCGTTGAATTTCAAAAATCATCAGCATTTTCCCATAGTTTAACATGTAAAAGTGAGTAATATCATCCATGAAACAAGTGAAAAATAACTTAAAGTATGTGAAGGGAGTGAGTGAGAAAAGGTTGGAATTTGAGATGAAAGAAGAAAGGTGAGAGAGTACGTGTTTGTTTCCAGAAAGTCCAGATGCCCGCTCTAATATTGAATTTTCACCTTCGAAGATCTCAATATAAGGAAAGGAAACTTCGGAAATTCAGTAAATAAAGTGTGTCAAGTTGATTGCAAATCGTATATATCTGGAAGTTGCGACAGTTAAAGCTTATTACAGCTTTATCAACTCACAGGAATGCATATACAGATATTTCTATATTGAAATCAGGAGAGTGGTCATGGCCATTGGTGATAAAGAATTGACAATTCAATTCTCGTGCGAGGATTGCTTAAAAGAATGCTAAAGGTAGTCACTCAGTAGGCCCCATACATGGAAAGATTTACGATAAGGTAGTGGCGCCCCAAACACTTGTTAAAAGTAACTAATGGCTAGGTGTCGAACAAATGTAAATAAAGGTAAGCGCGCACACACACACACACACACACGCACACACACGCACACACACGCGCGCACACACACACACACACACACACACACACACACACACACACACACACACACACACACACGCACACACACACACACGAGACTCGGTGGCGCAGTTGGTAGAACGCTGAGCTGCCACGAAAGTGGCCCGCAGCTCCTGGTTCGAATCCTGCCCAGGGCCTAAATTCTTTCGGTATGACTGCGCTTCGGGTCGTTACTCTGACTCTCGTGGGCGGGGAGTTGGGTGTGTGTGTGTGTGTAAGGTCATAGCATTACCCATAGATCGGTCATACGAGCTCTGAGCTCTCTTCCGAGAGGGAAATAGCTGTCGATCACGAGTCCAACACGTGATCCAAAGACTAAGGTGAATACACACACACACACTGAATATAGCAGAAGCCCATATTATATATTATCTAAAAAAGAGAGGTGAAGAACACAAAATTACACATAAAATAAAATAGAAAAAACCGGGTGAGACGGGAACGGGAACAGATGTTCCATTGCGCGCTGTACTGGCGAATGCTTGAGCGCCAGGAAAAAAGGCAGATGCCAGCATCAGAAGAATTAATGGCAGCGCAAATAGAATTCAAGGAATCAATGTTTATCTTATGAACCAAGGTAAATAAAAGAGAAGGGGTTCAGTGGAATTCCTTCTAAACTCGCTTGGGTAAGCACATACACACATGCACTTGCGCTCACGGGTAAATGCATATACGCGCACGCTCACACGCACACATACACACACACACACACACACACACACACACACACACACACACACACACACACGTACACACACACCACACACACACGTACACACACACACGTACACACACACACGTACACACACACACACGTACACACACACACGTACACACACACACGTACACACACACACGTACACACACACACGTACACACACACACGTACACACACACACGTACACACACACACGTACACACACACACGTACACACACACACACACACACACGTACACACACACACGTATACACACACACGTACACACACACACACACACACACACACACACACACACACGAAACGAAGAATAAGAGGAGATCTAATAAAGGTATTCAAAATTGTCGAAGGAATTGAAAACATGAATGTGGAAAAATATTTCTAAATTTACACCAAAGCAACTAGAGTTAACGGCCGCAAGATTGTAGGAAAGCGATTTCAAACTGACGAAGTAAATTACTTTTCAATCGCGTTGTTGATATATAGAATGGTCAACCATCCAACATAATCGATTCTTCCTCTGTAGAGGTATTCAAAAAACGTCTCGACATTTACTTAGCTACAAATCCCCAACTAGAATGATTTAATTCCAAATAGCTTAGAAAAACTAATAATGTTAATGATAGATTAGGTACCAAAACAGCCATGTAAGGACCAACAGGTCCGTTGCTGCTCGTTTGTCCATGTAACTCCATGTAAAACACACACACACACACACACACACACACACACACACACACACACACACACACACACACACAATGCACACACACATGCACACACACACATATATAATATATATATATATATATATATATATATATATATATATATATAATTTATATGAGCTCTGAGCTCTCTTCAGGGAAGGAAGTAACTGTCTATCACGAGTCCAACACGTGATCCAAGACCATGATGAAGAACACATACACACATACACACACACACACACATATATTATATATATATATATATATTTATATATACATATATAAATATATATATTTATATATACATATATTTTTATATATATATATATATATATATATATGTATATATATATGAGCTCTGAGCTCTCTTCAGGGAGGGAGGTAGCTATCACGAGTCCAGCACGCGATCCAAGACCATGGTGAACACAAACACACGCACACGCACACACACGCACACGCATATGAGCTCTGAGCTCTCTTCAGGGTGGGGAAGTAGCTATCTATCACGAATCCAGCACGTGATCCAAGACCATGGTGAATAACACACGCACACACACACACGGTGGCGGATTGGTAAAGCACTGGCCTCACAAGCCAGAGAACCGGGGTTCGATTCCCCGGTCGGGCGGAGATAAGTTGGGTTTGTCTCCTTTCACGTGTAGCCCCTGTTCACCTAGCAGCGAGTAGGTACGGGACTTTAGTCAAGGAGTTGTGACCTTGCTGTCCCGGTGTGTGGTGTGTGAGTGGTCTCAGACCTACCCAGAGATCGGCTAATAAGGAGCTCTGAGCTCACTGCCGTAGGGTGGTGTCTGGCTGTCTCGACAGAGACTGCAGCAGATCCGAGGTGAATACACACACACACACACACACACACACACACACACACACACACAGGATCTCTTGGTTTTGGACAGAATTATATCGCAAGACTATAAAACATGGGTCATTGAGCAGACTTTCTGAAAAGATGAAAAAAAGAAATCCATGTATATTTATTAACTTCTGAAATAACATAGAACTAGATACTTTACGAGTTAAAATCATCAGCGAGTTAAAAACTAGATAAGATAGAGAAAAAGAGGCAGGACCTCACAAATGTACCTCCTTTCTAGTATATTACAATTAGGTAAATACAGTTAGAATTAGGTAAACAAGTACATTTTTCACTTGACAAACACAACAGTACGATTGTGGTGGAGACGCAAGGATTGCTGAGAAAATAAAGGTAGCTTTTCCCTACATAGATGAAAAAAATAATAATAAATAATTTAATGGGCCCTTAATGCCCCAGTGGTATGGTCCAGCACAGAATAAAAGATATCATATAAGGAAGATCGAAAAAAAAAGTCTATAATAAATAGAATGGAAATTCTAACAGAGAATCGCTTGATTCGGAATACAACTTTTCCCACAGATGTAAGCCCAAGCTAGAACCCTACATGAAATTAAAACAAGATATGAAATTTTGGAAACAAGGGACGGAACCCCACATGTCTAAGTGTCGCCCAAGGGTAAAGTTCTCAGTGACATCCCCCCACTCCCCCCATCACCACTTCCCATCCCCACCCTCCCTTACTGCCTATTATAGCTATTTGCTTGCGAAATAATTAGAAAATGATCGTGTTTAATGTCGTCACTGCAGAAAGGATAATGGAAAATTATTTCATATTCTGTTGATTCTAACCTTTTTTACTATGATTATTTTGTCAGTCTTGTGGGCGGCATGTCCAGACTAGAATTGCCGCCCCCCTAAATGTGCCGTCCCAGGGCCTTGTCGTACCTCCTTCCTTGCATGCCAAGATAACATACACGCACACATGGACACACAAACATACATACACGCACACGAGTGCATGCTGATTTGTAGGCAGGTATGTACATAAACAAATTTAGGCTGTGCTTATATTTATGTGGGCCTCCTTGCATATCTAAAAAGTCCCCAGTAACTCATGGGAAATCGTTGTTTATTTACAAGGTAAACTCGTGTCTGTTCGGAGTTTTGCTTCTTGCTATCATAGAAAACGGGAAATATGTTTGGCATGAGAGAAAACGCGGCTGAACTTGCGTCCTGGATCGAAGACTAAAGTTACTACGTCACATCCCCAACCGTCGACACTTCGGCCTCGACGGCCAAACGCGCCAAACGAAAGAAGTGGACGCTCTGCGTCACGCGCGCGCCACCGTCACCTTCGATGTGACGGATTTGGTGGACGCGGCGAGTGGAGCTGTCGCGCGAAGGATTACCAGTCTGACCCGATTAATGTGTCATCTTACCTTTTTTTTTTTTTTATCTCTTTTTTCCCGTTGCGTGTGACCGCGAGGGGCTTCAGTGAGAGAGTCTACTTGTCGAAGTGTTACTGTAGTAGCTCAGTATTGCTATGACCTGTGCTCGTGTGGTTATCAGTGTCTTTAATGTTCCCGTCCTTTCATGGTAAGTGACGAAGGAGTGGACTCCCTACGTTGCCTTTCGGGTACGAACTCGACTTCGGAACGTTCGCGGGACTCTTGTCGTAAACGACTCCTTCGCGTGCAGCCGCCGCAGCTCCGGCGGCAGCGTGATTGTCGTCGCATGCGTAACTGCAGGTGCGGTTCATAGGAGCGACATAATTGGAGGAGTTTGTTCAATATAACGGACGTATATGTATGTATATATATATATATACAATATAATATATATATATATATATAATGTATATATATATATATAATGTATATATATATATATATGTATATATATATATATATATATATATATATATATATAATGTATATATATATGTGAACATGAGGGGACGTCCTAGGATGAGGTGGATGGATGGGGTGAAGGTGGCTTTGGGGAAGAGGGGAATGTCTAGTGAGGAAGGACGGGAGAGGACAGAAGACAGGGGTGAATGGAGAATGGTTGTATATGGATGATGTGATAGCATGAGGTGGAATGGGCGGGTGGATAGGGGGTGAGGTAGTATGTGTTAGCAAAATTTGACGGAGCCCGAAGGGATTTCTCCCCGTCCTCTCATTTTATACAATGGGGGGACGGAGAGGGGGGGTCGCCGATCTAATGAAGCGGCCTTGCTGTGGATGTGCTGTGTCTTGCGACACTGCTTCTGACCCAGGGCAGTGGACAAGGTGCAGGGATGACCCGTCACTCAGGAGGTGCTAAGATGAGAGGGAGGGTGGAGGGGTGTAGAGTGTATTCAGGGATGGAATGGGTGGGAATGATTTTATGCCTTTT
>NC_134804.1:32752746-32770246 GCF_046742065.1 Oratosquilla oratoria | reverse complement strand
GTTTAAGGACATGCGGGCACCCCACTTGTGGGCGAGCGAGAGTGCGCGTGCTCTCTGCGAGCCTACTACGCTCCCTGGTCATGGTAGGCGGTATGTACTTCCACGCGTTCTGGGCGTCCCGTTCTCAAGTGACAGTCAAATCTGAACGAAGAGTGCGTGTTAACGTTGTCGGTTTTCGGTACCCGTGCCTTCTGACCCTCGTCCTACCTCTCCACACACACTTTTTCCAGCAAATTGGTAAACTTAGAAGGTTTTTTCCCCTCTAAGGATTTCAAGCAATTCTATGCAACTCAAAGAAATAAGTAGAGGGATCACAAACCGTGGAAACTACCGTGAAGCTAGTATCCGCTGCTCGGTAGATAGAATTGCCTGTTCTAAGCCAGAATAATGTATAATGCATGGTATCGTGTAACTTGACCTACCTAACTAATTGTACCCAATCTTTCTTTACTTATTTGGTTATTATTTACTAATATATTTGTTATATTTGTTTGATAAGTAGTTGAGTCTCGAATTTGTAGTTATGTGTTCATAACATCCGTTAAAAAGGGTCATTTTCTCAATCGTGTTTGCTTATTTATTTGTTAGCAATATTATTCCAAAATTTATAAACTTATTTTTTCTTATCTATTATCATTATTACTATTATTTTTCTAAGGGCTCTTTATCACAATCCGGGCCGGGAAACCGTCTAAATACTGAAAACCTAATTTAACGCAAAAAAGTTTTTAGCTTTTTCATGGAGTTAGGCCAAAGCAACACGTTAACTTTTGTCGGTGATCCGGATTACGAGCTAAATCTGGTTTGTCTGTTTGGTGGTTAGCAACTATTAGGCAAAAAGTTGTGATTTTTTTTTTCTGGAGTACGATTAATCATATTTCCAAAATATTAAAATGAACTGATCTGGCGGACAATCGCGTTCTCCAAGTGAATTTTATTTATTTGTTTAATTATTTGTTTATTTTATTATTATTTTCTTATTAAATCCATTATTTATTTACTTGTTCATTTATACATCTATTTATATATATACTAATATATTCATTCATCTATTCATTCGTTTGATTTTAGTAGTTTATTTATTTTTCAGTCTGCCTCCTACAGACCGAAAAGTCAAATATCGTTATGCTTTTATTTTACCATTGTATCGTACACCAATTTAAACAACCTATAGATAGTTACAAGATTCTTGCACGTGAAGTCTTCTATCTCACTGGAAGCTCGCCAGAGAAGGTGCGAGTGCTTACGTACTGACGCTCTGTTAACCCAAACAACCGATTGAGTTACGTGGAGCTCGTTACGTGTCTGCAGCTACGTGATTCCTGTTTACCTTCCCGGAAGCTGCACGTGTTTTTCTTGTTAGCGTGCTTGTATGTCAGGTACGTTTTGGTGTTTGTTTGCTTCTCTGTCCCTTTGGGCTTGCGTGTCCGCCACCATCCGCTCGAGGGAATTGTTTATTTTGTCTGCTGCCTTCGTGTCTGTGCGTTCGTTCGTGCGTGTGAGTTGGTATATGGAGAGTTGGTTTGACAGGGGGGAAGGAAAGGCTGGGAATGGAGGAAAGCGAGAGAGAGAGAAGGGGAGAATGGAGGGAAGGGAAGTAATGGAGAGGTTGGAAAGGGGAAGGTGCAGAGGGAGTGTAAAGTGGAGACGGGGTTACGATGTGTGTTTTATTTTGTTTGCTTGTTTATTTTATATATATTTTTTTGCGACGGTAGCATTGAAGACATACATTTGAAGGGTGAACGTGATATATGGTTATAGTTAGATATTCCAATGCATTAATAAGATAAACTGTAGATCCCATTTACGGAAGAAAGAAAGAACGTTGTACGAAGATACGTATATTACGAATATTACGATCACGCTGAAGAGGATCACGTACACTGATCGTAATATGTGTGTCTTCGTACAATATTCTTTCTTTTCTCTGAAAGTGGAATCTACTGTTCATGTGGGTATAGGTTTTCGTAAGTGTCATACACGGGTTTTTGCATTAGTTGTTCTGCGCCCACCTTTCCACGAAAGGTGCCGCCGCGATTCGGATACCTGATTCATGTAAGCACAAGGAAAACATCTGGGGAAAGTAAGAGTGGGCGAGTTCCTGTGCAGTAGAGTTTCAAACCCATGACGCTAACTCTTAGGCCACTAACCTCACAAAAAAAAAATATCTAGCTAATAAGTTTTATGTAATCAATATTTTAGGGATTTTAATGACACCCCGACGGACCAGAGTCTCTTTTTTGACGATTGGGGATTAGTCTTCACTCAAAGAATAATATCACTATGGCTTCTGTTATCACTCCTATCTACTTACTTTCTTAAGTCTCTATTTACTACTTCTGTGACTCCATATATTTTTCGAAATGTTACCAAGGATTAAAGCAACGGTTATCTCTGAAATATTATTCGATGTGAAAATGGGAGAGTAAAAAAAAGTGAAGGGGGATTGAGGAGAAAGAAGGAAGAAATATAAAGGAGAAGTTAGAGGGAGAAAGAGAAACGAGAGGTAGGAGGGAGAAGAAGGAAGAAGAGGAGGAAGGAGAAAGAGAAAGAAGAGGAGGAGGGAGAAGGAGAAAGAAGAAAAGGAGGTTAAGTAAAGAGGAGGAGGAAGGAGTAGTGAGGAGGAGGAGGCGGAGGAGGAGGGAGAAGGAGAAAAAGTTGGTAGAAGGAGAAAGAGGAGAAGGAGGAGGAAGGAGGAGTGAAGAGGAGGAGAAAGGAGTAGTGAGGAGGAGGAGGGAGGAGTAGTGAGGAGGAAGGAGAAGTGAAGAGGAGGAAGGAGAAGTGAAGAGGAGGAGGGAGGAGTAGTGAGGAGGAGAAGGAGGAGTAGTGAGGAGGAGGAGGAGGAAGAGAAGAAAGTGACGGAATGTCTTCTCTGTCGAAGAGCCTCAGGGAAGGTTGTCGTTCGAGCACGTGGCTGGCCTGGTCGCCCGCCCTGCAGGTGAGCACGTGACACCAGTCACGGGCCTCGGTTACGTTTACAGAGAGTGCACATGAACGCACACGCGTACACACACACACACACACACACACACACACACACACACACACACACACACACACACACACACACACACACACACACACACACACACACACACACACACACACACACACACCACACACACAACACACATACACAACACACACACACACACACACCACACACACACAACTTACACAACACACACAACACACATACACAACACACACACACACACACACCACACACACACACAACTTACACAACACACAACACACACACACACACACACACACACACACACACACACACACACACACACACACACACACACACACACACACACACACACACACACACACACACACACACAGCGAGAGAGAGTGAGAGAGAGTGAGAGAGAGTTTATGGGTCTGATTTTATTCTGGAACAAGGAAACTCTGCCTCACTAAATTCAATCCTATTACCACATAGAATTATGAGATTAAACTTTATCCATCACACCTGTTAATAAAGTTCCCATAGATTCCCTCTGTTGGATTTGCATGACAACATATAACCACATCGCTCATCTTGAAATTGGTGGGCCATTTATCTATATTATATTGATGCTGATTGTCTGAGACGTTTTGCAATCTGGCTTTATTCACATTGTCTTGTAAAAGGAGGTTGGAAGTGCATCAGCATCCTACAAAGCAAATTCCATCTTTTTATATATTTGTTTCTTTATTTATTTATTTGTTAATTTATTTATTTTCCATTTCTATTTATTCATTTATTTGTTTATTTGTTCATTTATTTGCCTATTTGTTTTGTTTATGTATTTATTTACTTGTAAATTTATTTGTCCATATATTCATTTATCTATTTATTCATTTGCCTATCTATTTATTTTATATGTTTATTCATTCGTATATTCATTTAATTATCTACATTTTATCTTTATTTAATTTATTTATTCATTTATTAATTAATTTGTTTATTCATTTCTATATTCATTTGTTTATTCTATTTTTATATATTCATTTATTCTGTTTATTTATTCGTTTGTTTATCTTGTTTATGATTTATTTTATTCTATTTATTTATTTACTGTATTTTTTTTGTTCATTTTTTGTTATAATATATAATTTTTTATCTATTGTTAGTATCCGGCTTTGTCGTACACCGAGGTACTTCCCATGTATTCCCATTGTCGCCATTGTGAGCATTGTCATGACGTACAACTGGGGGGAAATAGTTTTTCCGACAATTCGCAACAAACATACATTCCCATTAAAAAAGATCCTAATTCGCCTGTGCCCGGTAAATCTCTCTCCAGTAACGGAAACGGCAACGGAAGCAAACTAAAAACGCCATTTCTTTATTTGCGGCGACTCACAAATACGACAGTTTTCTACGTCCTTCCTGTACTTGACGCCGAGACTACACACTATTGGTTGTTTTAAGAAAAGATTGGATAACTTTACGTACAGGGATGATAGGTGGTAATTAACATAGAACTGCCTAGTGTAGGCCTTATGGTCTCTTGTAGTCTCCTTCAGCCTTATGTACTTGCTGATGTATGTTGTTGGGATTGGAGGTCACTTCGGTGACGAGCAAGTAAGGATGACTCATGCGGTATATGTAGTATTGTTCGTACACATACAAAGGGCTTAATCACCCGTGTAAGGGGGGTTGCTGTTTTATCTTATTTATTCGTTTGTTTTATTTTCTATTATTGTATTTATTTTCTATTTATTTTGAAAATTTATTTATTTGTTTATTTTTTATTTAGTGATTCCATTTATTTGTTTATTTATAAATTGATATATTTATTCTATTTATTTGTTTATTAATTAATTTATTTGTATTCATTTCAATTTTTTTCTATTTTGTTTATTTTTATTTTATTTATTTACTCATTTTTTTTTTTTTTTTTTTTTTTTTTTACTCTACTCTACTCTACGGGAGAAAGATGCAAACAGAGGCACGACACTATTGATGGTTCCAATATAAGTAGATAGGGAAATCTGTGCCAGCAATATTAATAATAATAGCCCTGTTACCCACACATGGATAAAGAATATAATTATTTTAAGTCAGACATCACGATCTTAGCAGCTATGTTAACACGGCCAATGTAGGCAGCTGGCTTCACATAAACATTGACAACTATATCCATGGTGGTGTTGGCAGAGCCAGTCTCGTGCGTGGAAATCGCAGTGTTGTCAGTGGTGGTACTGTTGGCAGGGCGACCTGGAGCTTCATTATGTAAAGGAGCTGAATGAATCCATACCTTATGAGGAACACCACCTCACCCTACCACCACCGACCTTTCCACCATTTTTTTTTTTTACTATACTATACTATACTATATTATAGCTCGCTAGAGGCGTCATCGATAAGCGTGCTGGTCTCGCACTTACTTGGTTGTGGGTTCGAATCCCGCACTCCTCTTAGATTCCCAGCTGTTACTGTTACATACCCAAACAGTCTAAGAGCATAATAGGGCAAAGGTGACTACTTTGGTCGTAATTACTCAGCGCCTTCTGGCGTAGGTTCTTCACCCTCTATCCTCATCCCTGCCCTAGGATCCTCTTCTCCTAGCCCCCCCCCCCCCGCCCAACTCCATTTTGCCCTCGGTGTAGTTCCTTTGATCAAGAGAGATCAACCAAAATAATTTTGGCCGTGTAATACTCTATGCTATAATACTATAATGATATAATTTTTGGCTATAATATTCCCTCACAGCCCACTCCTCTCTCTCTCTCTCATATATGTATATATGTGTGTGTGTGTGTGTGTGTGTGTGTGTGTGTGTGTGTGTGTGTGTGTGTGTGTGTGTGTGTGTGTGTGTGTGTGTGTGTGTGTGTGTGTTTACCTCTATCTCTACCTATATCGCCACCTGTATCTGCACCTCTATAGCTATATCTCTATAGCTCTATCTATATCTCTGTATCTATCTCAGATCCTTCCGTACTTCTTTTTAGTTCCCCATAGTCTTGACAAACACACACTTGAAACTTTTACCATCCAGCCACTTCACGTGAAAGAGATACGATGAATAAAATTCAAATACAAACCTTTAATTGAGCCACAACTTCAAGGGCATATCTAACCATCCCACTTTCTTCCCCCATCGCAACCCCATAGCTGCCCCTTGTCAGCCACACCCCAGTATGCCTGCCTGCCTGCCTGCCTGCTCAGAAAAGGTTCCCCTCATTTAGAATACCACACAGCGGGGAGAGATACTTTCGGCATTGTCGACGTTGTTATCGCTCGACATCTGGTCCTAGCGTCTGCTACGTCTCGGCTCTTGTCGCTTTTGGATTTAGTTTGATTTCACAACCCTATGTGGCGGAATGGGTGAAGTTCACAGTTCAGAAAAGAATTTGATATATAAACTCTTTTCTCTCTCTCTCTCTATATATATATATATTTATGTATATATATATATATATATATATATATATATATATATATATATATAATATGTGTGTGTGTGTGTGTATCTGTGTGTGTGTGTGTGTGTGTGTGTGTGTATCTGTGTGTGTATGTGTATCTGGCTACCTATCTACCCATCTATTCAGGTAGCAAGTAAACAAACAGGTGTAGATATCAGTATATTATTTTAACTGAATCTTAAAACTTCGATCTGTGCTATATGCCATTGCCTGTACAGGAAGCTTATTTCCTCCATCGACTTCGTAATTGGCAAAATTGTTTCTACCTATGCTATGGTGTAAGAAACGCCTTTTCAAAGGAAGAATTATATTACATATGTTGCAATAGAGAAAACAAAAAATGGAATAAATTCAAAGTTGATATGGCCAATTAGTAAGCAGAGTTTGAATGTTCTGAAGTATATCAGACACCGGGGATGGATGGACTGACACGTTAGTTAGCCTCGAGGGATGGGCGTGACGTCACTGGTAGATTGGATCTTCTTGTGGCTCAAAGTTGATTACCTCACACGAAGTGACCTGGGACAAGACGATAGATAGTATGCAACGTGACGCCTTACGAGAAAATGTTACAAAAGTGTTGCATTGCTTTTGGTCACACTGTACGTGAAAATGATACACAAGCGGACGAGATGGTCTCATTTTGGGTTTTATTCCAGTATGCAAACCCATTTTTCACTTCTTACTTTTTTGCATTTCATAGATCTATTTTTCATTTTTTATGGAATGTTTAGGTTAGAATACGTTAGGTTAGCTTAGGTAAGGTTAGGTTAGGTTAATTTACATTAGGAGCTATTGGACAACGTAAGTTTCATGTTAGATATCCGTGCTTCCGTGATTCTGGAATTTTCCTTCATTTGCACTCGAGGTGTCTCGCTCCCAGGTGCTCCTTCTTTTGGTGCAGAGAAGGGCTTTGGGTTCGGGAACCTCATGGTGTCTGTGTGCGACGTGATGCTCCCCTCCACGAGGCGGATCCACATGGAGGCGTGCCGTGTCCTGGGGCAAGAGTGGGTGTCACTTTTGGCGCTGAAGGAACTGTCGACCGGGCATCGATACGGCTCGACTTCCGTGGTGGCTCCGAGAGGAAAGGAGGAGGAGGAGGAGGAGAAGGAGGAGGAAGAGGAGGAGGAGGAGAAAGAGAAAGAGAAAGAGAAGGAGGAGGAGAAAGAGAGAGAGAAGGAGGAAGGGGAGGAGAAGGAGCAAGTGAGAGGTCGAAGTGGACTGAAAATAGAGGAGAAAAGAAATAATGTGGTTTGATGGAGGAGAGCTAAAACCCAGTCGAGGGAAGGGGGAGGGAGAAAAGATAACAAAATAGACGAGAAAATGGAAGAAGAAATCAATGAAAAAAAAAGTGATGGTGGTGGCGCTGATGGTCATGAAGAGGAGGAGGAGGAGGAGGAGGAGGAGGATGTGGGGGGGAGAGAGTGTTGCAGGAAGCCTGGCCCTAATGACGTCATGCATAAGTGGTGGGGTGGAGGATGGGGCAGGTGGGGAGGGGGGGAGGGGGGCAATTAGAATTAAGCGAGGGGCCAGGCGAGAGCGCGAGGGAGTAGAGATCACGCTAAAACAAGTAAGGAGGAACAGGAGAGATGAGGGAGTAAGGTAATCGTGTAGTGGAAGATAAGAGGGGTTATTCAGATAACGGTGACAAAAGATAAGATAGTTTGAAGGAGAAAAAGGTATCGGGAAATGGAATATGGGAGGAGAAATGGGCTTTAGGTTGTCCTAGTGGTGGTGGTCTTATCATTATTATTGTTTCCATCATCATTATCATCAACAAAACCGCAGCGGTGTAGAGATGCGGTTGGCAGGATTTCCTCGCCGTTCACCTTCTTGTGCGTGTGTTTGTTTGTGTACATGTGTATATGTGTGCGTGCGTGTGTGTACGTGTGTGTATGTATGCCTGCGTAATGTGCGTGCATGTGTGTGTATATGTGCGTGCGTGTGTGTGTGCATGTGTGCTTGTGTGTGTTCGTGTGTGTGTTTGTTCGTGTGTGTGTTTGTTCGTGTGTGTGTTTGTTCGTGTGTGTGTGTGTGTGTGTGTGTGTGTGTGTGTGTGTGTGTGTGTGTGTGTGTGTGTGTGTGTGTGTGTGTGTGTGTTAGCTTGTAGAGTCGGTTTTCTATTACTTTTGTGGGAGCTCTAACCAAATAACCCAGATTTCATGACTCGGTGTCCACATAGAAATCTTGTTAAATATACATCGATTTGACATTTAACGTTTTGAGTGTTTCGACAGAGCTTTAGGTACCCAAGCACAATAAATGTTTATTGGCCGTAATTGAATAATTTTATTTACACTGACCATGACAGGCTAATGCTATTAACGTAGTCCAGAAGGGGAGCTAGAGGAATTATGATTGTTGAAAGCCTACAAGTGGTCGTTGTTGTCACTTATAGAAGCATTGATGTCACTAGGTGCTGACCCTGTGGGTTTCACTTAACATTTGTGTCATACCATCATCATCATCATCGCCATTTTGTTGTCACTTAAAGGTCTTCCCATCCCCGGCCAGTTAGTTTTCTGTCCACTGTATTCACAGAGAGGCATTTGCAGCGGGTTTAGGCAAAGGAGATGAGACACAAGCGAGTCCTTTACTGGGTGAACTAGAACTTTTTTTTTAAGCTTAAGGTAAGGGGTAGACAGAGGTTTAGAAGAGAGAGGACCTTAAATGGAATGACAGAAGGAAAGAACAGACGGGGATGACACCCATTGTCTGGTTTCTTTTTAATAAGAGTGTTTTCACTTTTTTCGCTCTGTTTGTTACATGCGGCCCAAAGACCGTATTCATACCGTAGGTGGGTGAGCCATCCGCGGTGTCCAAATGTTTTGAGTTGGGTCAGGTCAGCCAGTGGCAACCCCCAAGTGAGGATGCGGTAGATCGTGAGGTTAGATCACGCCGTCCACGTGGCGTGCAGAGAGTTGAGGTTGGAATCTGTACGTGCTCTCACCCTCGCGTCCTCGAACTAGAACCTTCAAGACAACCGCCAAGGGCTCCGTCCATTACGCCCTCGCATTCCCCTAGGGGGTGTGGGGGAGTCATGTGAGGAAACAGCAGGGGGGGTGGAAGTCGAAGAGAACCGTGGCGTGACGACAGTGGGTTGGGGGAACCTGATTTACGAGTGACAAGAGTTGAGGAAGAGGGGCAGGGTTGGAAGAGTAAGAAGAAGAAAGAAAATGGGAGGAAAGTGAATGAAAATGTAGGAAGAGAGGTGAGAAGGAGTTGATGGCATATATCTAAGAGGAAGGAAGGGGACGAGGAGAGGGAGAGTCTGGTACGAGATGGAAGAGAGGAAAAGGTAAAATATAAAAATTTTAAGGGAGTGAGAGCGGAAGTAGGAGCGCATGAACATATAATTACATATATTACGAGAAATTAAGAATTTTTACTAAACTGTACGTCTCCATTGCGAATAGTAATCGTGTAAGAATTTATATCCATATGTATTATGCTAACGGACGGAAAGTGGAAGGGATGGGATTAATGAAGGAAGTAAACTTCCCGCTGATGTGATGGCAAGTATCACAGATCTAAGTTTCACAATTTACCTGACAAATCCGCAAGCAAAAATGCTATTTTTTTTTTTTTTTTTGAGCTAAAAATATTTGATTTTGTTTTTCATTCCTGACCTTGTTATGGACCGAAAGGTCTGTTGTGTGAATGACATCTGATTGCAAGTAATTGTAACTCATTATAACGATTAGTGCGAAAGGAGGGCAATAAGCTCAGAGAAGCAAGAGAGGTCATAAGTAAGCCCGTATGCACATCTAGTAAAAAAAAAAAAAAAAAAAAAAATCGACAGCAGCGCTTGTAAGCTACGCCATAGATCTACCGCCAGACGTTATCAAATAATTCTTACTTCGAGTCTTCTTGCTTCTTCTGGCGCCGTCCAATTCACTTCGGTGTCACCTCCTCTTTGCCCTACTTTGCTTAGATTAGGTAACCTGCGAGCTCGAGGCCCGCTAGCGGCGATCCGGCGCAGTAAAGTAAACACTGTACCTGCAGAAAGAGGGAGAGTGCCCGTGCCGTGCTATGTTGGGCTTGGCTCATTCATGATGTGACCCTGTTCACACAGGCAAATTCTTCGCAGACCCTTCCTCCCCTCCTCCCCTCTCTCCATCCCTCTCTCCCTCCCTCACTCACTCACTCACTCACTCCCTCACTTCCTCCCTCTCTCACTTCCTCCCTCCCTGTCTATTTCCATACATTCATCCATCCATCCACCTATCCCTCTCTCCCTCTTTTCATCCCTTATTCACTCTCACCCATACATGTATCCATCCATCCATCCATCCACCCGTCTGTCCATCCATCCATACATACATACATACATACATACATTCATTCATCCGTCTGCCTATTAATCCATCCATCCATCCATACATATATACATCAATCCATCCATTCATCCGTCTGTCCATCTGTCCATCCACCCATTCATCCGTCTGTCCATCCATCCATCCGTCCGTCCATCCATCCAACCATCTATCCATCCATTCATCCATCCATCCATCCATCCATCCCCATCCATCCCTTCTACTCCTCCTCGGTTATCTTTGATCATCAGTATAATGATCAGTATTGGAAAACGGTAATTGCCATCAGACCTGTGAGAAGCAGGACCATCGCCAGAAGGAATATCGCCATAACAGAATGCGTTAACGTCAAAATCATCTTGTTATAATAATTGTTCTCCTTAGCCTTGTTGTTATTACTATGTTGTTATTATTGTGTTCTCGTTTATAATTTCACTTTCTTCATTTCCCTTCTCTTGCTCCTTCTTTTATTTTTTAAGACTCCCTCCTACTCTTAATCTTCTTGTCTATTTTGGCCATCTTCCCTCCACACCTTCCCCTTTGCTTCTGTTTCTGTGTAATCTGCAGAACACTTAAAATGTGAGACGCTTTCGAGTCTGTGTGTGTGTGTGTGTGTGTGTGTGTGTGTGGTGTGTGTGTGCGCGTGTGCGCGTGCATGTGGGTCAACCTACCCCGTTGTCCTGAGACCCCTTGACCAGGTGATTATGTTCCGGTAACAGCACGTACTATTGTGAAGACGTAAACGCCGTCTCATCTAACCTGTTCACTGCCGTGATGCAACCTTTAGCTTAGGGAACTTTTACGTAACATCGGGGGCTAGAGGTTCCTGCCAACCCCACTACACCAGACGCCCCGGCAAAGCACGAAGAGACCTTTCTGATCCCGACAGCATCGTGAGGCTTCAGTGGGGGAGGAGTAATCGTCTTCCATCTTGTTGGCCTCCATCTCTTGTTTAAATCTTTTTATACATCTGGCTTCTATCATGTAGTCCAGAGTTTATAAGTCTTCTTTCTACGGTGTATGTATGGTATGAGCGTGGTCATGTAAACAACGACAAATTATAGGCTGTTCAATCTAATATGGTGAAGGGTTACGAAAGGTCAAATTTATACAATGATTCGATAATCTTGACGAAATGAACACATGAATACAAAGAAAAACAGATGAAGAAAGAATAGTTTATTGATCTCTCGTAATCGCAAATTAACAGAATGTGTGTGTGTGTGTGTGTGTGTGTGTGTGTGTGTGTGTGTGTGTGTGTGTGTGTGTGTGTGTGTGTGTGTGTGTGTGTGCGTGCGTGCATATGTATAAATATACATGTGCATATATTTCGCAGAAAATTACTCGGGAAATAAGTCACTATGATCCGAACGTTTTCGTCTATTCAGACACTTTCAAGGAAAACGTTCGGATCATAGTGTCCTATTTCTCGAGAGGTTTTCTGCGAAGTCTTACATTCACGCGTTTTAGTAAATTGTGTTGCATGTGCATATATGTATGCATATGTGCATGATTATAAGGTGTCACTAGATCACCTTAACCTAGTGTGCTACCAACTGTACTACGGGATGGATGTCAAAAGAGACCAGTTGGTCCCCCGACATCAGCTCCCCCGTGATGCAACATTGTAGCCTATTTCATCAAAACAAAGTAATGTCGTAGCACATTGGTAAAATAATACTAATTACCCACATTCAGAGAAGAATAGGCGAAAGTAAAAAGATCCATATATTTCGATCACTATCTGTGATCCTCTTCAGCAGATAGTGATCGAAATATACGGATCTTTTTACTTTCGCCTATCTTCTCCGAAAGTGGGTCATTAGTACTATTTCATCAAGTCCTATTTTATTCGGGAGAGCCATCCAACAAGTATATACTATGTATTCGGCTACACACCACACTCGTCCTAAAGTTCATGGGTTTTTTGTTGATCCAATTGGGCAAGGAATTAATTCTCCCTTACGTCATCAGTCCTCTTCGCCCTAGCATGCCCTCGGGCGATGGTGTCCAAATGGTGTTTACTACAAACCATGAGAAAGGAACCACCATTGCGGAATAAACTACAATAATCACCTGACAATAAAACTCTTTATAGAAAAAGGTAGCGACTTTATTTTTGTAGCGCTAAGCTCCAGGAGAATTGAAATTTTTAGATAAACGAGTCAATAATTTTCATTTGCTAGAAGACTTGAGCGGCGTCCTTGAAGTTTTCCGTTCCAAATTCTCCCCATGCGTTACTCATTCTATCAGAAACGGACTCGCTCTTCATTATATCTTCTACAGAATCTATCTTCATCCATGTCTTGGACACCAGAGTGCAGACGTGATTAGTTTACTTCAGGTTTTTACACTTTATTATGAGCAGCGCCAAAACAACCACTCTTCCACATCCATCTCGGTGAGGAACCGTAGAGAAAACCCAAGATCCATTTTTATACCCTTTTATGACGCACAATCTACATTGTAAAATGTAGATTGTGTATTTAGTAGGATGTTGGACTGGTATAGCTTGCGTGTGTGTTGCCTGAATACTACATCAGACGAACAAACCCGAGTTGGTGTAAGCAAACGTGAGTATAAAAACTTACTACGAACAGTACACATTTGTATTCTCACCCGTTATTTGAACTCTGATTTTTTTTCACGCGTGAAGCGAGCGCGGTACCACTGAGCCATCCGGGGATCATGGACACAGATGTGATCAGGGTGGTTAGCGAGTGTAACGAGAGGAGCTGCATTAATTAACGAGCAAATGACCGTCACAGGTGCGCCGCCTCTCGCTAGACAGGTGGTGGTTCTAACATTCTTACGGAAAATAAAAATAACAATGATAATAATGATAATAGTAATAATGATAATGACAATAATAGCGGTAATGACAGCAAAGACTGATAATAATAATGGCATGATGGTGATGATAATATTAGTAGTAATGATAATCGGAACAATGATAGTATTAGTAAAAGTGATAATATTAATTATAAAGATTAATGCTAATAATAATGATAGTAATGATAATAGTAGTAACATAACACCTGATCATCGCGGCACACATTAACGATTTTGTTTTGTATAGAAGGTGGAAGGTGAGGAGCGTTCGCCAGGAGGCGCTGAGTAGCTGCGGCCGAAACCGTCACCTTTGCCCTATGCACTCGGGCAACTAGGCGAAGGCGAGACCAGCACACGCTTCCGACTGCTCCACCGGTACATTTGTTGTGCAAAATGGACCACATAAAGAATTGTCACCTCAGAACGCCCACATGAAGAATCGTCACCCCATGAGATCCCACCTGAAGATTTGTCACCCCAGTACGCCGAATATCAAAAATTTTATAAAGATTAGATTCGGTTAGGTTAAGTTAGGTTAGGTTAGGTTGAATGAGGGTAATGCTTATTGTCAACTTACATAACCGAAGAATCGTAAACCCAAGATGGCCCACATGAAGAATTGTCACTCTATGATAGCCCACATGAAGAATTGTCACCCTGTCGAAGTCTGTGGTGACGATTCTTCATGTGATCCTGTAAAACTTCTAAGGATTTTTTTTTTTTTTTTTTTTTGCTCAGTTAAAGGTTAAACCTTTCCCTGCGAAGGCCTCAATCGATTGAGGCCTTGAGCCACCCGTTGAGTCCAAGGCTGACCTCTCTATTGCACATAAAAGCCTTCTTGCATGTGCAAGAGCGAAATCTATATATAGCGTCTTGGTAGCTGCATGGCCTGATCGTTTGTCACAGCAAAATGCATACAATGCTGGACAGTATGGTAAAGTTTATGGGGCAAAACTGTCAACACACTAAACGAGCAAGCGATTGCACTACTACGTCATGTCGCGTCGCCTGTGTGGGAAAGCTGCTGGACCAATCAACTCGCTTTTTTTTCCGCGCCACTTGACTGGCCAGCCAACCACAAACTGCCACTCCCACCCTCTTTGGTTTTTGATTGGCTGAAAGCAAATCCCTTGTTCTAATTATTTCAGACCATGTTGTAACCCTCTGAATGAGTAAGACGAGAATAACGGGACAATTTATTTAACAACACAGAGTTTGCACACTTTTTTGGGGGCAAGATATTTGTCTTTTATTTGTAGAAAATACGACTCAAGGTTAAAAGAAAATATTCGGAGAAAGAAAATGTGTGATCAAGACCGCCTTACAAAGAACAAAGGGGGCAAAGAAATCCAATATCAGAAGGTGGACTAGGAAGTGTTTATTTGATATAAACGAGGTCTTCCCATGGCATTCAATATATTGTTTACCAGTGTGCGCGTGTGACGTTTTTATAGTTGTGCTTACATATCCATAACCAACATACTCCCTCAGCTCTCTGGAAACTGCGGAGTTCTTCACGTGTTTCGTCCTGCCATGCAACAGGCAATCTCGTTCAGTTCTGGTACGGAAGCCGTCCCAAGTAGCTTTAACTTAACTCAGTTAATCGCATCCTGAAAGTGAGTTTGGTTACGTGAGCATATACATATACAAACGCCCAAGTCTTATGAAGCCGTGAACCTATAATGCCTTTCCTAAATCCTTCAGGTTTACCGTAGATATCCTTAACCAAGGTCTCACGATGGTCAGAACCCCGAAAAGGGGTCCTAAAAGGGAGGATGTAAGGTTTATTTTGATCCTCCAAACAACGGCCGAGGTTCTGGCCGTGTTTCCCTCCAGTATGGTATTGTTTGCCTGTGTGTTGTCTGACTACAGCATTAGGCGGACAAACCCAATTTATTGCAAGTATACGTACGTACAAAAACCTATTTCCAACAGCACCCATTTATATGTTCTCCCGTTATTTGAACTCTGATCTTTCTTAACTCGCACTCTCTGGAGGGACGCAAAGTGCAGGGTGACCTAATAGAGGTGTTCAAGTGGAGCAAAAGCTTTAACAAGGGTGACGCAAATAAGGTCATCTTGTTAAGACAACAGGGCAGGACTCGCAGTAATGGATTTAGATTGGGCAAATTTAGATTTAAGAAGGAAATAGGCAAGAACTGGTTTACTAATAGGGTGGTCAACGAATGGGATAGACTTAGTAACCATGTAGTGAGCGCTGAAACTATCGGTTGTTTTAAGAAACTGTTAGACAATATTATGGATGGGGATGACACATGGTAATGGACATGGAACTGCCTAATGTTAGCCTTATGGTCTCTTGCAGTCTCCTTTATTCTTATGTTCTTACGTTTCGCGCCTCTAGCGAGCGTAGTATCAACTGCCCCAGTCTATAAGAATGTCAATGCTAACATACTCGTACAAGTGCCAAATCCTTCGAAGGCAAGAGCGGTCAACTCTAACTGGATGGCACCGGATTCCATGACCTAACACGGGGCGCAGTTCTGGCCACCTTCCTATTTCCTCCCTTCCCTTCCCATTCCTCTCTCCTCTTCCCAACCACCTCCCTCTCTTATTCGTATCCTAATCCCTCTCTGCCTTCTCTCCCTCCTCCTCCTTCCCCTTCACCCTCCCACCACCCACGGTTTCCCCCGCTTCCCCCGATCCACCCACCATTCGCCACCCTCCCCCCTCCTTCTCCTCCTCCCTGTCCCAATCTCCTCCTTCCATTTGCCTCTTTATTTGGCTGTAGAACGAAGTATGACAGTTCGTACATATACGTCTATAAACTAACAAAGGGACACACCCACCCCACCCCCCGTCCCCTTCACTGCGTTCCGGTCCCGTGACAGTGGTGATGGTGGTGGTGGAGGTGGAGGTGGTGGAGGTGGAGGTGGTGGAGGTGGAGGCCTCTCTTCCTCCCACCCTCACCACCCTCCCTCCCTCCCCTCCTCTTCACTCTGTTCTCCCTTGGTCACATGTGGCGGCTCAATGTGCCTTTCTCGGAGTCGCGTTGCGCTTTAGGATGTCTGTGAATGCGTGTAATGAGCCGGACGTGTTGTTCTACTTGCTATGCCGTGTTGTACTCTGTGTGTATGTGTGTGTGTGTGATTCACCATGGTCCTTGGATCACGTGTTGGACTCGTGATCGACAGCTATTTCCCTCTCGGAAGAGAGCTCAGAGCTCATATATGACCGATCTATGGGTAATGCTGTGACCTTACAAACCCAACTCCCTGCCCACGAGTTAGAGTAACGACCCGCAACACATCGATACTGAAATTATTTCAGCCCTTGGCGGGATTCGAGCCCGGACCACTGTGTGTGTGTGTGTGTGTGTGTGTGTGTGTGTGTGTGTGTGTGTGTGTGTGTGTGTGTGTGTGTGTGTCTGTCTGTCTGTCTGTCTGTCCCACGTGATATCCGTGAGTCATGTTATGTCACAGAGGCACAACAGACCCCCCTCCTACTTCGTCCGATGTGTGTGGTCCGGCTTGTCCCTCGCCAAAGTGAATTATCCCACTCAAACCCAGAGACTCCTCATAACTTAACAACAACAAAAATCCTCTGATGTTAACCAGAACAAAATCGTAAGAGCCAGTCTACGGTTCGTCAGTCTCAGAACCTTATACACGTTGTGATCGAAACACAAGATTCAGATGAAGAAACTTACTGACGACAAAAGAACCTACTGAACCTAGCCAGAACAAAATCATGAAAGTGTCAGTATATTCTTCCTCGGTCTCCAAGGGAGGTATGCCCTTGGGGGCGCATCACGTGTCATGTCGACATGTCACTCAAGTGTCACATGATATCGCTGCGTATGTTTAGTGCTGAGGTTACCCATGTGATGTGATGTGATGGACATTTGGATTGATTCCGAGGTCGGTTGCCAGCCGTTTTGGGGTTTTAGGTTTCCAATAAGTGAA
>NC_134804.1:32737746-32747746 GCF_046742065.1 Oratosquilla oratoria | reverse complement strand
TTTCCTCTTTTCCTCTTCCTTTCTTTCTTTCCTCTTTTCTCCTCCTCTTTTCCTCTTTTTTTTTTTTTTCTTTCTTCCTCTTTTTTCCTCGCTTTCCCTCTTTCTCCCTCTCTTCCTCTTACTCTTCTCTCCTCTCTTTCCTCTCCTCTCTTTCCTCTTTCCACTTTCTCCTCTCTTTCCACTTTCTCCTCTCTTTCCACTTTCTCCTCTCTTTCCTCTGTCTCCTCTCTTTCCTCGCTTTCTCCTCCCTTCCTCTTTCTCCTCTCTTTCCTCTTCTCCTCTCCTTTCTCGTTTCCTCCTCTCTTTCCTCTTTCTCCTCTTTCTCCTCTCTTTCCTCTCTCCTCTCTTTCCTCTTTCTCCTCTCTTTCCTCTCCTCTCTTTCCTCTTTCCTCCACTCTTTCGCTTCCTCCTCTCTTCCTCTTTCTCCCTCTTTCTCTTTCTTCTCTCTTTTCCTCCCTTCCTCTTTCCTCTTCCTCCTCTTCTCCTCTCTTTCCTCTTATCTTCCTCTCTTTCCTCTTTCTCCTCTCTTTCCTCTGTCTCCTCTTCTTGCTCCTCCTTCCTCTGTCCTCTCTCTTTCCTCCCTTCCTCCTCTTCCTCTCCTCCTCTTTCCTCTTCCTCCGCTTTCCTCTCTTTCCTCCTCTTTCCTCCTCTCTTTCCTCTTTCCCTCCTCTTTCCTCCACTTCCTCCTCTTCCCTCTCTCCCTTTCCATCCTCCTCGTCCTCTCCCTTTCCTCTATCCTCCTCTCTTTCCTCCCTCTCCTCCTTCCTCCTCTGCTTCTCCTCTCTTTCCTTCCTCTCTTTCCTCCTCTCTTATCCCTCCTCCTCCTCTCTCTCCTTCTGCTACTCCTCCTCCTCATCCTTTCCTCGCTCCTCCTCTCTCTCCTCCTCGCTCCTCCTCTCTCTCCTCCTCGCTCCTCCTCTCTCTCCTCCTCGCTCCTCCTCTCTCTTCCTCCTCCGCCTCCTCCTCCATCCGCCTCTCTTTCCGCCGCCTCCTCCTCCTCTTCTTTCCTCCTCCTCCTCTCTTTCCTCTCTCTTCCCTCCTCGCGGTCCTTTCCTCCTCCTCTCTTTCCTCCTCCTCCTCCTCTCTTCCTCCTCTCTTCCTCCTCCTCCTCCTCTCTTTCCCTCCTCTTCCGCCTCCTCCGCCTCCTCCTCCTCTCTTTCCTCCTCCCCTCCTCCTCTCTTTCCTCCTCGTTCCTTCTCCCTCCTCTCTTCCTCCCTCCTCCTCTTCTCTCTTTTCCTCCTCCGCCTCTCTTTCCTTCCTCCTCCTCTCTCTTTTCCCTCCCCTCCGCTCGTTCCACTCTCCTCCTCCTCCTCCACTCTTTCCTCCTCCTCCTCTTTCCTCCTCCTCCTCCCTCTCTTTCCTCCTCCTCCTTCTCTTTCCTCCTTCTCTTTCCTCCTCCTCCTCCTCTCTCTCTTTCCTCCTCCTCCTCCTCTCTCTCTTTCCTCCTCCTCCTCTCTCTTTCCTCCTCTCCTCCTCTCTTTCCTCCTCCCTCCTCTCTCTTCTCCTCCTCCTCCTCTCTCTCCTCCTCCTCTCTCTCCTCCTCCTCCTCTCTTTCCTCCTTTTCCTCTTTCTCCTCTTTCCTCTCTTTCCTCTTTCTCCTCTCTTTCCTCCTCCTCTCTTTCCTCCTCCTCCTCTCTTTCCTCTTCCTCATTTTTCCCTCTTCCTCATTCTTCCCTCTTCCTCATTTTTCCCTCTTCCCTCCTTTTTTCTTCCTCTTCCTCCACTCATATTTCTACTCCTCTTCTTCCTTCTCTTCCTCCTCCTCATGTTCCATTTCCTTCTCTTCTTCCTCCTCCTCGTCTTCCTCTCCTATTTCTCTTCCCCTCTTCCTCCTCGTCTTCCTCTCCTATTTCTCTTCCCCTCTTCCTCCTCCTCCTCTTCTTTCTTCGCTTCTCTTACTCCTCCTCCACTTCTCCTCCTCCTCCACTTCTCCTCCTCCACTTCTCCTCCTCCTCTTCTCCTCCTCCACTTCTCCTCCTCCTCTCCTCCTCCTCTTCTCCTCCTCTTCTCCTCCTCTCTCCCCCTCCCCCTCTCCTCCCACTCCCCTCCTCTTCTTTCTCCTCCTCCTCTTCCTCACTTTTTCTTTCTTCGTTTTTTCTTCTCTTCCTCTTCTTCCCCCTCCTCCTTCCTCTTTATCCTCCTCCTTTTCCCTCTTCCTCCTTTTCTATTTCTACTATTCCTCCCTCCCCTGTTCTTCCTTTTCCTTCTTTTTTCTTGTTTTCCCTCTTGTTTCTCTTCCTCCTCTTCTTCCTATTCATCCTCTTCTTCCTCTTCTTCCTCCTCTTCTTCCTCCTCTTCCTCCTCTTCCTCCTCCTCTTCATCCTCTTCCTCCTCTTTTTCTTCTATTTTACTTGTTTTATTTTTCCTCCTCGCCCTCCTCCTCCTCCTCCTTCCTCCCACGTTCCGATGCGGGTCTCGTGTAGGGCATGGCCGAGTTGTGGTGTCAGTCAGTCAGTCCGTCGGCTCGGGGCGGCAACATCGGCGGCGCGGTGGTTGTTGCCTGTGAGTGATTTAGTGTGGCACCACAAGAGAGACGGTGCCCGGTCTGGTGTCATTCGGTGTTGGCACCACCTCGTGACCCGTCGTTGGTGTCATGTATTGTGTTTTGTGTCGCTTGTGCAATAATAGGGTTCATGGTCACGTGATTTGGTGGAGTCATTGATGTGTTAGTGACGGTCCAGTGATGCGTGTCAGAGGGCAGAGTGTCATTGTGGCAGGCGTGGTCTCGCTTCAGGTGACACAGTGTCAGAGATTCTATGGTGACGGGACGTTTCGCACGATTCTTGCATTGGGTAATATGTAAACACCATACTAATTGAGGCTTCCCTCTGGGAGATCCTTCCGGGCTGAAGAATCAAAGAATACATCGATGCTCCCTTTTCCCTGACGACTCGTAAACTGAAAGGGTCAGATTGAAAAAAATATATATATTACATAGAGTCTTGATGAACGTGAGCTGATGGGGAAACAGTGCGTCATAAGTGAGAGGCACAATCTCTTGTAGAGTCTGCCCCCGTCACCTGTTACTTGGTCTCCTCCGTGGTCCCCGAACTCACTCTCTAGCAGTTCGGGATATTTCGACGTTTCGTATGTAAGACATCGTCAAAGCCCTGGAAGGTGCTTGGTCGGGAGGTCCGGTTCTTCTGGCAATCAAAATAACAAATAGCAATGAAAGTTTTTAAGAAAGATCACAAATGAAGACAACAGGACAAGTGCACCTTTCACAGGAATGATGTCGATGCTGATATCACTATAGAGCTTGGTTTGAAAAAATGTTACATTTATGGTGAAAGTTGATAAATGATCACAAACTTCTAAAGTGATATGGATTTGATTTAATTCTTTCATTGTCGGACATCAGAAAGAAGGGGCATGCTTCCTTGACGCAGTGTTTTGAAAATTTTAGAAATTATATATTTTCCTTTATTTTTTCTTTTCTTTTTTGTAAAAAAAAAAAAAATACTGCAGTCTCACGAATATTAACATTTAGTGTTCTAGTCCGACAATAAAAGTGTTCAGAGTTCTGTACAGGAAGAACATATGTCCGACTCAGGACGTGGTTGATGCAAAGTGAGATGAAAACTAAGACAAATGCAAATGTTATTGCGGTGACTAGTGCTTCTTCAGACGATAGTGCATAATACATAGTGAATAGTTTTACAACAGTGAATGAGAACAGTTTGATGTTTCCTCGTAATGTATAAAAGGTTACTGAATAGTGGTTTGATGGGTTCCAACTGCATACAGTACTTAAGTGATAAGTAATGCTTAATGCTTAAGTGTCTAAGTGGAGCTTAAGTGGTGGAACATTTAATGCTGCCTCACACATTAGTGACGAGTGACGAAACTTAGACATGGATCCTGGCTTGACGTCTGCGTTAGGTGTTGTGTCTTGAATATCTCCTCAGGATTTACGACTTCAAAGAGGATTATGTCTTCCACGAAGAAGAACACGAGCGTGACGTGCGCTGTGCTGCGTTAATGGATCTTGATTAACTGTGGATGGAATCAGTGAAGGTTTTTATCAACACTGTCCATTACTGCATTGACGTATTGTACCGTACCATAGGGTCGGTTTTTCTCTTTAAGGTGGATCATTGGATCCTTGGATGCAATCGTACGACTATACTGGATTTATTGGGTTCAGTTCATATCGTAGACACTGTTTTCAATAGATTGTGCCATAGATAGATATTGTGTATATGAGTTTATCAGAACAAGGTCATTTCCAGGAAGTATGATAGGTGATAGCAACACCTTTGCATTTTTATCGCTGCACCTCTTTCTAATCTCTGATAAGTATGATAGTAACTCGATGACCTCGAGAGGTTCACGGTATGACATCAATGGAAGACACTCAACAGCTATTACGACTTAGGTCCTGATGAAAATGTTAGACAATGTTCTCGTACTTTGCCCCATGCTTCACATGTAGAAAGCCTAGTACCTTTTACGCCCTCTTTGCTTCCCGTCCCTCTCCTCAGTGATATCCCTAACTTTGTCATTTCAGCCTCTGTTAGCCCGTACGGCTTCTCCCACACCTAGAGAAGATCATTTTTCCCCTAAAGGATACCAATGACAAAGCATGACAAGAGTTTCTCCAGGCCGCACTCGGGCCTGATACAGTAAAAAATAGATAAAATTAAATGAGTAGATAAATGAATTAGATAAACAAACATGAATAGATAGATATACAGATGAATAAATAAATAAGTAAATGTATAGATAAATAAACAAATATGAATAAATATGTAGATAAAGAATAGATGAATAAATGAACAAATGAATAGATAAATACAAATAAAACCAAACAAGAATATTAAGAAAGCAAACAACAGAAGAACTGTCGAAGTCACAAGATCATAATACCAGTTCTAGAATCCTATTTAATTTCTCTGGGACATAGCCAGAATACTGAGATCATTTAATTTCCGTGCACCATTCCGGTTAATCCTTACAGAGTCACGTGACCATGAAACCTTTTTCTTAACTCTTCCACCCCTCGTCGCCTCTGGATCTTTCCCCTGTTATGACGCCGACGTCTCGCGCTATCCCATGGTCCCGCTGACCTTCGACATTCGACCCAACCTTCTTGACACGGGCAGACCTCTCCTTTCCCTCCTGCCCTCCTTCCCTCCCTCCTCACCTTTCTATTTATCCTTTCCATCCTACTTCCTTCCCTCCCTTCCATCTGTTCGTCTATCAATTCCTTTCTTCCCAACTCCACACTCCCTTTACTCCTTTTCCTTCTCCCTTCTTCCTTTCTTCCCTCCTTCCGTCTGTCCGTCCATCGATTACTTTATCCCCGTCTCCGTCCTCCCTTCACTGTCTCCCTTCCTTCCTTCCTTCTCTCACCTCCCCTCCCCCTCCCCCTCCCCCTCCTTGCCCCCTTTTCCCCCTCACCTTCATACACGTCCCCCTCGCCCGTCCCTTTCCCGTCTCGTTCTCAGATGACCATAAAAGCGACCACGTCTTCGCCAATATCCTCTCTCTTCCTTCTCCTTTTCCTCATTTCCTCATTTTCTTCCTCTCCTCCTCCTCTTCTTCATGCTTTTCTTCTCCTTCCTCTGCGCTTAGATATGTTCATCCATCCATCCACGACTATTGGCCAGTAAGGATTCTTCTGTCCAGCATAGCAACTTACCCACACAGAAAACAAGTTCTTGAGACACGGACGGACAGACGGACAGACGGACGGACAGACGGACGGACGGACGGACGGACGGACGGACGGACAATCTAACCTAGCCGTACTTTCAACCACCCACCACCTCACCCGCACGCCCACTCGCCCACAATTGCACCCACTACAGCACCCTCCAACCATTTGCCCTTGTTTGAGAGAAATCACTCAACCTGTCAGCCAATCGAGACCAGGACAGGACATCTGGCCCACAAAGATTTACCAGAAGGGTCTTCATATGGGCACGGAAGAGGAAGAGGAGGAAGAGGAAGAGGAAGAGGAAGAGAAGGAGGGAGATGGTGAGTGGAAAGGAGTGTGGAAGTATAACATGGGTTGTGCGTTCTCAATTTGCCTGTCTGTGTTTGGGTTTGTGCTTTTGTGTTTGAGTGTGGTTTCGTTTGAACGTGTTTGTAAGTGTACGCTGGACTCGTTGGACTCGTGATCGACAGCCATTTCCCTCCCGGAAGAGAGCTCAGAGTTCGCATATGACCGATCCATGGGTAACGCTGTAACCCTACACGCACACACACTCCCAACTCCCCTCTCACGACAGTTGGAGTAACAACCCGCAGCGCATCGAAATATGAAATTATTTCAGCCCTGGGCCGGATTCGAACCCGAACCGCCGTAGTGGCAGCCGGGAACTCTACCATTGTGTGTGTGTGTGTGTGTGTGTGTGTGTGTGTGTGTGTGTGTGTGTGTGTGTGTGTGTGTGTGTGTGTGTGTGTGTGTCGGACATAGTTTGGGTTCATGAGATGATTCATACTGTATAGTGCTTGTTGGTGAGTGAGATAAAGTGGGACGTAAGGGAGTGGGAAAACTGGGGTGATTAGGGTCTACAATTACGTTATGGTTAGAAGAATTAGTTGTATGAGAGGCGTGATGCAGTTAGGGTGAAGAGGAATATGAGGGTGTGTTTGTTGTGCTAAGGGTGAAAGGAAACGATGGATAGAGTGAGAGGACTGATGGATGGGAAGGGATGAGGAAAATAAAAGGAAAAGGGATAGCAAAAAATGGAGGAAAAAAAGTAGAAATGAAAGGAGACGGTGAGTAAAGAGAGAGAGAGAGGGAGAGAGGTGGGAGTGAAGGAGGGAGGGAGGGAGAGAGGGAGGGATGGAGGGAGGGATAGAGGGATGGAGGGGAGAGAGGGATGGAGGGAGAGAGGGATGGAGGGAGAGGGGGGGAGAGAGGGATAGAGGGATAGAGAGAGGGATAGAGAGAAGGATAGAGAGAGAGGGATAGAGAGAGAGAGGGATAGAGAGAGGGATAGAGAGAGGGATAGAGAGAGGGATAGAGAGAGAGAGAGAGGGATAGAGAGAGAGAGAGGGATAGAGAGAGAGAGAGGGATAGAGAGAGAGAGAGGGATAGAGAGAGAGAGAGGGATAGAGAGAGAGAGAGGGATAGAGAGAGAGAGAGGGATAGAGAGAGAGAGAGGGATAGAGAGAGAGAGAGGGATAGAGAGAGAGAGAGGTGATAGAGGGATGGAGGGAGAGAGGGATGGGAGGGTAGAGGAAGGGAGGGAGGCATAGAGGGATGGAGGGAGGGATGGAGGGATGGAGGAAGGGATAGAGGGATGGAGGGAGGGATGGAGACATGGAGGGAGGGAGGGAAGGATAGAGGGATAGAGGCATGGAGGGAGGGATGGAGACATGGAGGGAGAGAGGGACAGAGGGATGGAGGGAGGAATGGAGGGAGGGAGAGAGGGATGGAGGGAGGGAGAGAGAGAGAGGGATGGAGGGAGGGAGGGAGGGAGGGAGGGAGGGAGGGAGGGAGAGAGGGAGGGAGGGAGGGAGGGAGGGAGAGAGGGAGGGAGGGAGGGAGAGAGGGAGGGAGGGAGGGAGAGAGGGAGGGAGGGAGGGAGAGGGAGGTGGAGGGAGGGATGGAGGGATGGAGGGAGGGATGGAGGGAGGGAGGGAGGGAGGGAGAGAGGGGGAGAGAGAAATGGATGGGGAAGGAAATGAGTCAGAAGGAGAAACAACAAAGTAAATTAGACTAGATATGATGGAAAGGGAAGACGAGAAAAAAAAAATTATACGATGAGGCAGAAGAGACGACGAATCGAGCATTTACGTCTTTACCACCATCATCGACAGCCTCGTCTTTCAAACCCAAGAGTTGTTCTTGGCAGGTTCGACAAGAATTTATCGTTATTTTGATTTTCCAAAAGAAATCGGATGCTCTTTTGTCTTCGTTGCTATCCTTGGGGATGAAAAATCGAGACCAAGAGATGTTCTTGGCAGGTTCGACAACTTATGTTTATCTCGACAGATCAAAGAAACCGGATATTCTTTGACATTCCCTCTACTTCCATTTGTGTATCTGAAAGGAGAGTCTAGTTCCGCAGACCCCTCTTCTGACATGCTTTTGTCCTCGAAGGTCCACAAAGAATTTGATTTACAACCCGTGAGCATATATCAAAAACTAAACACCGTAAATGACATTTTGATAGTGATCGTTCTCTCAAACATGCGATGATGACGTAGAAAGCGTGCTAGTCTCGTATTTGCTCAATTGTGGGCTCGAATCCCGCATTCCTCTCCAATTCCCAGAAGTGACTATTACCTGCCCCAAGAGACCAGACACATTCTTTAGGGCAAAGGTGACGGCTTCGGCCGTAGCTACGTGTCTACTGACCTTGGTACCTCACCTTCTTCATCCACAGAACAACATAACATAAATTTCGAAATGTATGTTCATGGTCACCATTTGACCCACATAAGACGTTTCAAGGATACAGAAGCAAGCAAATCTCCTCTTCCCCCCACCCTCATTATCGTAACAGACGAGGCGACTGGTCTGTACGTAGTGTATATTTAATGTTGGCAATGACGCCAGGGATCGGTCTTGCATGAATGATTACCTCGTTTCATGCACAGCCATGTCGGACTGTACGTGATGGTAATTGGCCAGCAGCTTTGCACTTCTCAGCTGTGGTAGCCAGTCGCAAGTCGTTTTTGGCAACTGTTATTGGTATATAACTGCCCAATTCCAGGGAATTGGTGTTAATGTGAGCAATATATCATCTACTTCTATTTTGAGGAAGGAGAGTTGTCTGTCACGATCGAATTAATGAGTTACTATTTATTATAACGAAAAAAACCTGTCGACAGGAGATCTTTCAGCTCATAATGAGGTCGGGTATAAAAACAAATCAAAACTTAGGTGTTTATTCAAGTGTTTTATAAAACTTCGAAACTTCAAACTGTATTGCCTTTGGAAGAAGTTTATTTCATTCAATTGATAATCTGCGAAATGGTTTCTATTTATTTCTCAATTTGGTTTCTATATCTTGACAGCTTGAAGCTGTTGTTTCTCGTCCTGTTAGTACTAATCGATATAAGTATATAAGTAGATATATCAGTAACTATAGTATTTCAAATAAAGGCATCAAAGATATCTTCAACTGGGATTATCTTGTGTTGTGGAAAAGCAAGAGGATGTAGACACTAGTCCTAGAAATGGACGAAGGAGAGGAATGATAAGATATAGATAGATAAAGAAAGAGAATGAGAGACAAAGGAAGACAGACACAGAGAGACAGACAGACAGGGTGACACAGAGAGAGATAGATTAGAAAGATAGAGGATAGGAAGAGAGAGGGTAGAGAGTGAAAAATAAGATAGCAAAAAAGAGACTAAAGAGAGAGAGACTAAGGAGAGAGAGAGACAGAAGCAAAGATCAAATGGACAGGAATGGAAAGAAGATGCATGCACGCCCACGACGGCTCGAATTCCCTCCTTCCTTCGCTCCCCCTCGTTCCCTCCCTCGCTCCTTCACTCCCTCGCTCCTTCACTCCCTCGCTCCCTCGCCCCCTCTCGCTCCCTCTCTGGCTCCTTGTGCGTGAAAAACGATCTGTAACTGGGGACAGACGTGGCGATGCCTTCGCTCGCTCTCTAATCTGCCCAGATGGTGGCCGGCCGTCCTGCACTCCCGGCCCTATTCAGACGGACACAGAATTGAGTTCACTTGAGATGGACATACAGATCTCTCTCTCTCTCTCTCTCAATCAGGGCTCTTAGGGTTTGAGTGTATGCATGCAAAAACGTGCAAGCATACGTACATGTAAAGGCCATTTCTTTAATATGAACAGTTCGTATATATACACATACATCATGCATATATTCGTGCATACTATATATATGTATATATATATAATATATGTATATATTATATATATATATATAATTATATAATATGTGATTCACCATGGTCTTGGATCACGTGTTGGATTCGTGATCGACAGATATTTCCCTCCGTATATGAGCTCAGAGCTCATATATGGCCGATCTATGGGTAATGTTGTGACCTCACACGCAC
>NC_134804.1:32730246-32735246 GCF_046742065.1 Oratosquilla oratoria | reverse complement strand
ACAGATTATAACAAAGATCGTAATTGACAAGATGGTTGATTGACATTTCCGCTTAAGAAACAACGTACTCGATCTCGATGTCCGATTATAGTAAAGGTGGCCGCACACTAGGCATTTCTCGCTAGCATGCTACTTGCTTTTGCTTCGTCGTTTGAGTAGAAACGACTTCAGTTACGATATTTTGTTGTTCAAATTTCCAAATGTCAAATTGCTCTTGCGTCATACAGCGAGAAGCCTAATGACTAAGAGAAGTTAAACTTAGAATACGAATGTTAGACACTTTGTTGAGATGTTCTTATTTCGAAAATCTAGAATATTGTAACCGAAGTCGTTCCTACTCAAACGAAATAGCAAAAGCAAGTAGCATGTTAGCCTAGTGTGCCGCCACGCAAGAGTATGTGAAGGGCATTCGAAGTTTGCACTTGAGGTGAACCTAGATATGCCGAGCAAGATGACTCAGCCTAGAATTAAAAACCTAATGAAGGTAATATAGACTGATAAATATTCAGTCTATGTGCATTTCGAAATAGTGTGCGTCTGTGCATGTGTACATGCATGAGCGCGCGCGCGTGTGTGTGTGTGTGTGTGTGTGTGTGTGTGTGTGTGTGTGTGTGTGTGTGTGTGTGTGTGTGTCTGTGTGTGTGTGCATATCTGTGCCCCTCATGTTTCAAAGGAAATACTTCACTCAGGTTCAACTCCAAGTTAACCTGATACTGCCTATCTAATCTCTTTTCACGTTCAATTTTCAGTAAAAAGAAGAGAGAGAGAGAGAGAGAGAGAGAGAGAGAGAGAGAGAGAGAGAGAGAGAGAGAGAGAGAGAGAGAGAGAGAGAGAGAGAGAGAGAGAGAGAGAGAGAGAGAGAGAGAGAGAATGGAAAGGAGCTTACAACTGGATTTTCTTTTGTACAACGAATTATCATTTGTACACAAACTATTACGTCATCGCTTGTTTACTTATTTCTTTCATTTCTATTTTTAAATAATTTATATATTTATTTTGTTTTATTCAGCCATCTATTTGGTTATCTATTTACTTATGTCTCTGTTTACGTGATTAATATTTATTTATTTATGCCTTTTGTTGGTACCAGGACACAACATCAAGGACACATATTTTATATACTTTTTTATTTCTTATCAGTTTTTTACAACACCTGCACCTTAATTTTTGTTTCTGAGTTTTTATATATTCTTTTATCGTTTTCAGAATCCGGGACAGTTTTTAGGTTTCCGTGCCACAAAAAAATCGTTTTATTATTGACACTTTCTTCTGTAAACTAAGTGCATGAAAATAATCCAACGCCACAGGCTCTCAGACGGAGCCATCTTGCAGATGAAACCGATGATTCCCACGAAAGCTCTAAAAAGCGATCTAGAAACAAATGCGAAACGTTTTGACCGAATCACTTTCAGAACATTAAGAAATATATCCGTGTGTTTGCATATCGAAGTCTTCTGAAAGAGGAGACCTTGTCCGGAAATCGCCTCAAGACTAAAAGAAAAAAACAAAACAAAAAAAAAAGGAAATTTCGTGAAGAAAAACATCCATCCCTCTCGCAAAGAAAAGAAGCAAAAAGGACATCTGCGGGGGGTCGCCGAATAGGAGAAGAAGAGGACAACAGAAACGAGGGAGGACAAGAACAAAGAAGAGGAGGTCCGCGCCAGGTCGATGCTAGGCGATGTTCTCGACTGGGACACAGGATTGGTCCTTCTCCATCTCATAGCGCGCACTATGGGACTTCGGGGATCCAAGGTAGGTGTCTGTGAGGTGTTCCCACGTATAAAAAGGGGAAATGGACGAGACGAGGGTGCCCGGGAGTAAGGGGGAAGTATGAGGAGGAGCAAGAAGAGGAGAAGGGGGTGGAGGGGGGCGGAGGGAAGAATCCGGAGGAGGAAGTGTAGGAGGTGGAAGAGGAGGAGGAGGAGGAGGAGGACCAGCAGGAGCAACAACAGCGAAATGAGATGAGAAAAAGGAGGCCGGAGGGAGAAGAGAGTAAAGAAAAGGAAGATAGTGAGGGAAGTATATGCCATTTTTTTTCTTTTTTTTTCAGAAAAGGTATGTAGATAGGCAGGGAGGAAGGGAGGGATAGTAAAAGGAGTATTGGATTTAAACTGGACAAATTTAGATTTAAGAAGGAAATAGACAAGAATTGGTTTACTAATAGGTTGGTCAACGAATGGAACAGACTTTGTAACCATGTAGTGAGCGCTGAAACTATCAGTTGTTTTAAGAAACTGGTAGACAACTTTATGGATGGGGATGACAGGTGGTAATGGACATGGAACTGCCTAGTGTAGGCCTCATGGTCTCTTACAGTCTCCTTCATTCTCATGTTCTTATGTTCTTATATAATAGGAGAAAATAAGAAGAATATGTGGAAGAAAATAATAGGGAGGAGGAGAAGAAATAGGTGGAGAAGGGGAATGGGAAGGTGAAAGGTGTTGAAGGAGGTCCCCATCTAAGGAAAGAACCTAAAGGACTCTCATTTCTTCGTTCATGACCGACCTTACCCCGAACTCCATTACCGTTGTTTCAAAAGAAGAGAGGGAGGGAGGAGGGGTAAAGAAACGATCCGACCTAGTTACGGACCAAATGGTCTCTTGTCTGAATGCTCTTCCTTTGTAATCCTTTGTAATGGGAAGAATGTAAGGAAGAGGATGGGAAGGAAAGGAGGAGAGGTGGAATGGAAAAAAAGAGGAGTTGTAAGGAAAAAGGGGGACCAACTTGTTAGTATTCGCTCTTGGGTGTCTGTTTACGACCTACTGTGCCTTCTTCGCCATCGCGATTGTGGTGAGAGATCCTCCACGAACACAGAAACCAACTGGAGCAAGGCGTAATTAAGCCGGGTTTTCCCTCAGCTGAATAGAATCATATGATGGTAGCCGGAATATACGTATACAAGTTGTACATAGTGATTGGGTTAAGGTAACAAAGGAAGGAGGAGGAAGAAAGAGTAGAGTTAGAGCGATAAAGAAAACGGAGAAGATGAGGGAAGACGTGGAGAATAGGGAGAAGGAAAGAAAATATATATCCTAGAGAAGGAACTTTAGAGGAAGTAAAATAATAGGGAAGGAAGATGAAAAGGGCTTACATTAATGAAACAGAAAGGAAGAAGGAGAAACGAGGGAGATGAAGAGAGGAGTGCGTGAGAGGCTATGGATGGTAGATGATGAAGACAGGAGGCTGTAGGAAGAGGAAATGAGTCACGGGTCTTCATTGAACTCCTTCAGGCCGGCATCACACTCTACAGGTTCCTCACTGTGCTGTGCCTGACGATTTCGTTCGTCTGTGAAATCGATTGCCCTTGTGTTGAAGTGCTCAAGATGCGGGCTGCCGTGGGGCACTGTCAAGGGCAGGGCTGCCTGGAGGGGCTCCAGGTGTTTTATGAAGGAGAGGCGCCGTGGAAACAGGTGCACGGTGTGGCGTGTCCTCTGTTTCATTATGTCCCTTCAACCTGGTGATAAACTCTATAGGTTTTACTATGGCTAAATCCAGGTGTTTTATGATGAAGGTGAGAGGCGCCGTGGAGACAGGTGCACGGTGTGAGGTGTCCTCTGTTCCATTATGTCCCCTCAACCTGGTGATAAACTCTATAGGTTTTACTATGGCTAAATCCAGGTGTTTTATGAAGGTGAGAGGCGCCACGGAAACGGGTGCACGGTGTAAGGTGTCCTCTGTTTCATTATGTACCTTCAACCTAATGATAAACTCTTTAGGTTTTACTATGGCTAAATCCAGGCGTTTTATGAAGGTGAGAGGCGCCGTGGAAACAGGTGCACGGTGTGGCGTGTCCTCTGTTTCATTATGTCCCTTCAACCTGGTGATAAACTCTATAGGTTTTACTATGGCTAAATCCAGGTGTTTTATGAAGGTGAGAGGCCCCGTGGAAACAGGTGCACGGTGTGGCGTGTCCTCTGTTTCATTATGTCCCTTCAACCTGATGATAGACTCTGTTGGTTTTGCTAACGCCAGTCGTTTTTATCAATTTCGAGTGGAGTCTCCATACTAAGAATTTTAACTCGCCAACGCTCAGAGGTGTCTTTCTAAGCTACATAAAATACTCTGGTGATACCCAGAACAAAATATCAAAAGAGTGACTCTAGGGTTTGATGAGTTACGCTCTCAAACTCTATCACTGAGGCACTATTGAAGGATACACGTTTTCTATCGAGCGCGAAGTGATTATATTCAGTTGACGAGGTAAAATGTCGAACAATTATACATATGGCTGTGTATCTTAGATGGTGAGCGTTGTGGCTCAATATTTTAGGGCGCCGGCATCTGGAGGCGAGAGCCTAGATCGATGGCGGTTCGAATTCCGCTTGAGAGTCAACCTGTAACACGCAATTTCAGGAGGTGCATAGTTTGATCCTAAATCCCAAACTCTAATAAAAGCGCCTTCTCCTGTTGCGGGTAACGACTGAAAAGATAAGAACCTATTTTCTTAAATAGAAAATATACTACAAGGATGTCTGTGGAGTCGGATCATGTACTCTTTGAAAGTGATGCAGGTAAAACAGTAGGAATACAAAAGTTTTTGACAGGTGTGCATGTGTGTGGTGGGAATAGGACTGCGAGTGGGAGGTGATGTAACTTGGTGTAAACTGGATATTGATATGAAAAAATTCACTTTTTGATGCGTCATGCAGACGTGTCTGAAGTCTATGCAAGTGGGAAAGGCTGCGTTTGTCTCGAGAGGCTCCGCAGGGGGCCACAAGTGGCGGTGAACGGTATGGGAGTAGAGGCAGGTGTCATGAAAGGTTTTCAAGTGTAGTATGAAGGTTTACAGTTGCAAAATGTTGATAGGCATGATGACGAGGCTATGATGACCACATGTCCTGCAGATGTGATAGGATATACAGTGAATAAGAAATGAAGTGGAAGGTGTTAGAAGAGGTGCTACAAGTGTTGTAGAAAGATTATAGGCGTTACGGAAGGACTGTAGGCCCGATTGGTGCACATGGGTGATTATGGTCAGGCAGATGCATGATAGATAGGCC
>NC_134804.1:32702746-32720246 GCF_046742065.1 Oratosquilla oratoria | reverse complement strand
CGAGCTATTTGTAGACAGCTTACTGAGGAAGACCGAGTCGGTCGAAACGTATAAGCAATAAAAGAGATCCAGCCCATCATAGCTTGTTCTTCCTCCACCCACACTCTCATCTGTCAAATCCATTTATTTAAACGTAGAAGTTTTATACAAAAAATATTGGTGGTATTTTCGGTGCGATGATTCAAAATGTGCGAAAATCACTTATCTGTTTTCATATCCATTTTTACTTTTTTTTCCTAACCGTAAAGGATTACATGATTTTCTATACGTAGGGGTACGGACGTGGGTAGAAGAAAAGTTGGCGGAGATGCATTGGAACACTGAAACTATCGGTTATTTTAAGAAATGCTTAGATAACTTCATGGATGGGGATGACAGGTGATAATGGACATGGAACTGCCTAGTGTAGGTGTTATGCTGTCTTGCGGTCTCTCTCATTCTTACGTTATGTTATGTTCCGCTGAATTTGCAACAAAATAACCTCTAGAAGAGAGACTGATTTTGTTGCTAAATAGACTTTTTTCTTTCCTGAACTGAAATTTTATACAGTGTTCATCTTCTGTTAGATGTTCTAAATAATCTACTAATTTCATGAAGAATTAGATAAGTTATCAAGAAAATAGTTTAAAAAAAATGAGTTTTCCATAGACCACTCTCTCTCTCTCTCTCTCTCTATATATATATATATATATATACAGTATATATATATATATATATATATATATATATATATATATATAATATCCAGTAAAAACACTAGAGACGTATGTTCTACAGATGCAAGGTAATCGCTAGGAAAAGAAACGACCGGAGCAGAGCGCTTTCGTGTATTACATCTTCAGTGCAGAAATACATAGTGCAAACGAATATCATATACAGTACGGAAAGGGTGACGTGGACACAAGGGATCCATGTGTCAACGGTGGGAGAAGGTAGTAACCAAATATCATATTGACAAAATATCATAGGAATGTGGGAAGGTCTCCATGGGTAAAAGATGAGGATCAAATGTCTAATAATTCTTACATTTGGAATATATTTGCTATTTCTTTACAAATATAATGATCTATTTTATACAATCCTAAATTAAAATTTAAATTAGTATGGTCTGTCGATTTAATTAAGCTACTTTCAATTATGTTCCTTTCGACAATGTTATTGTTGAAAGTAATCAAACTAGCATTATCCCAATCGATAGGGTGATTAAAAATAGAACTTTAATTGTTCCCATATTTTACACATTTTATATGTTTAATTATAACATCTTTAGCCAATTGACCAATGTAGAACTCGTTACATATTCTACAAGGAATTTTAAATACATACCCTTCTTGGTATTTTTTTAATTATTCATAAGGTATTATTAACAATGCTATTATTACTGAAGGCTACGTTGATATTAACGTGCTTGAGTAAAGTGGGGACGTTCACTAAATTTTCTTGGTAGGGTAACACTACTTGTGTTCACGTCCCCTTTTCCCTACTGTATATTATGTTTGTACTCTCTATGTATTTCTACACTGGATATAATACACGAAAGCGCTCTGCTCCAGTCGTTTCTTTTCATACTGGTTATCTTACATATGTGTGTGTATATATGTATATATGTATGTATATATATATATATATAATAATGTATATACATTATATATATATATATATATATAATATAGCATATGCATATGTACATGCACTTTATATGTACATTCGAAAGTAGTCTGTGTACAAATTCTTCCATTAGCCTTTAAGAAATCTCTTCGCAATTAGTATTAAACGCTGTTATTGACTTTTTTTCTCTCTTTCGCAGGTGGGTGAGTGCCCTCGAGACGCCAGAAGCCAAAGGTTCTCCGTTCGCCTCTCTCAGTCGTACAACTGCAGGCGAAGTCCCTCGTAGAGAGGTAGGGAGGAAGTATAAATAGTTCATAGCAACCATGCAGTTCAATTCCCTCGTAGAGAGAGGTAGGAAGAGTTATAAATAGATGATAGCAACCATGCAGTCCAAGACCATCGTAGAAAGAGGTAGGGAGGAACTATAAATAGTTCATAGCAACCATAGGGGGTTTGGTCACTAGGGTTCTGCAGGTCTTTGGCCAACTTTGAAAGACTCGAGTTTAGTCAACTTACTTTCCTTTTCCTCCTTTTCTTCTTTTCATACTCTTAATATTCTCTTTCCTTTATCTAATCTTCCTCCTTCTCCTCCTCCTCCACCTCCTCCTTCTCCTTCGCCTCCTCCTTCTCCTTCGCCTCCTCCTCATCCTCTTCCTTTTCCTCCTCCTTGTAACTTCTCGACCACCCGCTTCTTCAACTCTTCTCCCTCCTTGTCCTCTTCCTCCCGCACTTCCTCCCCTTCTTCCTTTCATGATGGTCACGTCGAGTATTTGTGTGAAGAAATGCATGCAAGCATACATATATACGTACATGCATATATACATATATATACATATATAATATATATATAATAGATACAGATATATACATACAGATATATACATACAGATATATATACATACAGATATATATATATATACATACAGATATATATATACATACAGATATATATATACATACAGATATATATATACATACAGATATATATATACATACAGATATATATATACATATATACATATATGCATATATGCATATATATGTATATATAATATATATATACATATACATGTATACATATATACATGTATACATATATACATACATCTATACATATATACATATACATAAATGCATACACACATATACATACATGCATACACAAATATACATGCATATATACATACACGCATACACAAATATACATGCATATATTCATACATGCATACACACATATATACATACATGCATACACACAAATACATACATATATACATACATGCATATACACACATACATGCATATACACACATATACATGCATATACACACGTATACATGCATATACACATACATACATGGAAACATACATGCATACATGCATACATACATACATGCATACATATATGCATACATACATACATGTACATACATACACATATATACATAAATCTATTTCAGAAGTGTTTCCGGCCTGTCCTAAGTGATTCTCCTTCAAGTAAACCATTTCTGAATGGTCGGCCTCCCTCTCCCCCGTCCCTGGGTTTTTCGCTTGCATGTGCACATACTCACACATACACACATGCGTACACATACCCCATACTCGTACATGCTTGAATGTAAGTACACATATGCGTACGCAAACGCACAAACGCCTGCACACATGTATATACACATACACATACAGAAATACATACATAAATGCATGCACATACACAAAACAGGCTTAATTGGTGTGTCTGTGTGTGTGTGTGTGTGTGTGTGTGTGTGTGTGTGTGTGTGTGTGTGTGTGTGTGTGTGTGTGTGTGTGTGTGTGTGTGTGTGTGTGTGTGTGTGTGTGTGTGTGTTTGTTTATGTTTACGCGTGCATGCAAGAGCGTGTGAGCGTTTGAGCATCTGTGTACACATGTGGCCACGTGAAAAGAAAAGATCTTTTGTCGAGAAAAATTCGGAGCCACGAGGTCTGAAAGCGCAGTGAGGGAGGCTACATTGTTACATAAAGGATCCAACTGTTGTAACAGCGAATTAGTCTAAAGAGGCAAGGAGCTGCTCCTACCCCACCCCCAACCCCTCTGGGATCCATTCACTTCCCTCACTTGACCAGAGAGTTTAGGAGGGAGGAGAGAGAAAAGAAGTTTCTTCTTGTTTTATTCTTATTCTTATTCTTATTATTATTATTGTTTTTATTCATGCTCTTATTTGTATTCTTATTTTTCTTTTCTTATTCTTATACTAATTATTATCATCATTATCATTATTCTTAGTCTTAGTCTTGTTCTAATTCTTATCCATATTCCTAATCTTAATCTTATTTCTATTCCTATTTCTATTCATATTCTTATTCTTTTCTTATTTATATTCTTATTTTCATTCTCATTCTTAATCTTAATATTAACCTCATTCTTATTCTTACTCTTATTCTGATTCTTATTCTGATTCTTCTTATTTTTATTCTCATTCTTATTCCTATTCTTATTCTTCATTGTCTTTTTCTTCGTTGTCTTTTTTTTCTTCTCCTTATTCTCATTCTTCAACATCTTTTTCTTGTTCTCCTTATTCTTATTCTTCAACATGTTTTTCGTAGTATTATTCCTTTCTCCTTCATTTTTTTTCTTCTCTTTTCTTTGCTATCGTCTTCATTTTCATATTCATGTTCATCTTTTTCATTTTCGTATTCGGTTCTCCTCCTTTTTCTTCTAGTTTTCCTTCATCTTTTTCTTCTTCCTCGTCTTCTTCATGTTTTCCTTCTTTCGTTCTTGTGTTTCTCGGTCTCTGAGAAAGATCCTAACATCACTGACTAAAATGGTCTGGTATCAACCACAGGCTTGTCGTCTAAATACACATACCCTTGAAAAAGGTTCATTTTATCATGGTGACATATTGATACCGAGTTTCCATCGACGATAACCAGCGTCTATACCCTGAAGGACACTATCACACTGAAGAAGGAGCGTTGTAATGATAGTGAAGGACTGATGGAAAGCGACGCGAAGGCGTATTTCGTCGACATTGTATACACGCGACATGACGTCATTGAAATAGAGGTAGAATATGCGGGTGGCGTCTTGCCAGGTCACGTCGCCGCCGGCTGAGTCGAGCTTGTTACTATGAAAAGTGGCGGCTAGGAAAGCTACAAGAATCATAAAAGCGCTTTCAAAGCTCAGCTACGGTTGGAGAAATAACTTTTTAAACATTTTGCTTTTTATAAATTAGTGTTGTGTTCTAATTCTCGTATAAATGGAAAACCGTCCGCATTGATAGATTTATTAACAAAAGTAAACAAAACTGACGCATACCAGAAAGTGTCAAAAACTAGTTTACTCAGTTGTTCGTTGAACCCTTTCCCGTATCACGGGACGTTTTCTGTCGGCTTCTGCCTGCCGCCAGGCTATTTCATTCATCTCTACGCCACATAACCTAACCCTAGCAGCGGAAGGGACAAAGGGAAAATGGAATGTGTAAGGGATGATGGGGGATTAGAGTACAAGAGAGGGAGAGAGCGGGAGAGAAGGAGAGAGAGGGGGAGAGAGAGGGGGAGAGAGAGAGGAAGAGAGAGAGGGAGAGGGAGGAAGAGAGAGAGGGAGAGGGAAAGGGAGAGAGAGAGAGAGGAAGAGAGAGAGAAAGAGTTTACTTTAGTCAATCGTTTGGGATAACCATTGTTTCTGTCAGTAGGCACAGTATCGCTCTGAAGAGACGCAATTATAGAGATGGAAAAGGAGAAATTGAAGGATGGACGAAGAGGGGTAGAAGTTAAAAGTGATTATTTAATCTGTTAAATTGCAATCATAAAAGAATGCTACGTAACTATGTTCCGTAGGGGTGCCATCATAATTCCTGAAACAATGACTGGATAGAGTCGGTACCCTTTACAGGGTTAAGTTTGAGTGTGGGTGTGAGTGTATGTAAGTATCTTGTGTGTGTGTGTGTGTGTGTGTGTGTGTGTGTGTCTGTGCGTGTGTGTGTGTGTGTGTGTGTGTGTCTGTGTCTGTGCGTGTGTGTGTGTCTGTGTGTCTGTCTGTGTGTCTGTCTGTGTCTGTGTGTCAGTCTGTGTGTATGTCTGTGTGTGTGTCTGTGTGTGTCTGTGTGTGTCTGTCTTGTGTGTCTGTCTTGTGTGTCTGTCTTGTGTGTCTGTCTTGTGTGTCTGTCTTTGTGTGTGTGTGTGTGTGTGTCTGTCTGTGTCTGTCTGTGTCTGTCTGTGTCTGTCTGTGTCTGTGTCTGTGTCTGTGTCTGTGTCTGTGTCTGTGTCTGTGCCTATGTGTATCTGTGCCTTTGTGTCTGTGTTGGTGTGTGTGCGTGTGCGCTCGCACGCGTGTGTACGTAAATGTGTGTGTGAGTCTGTGTGTAAGTGTGTGCTGAAGAAGGAAAAGGAGTCAAGCCAAAACAATCAACTCTCATTCTGACCAGACGAGTAGATCGTCCGACTGGCGGCCGAAGGGATGGTATTCCCAAGTGACCAAGCGTCTTTAGAGTAACGGGCCCGTTGGTAGACCTCGCATAGTTGGTCCCCCTCTTCGTCCGTGCCAAGGACCTCACCTGCCTGACACTCTCTCGACAGTTGGCACTCCCGATGGCCCTATTGCGTCACTTGTCTTCTAATCTTTGCGCACGACTTTGGCTTCTGCTTGGGTGGGATGGGAGGGCCAATGGAATGTAGGAGGGAGGATTTAAGCGTCTTTGGTACGGTGATGTTTTATATTATCTGTTTATTTATCTTTTTTATATTCACTCGTTTGTTTATTTGCTTATATATATATATATATATATATATATATATATATATATATATATATATATATATATATATACATATATAATCGTATATCTATTCATTTGTTCGTCTAATTATTTTCATTTATTTATTTGTTTATCTATTTGTTTTTTATATTCGTTTGCTTGCTTATATATCTATTTAATTGTTTGCTTAATTATTTTCATCTGTTTATTTGTTTATATGTTTATTTATATATTCGTTCATTTGTCTATTTATTTATCTATTTATCTTTTTTAACCCAAGACCAAATGAATTTATTCCTTCTCAAAGGAGTAACCCTATGACCTAAAAGGAATTTTGACAGTTCGATCGAGGTCACCCCCTACCCATCCCCTTTGCATAGAGGTTATCCCGTCCGCTAAATAAACCCGTCGGGTCTTGAACTGAACAAAGCTTTTAAGTGCGCCACATTACTAAAGGGACAAATTAGTCCACTCCCCCTTTCCTCCCACTCTTTGGGAGTGGAGTGAGGAGGGGAGGGGAGGGGAAGAGAGAGGAGTGAGGGGGGAGGGGGAGGGGAGGAGAGACGAGTGAGGGGGGGAGGAGGAGGGGAGGAGAGAGGAGTGAGGGGGAGGGGGAGAAGGAATGTTGTATACGTCATCTTCGTTCCTTCAAGCATCTCACCTGTTTTGTGCCTGCTGTGTCACATAACGTGAGAATGTCCATTAATCATCATTCTATTTGCTCTTTCCCCGGACATTTTTTTGCTAGAAAATCCAGTATGGAATGCCGACTGTATAAGCCTTTTTCCAGTCAATATTTCAGTAGATTTAGTAGTGCCCCCTTGGACCAGAGTCACGCAATGTTCTTATTAGAGATTCTTCTCTCAAGAAAGAATTATAATAATTTCTAACTTTCTAAATCTCTCGTGAATCGCATTTTTTGGTAAGATAGTGTTTCCAAAAATAAAATGGCTGGTGTGAAACTTGTGTCCTTATGCATTACATGTTGTTCCTCTTGTTAAGCGAGTTGCAAGGTCAAAGTATGATAACTAGAGGGAGAATCTCTAATTGAGGAAGTTCGAAAAGAGGCCGAACGATTTCGTCTTTTGCTGAAGAACAACACGAAATCCCGAACTGAAGGACGAACGGGTAGTGAATACCTGTGCACAACAGAAAAGGTTTTAGTTCTGAGGCTTATGGTACGCTGATGGCGTAACCGAAACGTGCTAGTCTCGCATTCGCTCAGTTGTGGGTTCGAATCCCGCACCCCTCTCAGATTCCCAGCAGTGACTCTTACCTACTACCCCAGCAATCTAAGCGGCTAATGGTGCTTGTCGTGTTTGTTAATTATCTCCAGTTTGACCCTTGAATTCCTAATTGGTACCTTTTTTTCTATAATTACTCTCCAGTCTAAGCACTGAATTCTCAATACCATGCTTGGATTTTTTTTTTTTTTTCTTAATTCAGTTTTATTTTCGATTTCTTCACTGCAGATGCTGTATTTCTTAATTACTCTCCAATTTGGTCAATGTTGATTGTATTTGTTGTTCTTTACATTCTAGTTTTCCACTTGGTATTCTACCTGGTACTTGTTATGCTGGGACGTACATACCCTCCCAGCTGGTACCTGGCACTCTACTTAGTGCTCTATCCGCCACTGGTTACTTGTATTCCTGACAGGTACTTGCCTTTGCACTTGGGACCTTTCCAACATCATAACCCCTTTCTATGAACGCGAACATCATATACATATGGTTTATTATGTTGGTTTCTGAGCAATTTCATTCGTCTGAGACACAGAAACACTTGAAGTGTAGAAGGTTAGGTATGACACACAACTCTTTTAATCCCTTCACGAGCGAGTTATCGCTTTCTATGTTTTGTTCTTGCTCTCCACACACAGTTCTCTTCAAATCCGGAGAAAAAAAAAACTTGTCCAGATCAGATATAGCTACTAAAAATGGTGCATATGTCGTATATCGTATGTATTCACCATGGTCCTAGATCACGTGTTGGACTCGTGATCGACAGCTATTCCCCTCCCGGAAGAGAGCTCAGAGCTTATATATGACCTATCTATGGTAATACTGTGACCTTACACGCACACACACGCACACAACTCCCCGCCCACGAGAGCTGGAGTAACGACTCGCAGCGCAGCGATACTGAAATTATTTCAGCCCTGGGAGGGATTCGAACTCGGACCGCCGTAGTTGTATGGTGTACAGATCAGATATGGCTACCGGATGTGATGTATGTTGTATGCTGTATGGTACTCTGTGTATGTTGCATGGTGTATGGTGTGTGTAGTTGTGTACAACGAACTGACCATAGTGGTGAAGACTTAGTAGTCCTTGCTGATGGAAGCCAATCCTTTGTGTCCGTCTTTCTTTGTATTTATAAAAGGTGGTGGTGGTGTAAGAGGGGTGGTGGTGGTGGTTGTGGTGGTTGTTGTGGTGGTGGTTGTTGTGGTGGTGGTGGTGGTGGTGGTTGTTGTGGTGGTGGTTGTGGTGGTGGTTGTGGTGGTGGTGGTGGTGGTGGTGGTTGTGGTGGTGGTGGTGGTTGTGGTGGTGGTGGTGGTTGTGGTGGTGGTGGTGGTGGTGGTGGTGGTTGTTGTGGTGGTGGTGGTGGTGGTGGTGTTGTGGTGGTGGTGGTGGTGGTGGTGGTTGTTGTGGTGGTGGTGATGGTGGTGGTGGTGGTTGTTGTGGTGGTGGTGGTGGTGGTGGTGGTGATGGTGGTGGTGGTGGTGGTTGTGGTGGTGGTGGTGGTGGTGGTGGTTGTGGTGGTGGTGGTGGTTGTGGTGGTGGTGGTGATGGTGGTGGTTGTTGTTGTGGTGGTGATGGTGGTGGTTGTTGTTGTGGTGGTGATGGTGGTGGTTGTTGTTGTGGTGGTGATGGTGGTGGTTGTTGTTGTGGTGGTGATGGTGGTGGTTGTTGTTGTGGTGGTGATGGTGGTGGTGGTTGTTGTTGTGGTGGTGATGGTGGTGGTTGTTGTTGTGGTGGTGATGGTGGTGGTTGTTGTTGTTGTGGTGGTGATGGTGGTGGTTGTTGTTGTTGTGGTGGTGATGGTGGTGGTTGTTGTTGTTGTGGTGGTGGTGGTGGTGGTGGTTGTTGTGGTGGTGGTGGTGGTGGTGGTTGTTGTGGTGGTGGTGGTTGTTGTGGTGGTGGTGGTTGGAGTGATTGCTCTGGTTGTGGTGGTGGTTGGAGTGATTGCTCTGGTTGTGGTGGTTGTGGTGCAAGAGCAGCATCGAACGCCATCGGAATCGCGATGGTTTCGAATAAGTTAGATCGAGGTCGTCGGGTTATGCTTGTGCAGTGTCTTGCAAGTCAACACTTTTGTTGTCTCCCTCTACCCTCCCTCCTCCCTCTCATATATATATATATATATATATATATATATATAATATATATATATATATATATATATATATATATATATATATATAATATATATATACACATACATACATACATACATACACGTATATATATTCCAAGGATCTGTGCCTTGACGCCATATCACTGAGGCAAGGCTTGGAGACCATTAATGGGAAACTCACTGCGGAAATCCCCGGCTGTTATCGGACAACATAATGAATGCAGGATATGTACAGTCAACATCGCTTGTACTACCACAGTGGCTAGCGTCATGAGAAAAAAAAAACTAAAATAAAAACTCGGGTCATAAATCTACGACCGAAAGATATATATACTCCTCCTACAAATCCCCATAAGAAGACCTTAGCCATTATACGGGAAGGCACTTTACACTTTCTGGAAAGACGAAAAATGCGGAGTGATCTAATAGAGGTATTCAAATGGGCCAAGGGTGATGCAGGCAAGGTCATTATGTTAAGGCAACAGGGCAGGACTCGTAGTAATGGCTTTAAATTGGACAAATTTAGGTTTAAGAAGGAAATAGTCAAGAACTGGTTTACCAATAGAGTGGTTAACGAATGGAATAGACCTAGTAACCATGTATTGAGCCCTGAAACTATTGGTTGTCTTAAGAGAAGATTAGATCAATTTATAGGTAGAAATGATAGACGGTAATGGACATTAAACTGCCTAGTGTAGGCCTTATGGTCTTTTACTGTCTCCTTCATTCCTATGTTCTTATGTAAGTGTACAAAGTAAAAAAAAAAAAAAAAGATAAAACAAGACAAGAAATCCCCCTGATGGACATCAACCAAAATATACAATGATGATATTTTCAATATTTCCATTGTTGGCTACCATCTTCCCTCCCATACATTCATTATGGACCAAAACTCTCTTAATTCTTTTTCTAGAGCATTTACTAACAACCCGATACGTTCAATATTAATTGGATTGTTTTAATAATTTCAGTAATTATTTATTGTGCTCTGGCACTCTCCTTAAGGGTGCCTCCAGACTGCTTGGCACTGTCGAGTGGGTGTCACTGATGCCCTCCCGTAGAGCGACAGGAAATGCCCCGCGATAACGGAATGACGACATTGTCTTGAGGTTCACCGTGTCTGTGTGTCTGTGTGTGTGCGTGTGTGCGTGTGTGCGTGTGTGCGTGTGTGCGTGTGTGCGTGTGTGCGTGTGTGTGTGTGTGTGTGTGTGTGTGTGTGTGTGTGTGTGTGTGTGTGTGTGTGTGTGTGTGTGTGTGTGTGTGTGTGTGTGGTTAACCACGGTCTTGGATCACGTGTTGGATTTGTGATCGACAGCTATCATCCCCCGGATGAGAGATCAGAGCTAATGTGCCCCGATCTGTAGATAATGCTGTGACCTTACACACACACACACACACACACACACACACACACACACACACACACACACACACACACACACACACAAGAACAAGGAGGTGTGTGTGTGTGTACGCGCGCGCGCGTTTAATCACCTAAACAAAAACTACCAATTAGCTTTACCCAATTTTACGTTCAGGACTTCTAAATTCGTGAGGCGCCCAACTCATTAAAGATACCTTGGCAGACCGAAGATGAACATGTTGTTGTTCCTTCTTCCTCTAGCACGAGCGGTCTTTCATCAAAGAGCCCCAAGTCCGCTCGCGAGTGTACCTACACGCCGCGAGAGGTACGGCGCGTATTGGAGTACGTAGTCCACGCCATTCTACCGGACCCGACAAAGCTTCTTTGTTGGGTTAGGAAATCTACACGGACACCTCGAGCGAGGCCGCGACCTCGTTCTTTTCCGCGGCTGTGCCGGGGCGTATTTTCGTAGAATCAGGGTCGCGCACTGCGGCCGACAAGCCTCGGGTACTTAATGTTGCGATGACTTCTGAGTTGAACACTCGTACTTGTGCGCTTTTTCACCTCGATTGAGATGAATGGGACCCGCAGTTCTACCTGTTGTTTGTAATCGCCGCTTTCCTTTCTCGGTTTTAGATTTTTTGGTTATATGTACTTTTTCACCGCTGAATTTCTACCGTGCCTATTTTGATAGTGTGGAAAAGAGTGATTATGTAATTACTACCCTGTAGTTATTGTAGTTACTGGGGGGGAAAGGGCCTTTTGGTATATGTATATACGTAGTTACTCGTACATTTTCATTACTCGTGACTGAAGGAAATAAATGTTTATCAAAAGAAACTCCTCGTGATGACGGAGCCTTTATTAGAACGACGTTTCGTCTGTTGAAGCCTCAAGTACATCAAATACATCTGCTTGATAAAGCTCTAACAGCAACCCTCAGCTTCTTGGGGGCCCATCTTCCCCATGGCGTCGCCGGTGGCAGAGGGGTGCCACCTCCCCCCATCCCCGGAGATAGGGATGACCGCCCCCCCCCTCCCCTGAGATGGGGGTGCATCCACTAATAACAGTGGCATTGCGTTAACAGTGACATTGCGTGAGCAACAAACTGTGTATATGAACTGCTCCGAGTGAGTGCTGGCCCTGCAAAACATAAATAAATGAATGAATAATGAATAAATAAATTGATTAATTAAATGAATAAATAAATGCCGTAGTGATAAAGGTTCCGTCCTCGCGTGGTTTTTCTTTTGGTAGGAGGAGGAGGAGAAGAGGGAAAGGAAGAGAAGGGGAAGGAGGAAGAGGAGGAGGAAGAGGAGGAGGAGATGAGAGTATTAAGGAGGGTATGGAAGAGAGAAGAGGAGGAGACAGGAGTGATTAGGGAGGGTAGAGAAGAGAGGAGGAGGAGACAGGAGTGATTAGGGAGGGTAAGGAAGAGAGAAGGACGAGAGGAGGAAGAGATGAGAGTGATTAAGGAGGGTAGAGAAGAGAATTGCTTGGAAATACATGTCACTGTGCATTATTCATTGCAAAGGTATTTCTGTAGTCAGTTGGAGAAGTTATGGAACGTGAAGGCAACCTTTGGTGGTTTGGTCATCTTGAGGCTGCAGGACTTCAATATTGATGAGACCTTCCCGACGCGTAAAGATGGATTTCGACCAAACATAACTCAATCTAAAGGAAATCTTGAAGTAAATCGCCCCTTCCGTGTACAGTTAGGAATATAAGCTCTCCAACACTTTGTATACCTGTATTGGAACAAAAATGAGTTTTAAATTCACGTATGTCTGAAGGAGCACGCACCCAACAGTGACACAGCCTTGGCAACCGAAATAGAAATCTCCTTTTTTTCTTGAAGAATTGCTTTGATGGTTTTCTACGTTTTTTGTCGCCAGATGCCAGAATAGCACACGAGAGAATGTCGAGGAACTTATTTCCCCAGCTGTACCTGGCTCAGCCACCTGATCCAACTCATTGGCGAGGCCAGCTGGCCGGACGCCAGGTGGATTACCTGGTTGAGACACAGTACCCAGATTCAATTCTGGGCAGTCCGTAGGGTTTTTCATGTGATTACATAGCAGAGTGTGGGGGGGGTATAAAATGCTCACACACATGGATACACACACACACACACATGGATACACATACACACACACACACACACACACACACACACACACACACACACACACATATATATACATACACACACACACACACACACACACACACACACACACACACACACACACACACACACACACACACACACATATATACATACACACACACACACACACACACACACACACACACACACACACACACACACACACAACACACACATACACACAAACACATACACACATACATATATACACACATACCCACAGACACACACACACACACACACACACACACACACACACACACACACACACACACACACACACACACACACACACACACACAGACACACACACACACAGACACACACACACAGACACAGACAGACACAGACAGACACACACACACAGACACACAGACACACAGACACACAGACACACACACACACAGACACACACACACACAGACACACACACACACACACACACAGACACACACACACACTTACATATACTCGCACACCTGATGACCATTTGCATGCGTCTGGGCAAGGAGGGGCGGAGCTTGCACAGCAAGCTAATTTGATTGGAATATAGTTATGGGATACGACCAGGTAACGGAGAGGAGGGGAGAGGACGGGAGGGGAGAGGAGGGGGAGTGGAGAGGAGGGGGAGTGGAGAGGAGAGAGGAAGGAGAGAAAGAAAGAAGGAAAAGGAAGAGGGGTAGAGGAAGCTCAGATGAGGGGGATTGGAAAAAAGGAGGAAAGGAGGAGTAGGGGAGTTGAGAGAGGAAAAAGAGGAGGAGAAGAAGGAAGAGTAAAAGAAGAGGAGAAGGAGAAAGAGAAGGAGGAGGAGGAACAGGAGGAGGAGGAGGAGTAGGAGGGGGACGAGAAGGGGAGGAGAAGAAGACGCAGGAGAAAGAGAAGGAAGAATAGGAGGAAAAGAAGGAAAAGGAGGAGAAGGAGAATAAGGAAGAGGAGAAAGAAGAGAAGAAGGGGAAGGAGGAGGAGGAGAAGGAAAGGGAAAGGAAGAGAAGGAGAAGGAAGAGAATGAGGAAGAGGAGATGGAGATAAGAGTGTGAGGAGGGTAGGGAAGGGAGAGCAGGAGGAGATATGAGTGATTAGGGAGGATGAGGGAAAGAGAGGAAGAGGAGGAGGAGACAGGAATGATTAGAAAGGGTAGGGAAGAGAGACGAGGAGGAGGAGACAGAAGTGATTAGGGAAGAGAAAAGAGGAAGAGGAGAAGACAGGAGCGATTGGGGAGGGTAGGGAAGAGGGAGGAGGAGGCGGAAGCAGGAGGATAAGAAAGAGAGAAGAGGAAGAGACAAGAGTGATTAGGGAAGAGAGAGGAGGAAGAGGAAGAGGAGGAGATAGGATTGATTAGGGAGGATAGGGAAGAGAGAGGAGGAGGAGGAGGAGGAGATAGGATTGATTAGGGAGGATAGGGAAGAGAGAGGAGGAGGAAGATGAGGCAGGAGGAGGAGGAGGAGACGGGAATGATTAGGAAAGGTAGAGAAGAGAGAGAAGAGGAGGAGACGGGAGTGATTAGGGAGGGTAGGGAGGAGGAGGGAGAACAGGAAGAGGAGCTGATTAGAGCGGTGGGAAGATGGGGAGGAGGAAGAGAGGATTCAGCCTAATGAAGCTGAAGACGAACGAGCATTTGGAATATCTGGAATCGTCTTGGGAACCGCGGAATGGAACGGCCAGGTAAACACAACCAAGATAAGACGAACAGGGAACATGGAACGCAACAAGGAAGATAGGTTGAAGACGTGGAATATAAGAATGAAGTTGACTGCAAGAGACCATAAGGCCTGCAATAGGCAGTTCCATATCCACGTATATAAACACAAAGAACGACCAAAAAATATTAAGATGAACAGGGAACGTGGAACGAAACAAGAAAGACAGATTCAGGACGTGACACAACGACCAGGTACATAAGAACATAAGAATGAAGGAGGCTGCAAGAGACCATAAGGCCTACAAAAGGCAGTTCCATGTCCACGTATATAAACACAAAAACAACCAAAAAGTATTAAGATGAACAGGGAACGTGGAACGAAACGAGTATTCAGGACGTTGAACGAGATGAAGGCGGAATGTAGGACAAGAGGATGGTTAAGGAACGGAACATTTCCAGGCCAATGCATACGGGGTTCGTACGAATCCTAAGAGGAGTGAGTGTAGAATGCTGGAACGTGGAACAAGCCTAAGAGGAATGAGTGTGGAGTGCTGGAATGTGGAACAAGCCTAAGAGGAATGAGTGGAATGCTGGAACGTGGAACGAGCCTAAGAGGAATGAGTGTGGAATAATGGAACGTGGAACGAGCCTAACGAATAAATGTGGAATGCCAGAAAGTGGATTGAGCCTAAGAGGAATGAATGTGGAATGCTGGAAAGTGGAACGAGCCTAAAAGGAACGAGTGTGGAATGGTGGAACGTGGAAATAGCCTAAGAGGAATGAGTGTGGAATGCTGGAACGTGGAACGAGCCTAAGAGGAATGAGTGTGGAATGATGGAACGTGGAACGAGCCTAAGAGGAATGAGTGTGGAATGCTGGGACGTGGAACGAGTCCAGAGAGGAATGGACGCCAAATTCGATGCTGGAATGATAGATTCGGACCGGAACACGGAACAATGGAACACGGAACGACTCGTGGAACCAGGTTAAGAGTGTTGGTGCAGTGGTTAGTGTCAAGGGCTGTCAGCGCTGCAGGTCCGAGTTCGTGCCACACAGAGGACATGAAAGCTTTGCAGTTGTACAAGCCGTTACTGACCCACTTAAGCAAATGGGGGTAAGCGAAGAATACTTTTTTTTTTTTTTTTTTTGCTCTCATCCTGGAGGGTGATAGCTGTCGATCACAAGCCCAGCACGTGATCCATGTTGAATCATACGACTGTGTATGACCCCGGAATACAGGATTCTGTCCGGGGATGTGTCCCCCTACAGAACTCGAGAACCTTCCCGGAAATATGAACCCGAAGCGCCGAAACAATGTTCACAGGAACGCCGAGAGGAGGAAGGGTGGTCGTGGGAGAGACGAGGAGGAGGAGGAGGAAGAGGAAGAGGAAGGTTGGAGGGAAGGATGGAGGGCTTCGTGGTATGGAGGTCAGGGGTGTAAGGAAGGAGTTTGGTATGCATGGGCAGTACATGGAGGAGAAGGAGGAGGAGGAGGAGGAGGAGGCGGGTAGAAGAAGACACGCAAGAGACTTTCTTGAGGACGAAGGAAATGTGGAGGCTCGCGAGTGGTACGACCATCTGGCAGAAGATCGCTGAAAGACGAGTCTGAAAAGGAGGATGGAAGGCGGCAGTGGGAGACTGAAGAGGAGGGATGGGAGGAGGAGGAGGAGGGCGAGAGATAGGAGGAAACTGATGGAGATGCTGGACATTTGGGAGTGCAGGGGGAGGCCTGTATGTGAGATAGAATGTTGGAAAGATTGAGGTGAGAAGATTAGGTCTGTGTTGGAGGGGCTTTGAAGAGAGCAAATTACACAAGGAGCTGTCTACTTGTGGTTTAATCCATCACCTTTGCCCTATGTGCTTGGAAACTACACAGGGTACCCGCTGAGGTACGAACTCGGGTCTGCAAGGAGGGTAAAGGTGCGAGACAGATTTCTTACGTGTGCAGACTCTCTAAGTTATGGTCAAGGTAGTGAACCAGAAGGTGATTATTAAGATGTATATTATACGCTGAGGCGTCTCTGTAAGTCGTAGTGGTGCCTCAAGACCTGAGCTCAGAAAGTGAGGCAGACGGTGGAAGGTTTGAGGAAGGCCCTCTTGACGAAAACAAAAAATCTTTGCAAAGGCCTTTGGAGAAGGAAAGGTCATCAAGAAGTCCTTAGAGGAAAGGTCCCCAGAGGCGCTTTGGACCAAGGTTCATATAGAAAGGATTCGTTCGTCCTTTCAGTAAAGGGTAATGAGGTGAAGACTCATCCAAGGCTTTATGGAGTTTTATGCTGATGAGACGTGTAATTCATAGAAACGTGTTGTTGTTATGACCTGTAGTTTCCCAGGGCTTCTGTACCCAAAGAAAGGTGGTTATTGGAAGGAATAGGATCTCGGATGAATTAAATTATCCTCCGACATCTAGAGGACATAATAGAGGAGACAGATAGAGATCATAAGACCTGCAGTAAGCAGACCATAAGGCCTACACTAGGCAGTGTATATTCTAAGCCGGCCTCAGATGGCCAAAAAGAAAGGGGATACGAATAAAATCCCCTTGTGGAAAGCAGAATTAAGCCCCGTGAGGAGCGGGTTAAGGGACTAAGGAGGGGAGTCTCTCATCTCTTGACTTTTTATTAAGCTTAA
>NC_134804.1:32690246-32697746 GCF_046742065.1 Oratosquilla oratoria | reverse complement strand
TCATTTTTAGATCTATATCTATATTCTATAATTTGCTATTAGATTTATTTACAAACCCTGCCGTAGCTGTTAGTAATTTTCTCTTACCTTAGTTGTCGTTAAGCTTTTTTCATTTCTGTGGTATCTTTCGTAGTAAGGGATTATACGGTGGTATTCTTAAAAAAAAAAAATCTTTCCTTATATAAATTTTATTTAAATCCTTGGAAGGGAAAGATTTATATAAGAAAATACTTTTCTTAAGAATGCCACCGTAAGATTCTTAGTGGTAATCTTTAAAAAAAATTCTTTCCTTATATAAAATTTTCCCTTCCAAGAATTTATATATTTATATAAGGAAATATTTTTTTAAGAATATCGCCAATAGTCTGTTGGAATTAGCCGCTTCCATAGAGGCTGATACTTGTTCTCATATCTTGGCTGCCTCCAGGCTACTCTATTCACCTGTGTAAGACCCCTTTGTTAGTAATCAGGTTGTAATGGAAAACTAGTTAACCCATTGATTGTTGTCTATCACGACAGAATTGTTTAAGATGTTTGAGACAAGGTAACTTCATAATATTAGGGAAGTTTGATAATAGGCAAGAAATAGGCAAGAACTGGTTTACCGACAGAGTGGTTAACGAATGGAATAAACTTAGTAACCATGTAGTGAGCGCTGAAACTATTGGTTAGATAACTTTATAGATGGAGACGATAGGTGGTAATGGATATGGAACTGCCTAGTGTAGGCTTTATGGTCGCTTGCATTCTCCTCCTTCCCTATGTCCTTATATGGACTTAAGTGGTGAGTAGCTGCGGCCGAAGCCGTCACCTTTGCCCTATTATGTATGCGCTTTAAGGACTGGGCAGATAACAGTCACTGTTGGGAATCGGAGAGAAGTGCGGGATTCGAACCCACAACTAAGTGAACGTGAAACCAGCAGGCTTTCGATTTCGCCAAAGGGCTTAGTGTCAATGTTAAATAAAATCGCGTGGCCCAAATCAGAATTAATTACGTTATTAGCGACACCTGTGCGAAGAGTTTTTTAAAGTGTGTCATCGGATCGGCCGTGGCACTGGCCTCAGGAAGAACTTGTTTCAAGCCATGGTACTCAGACGGGTTTAGATGGATTTCACCCCATGATATTTTTTAGTTTCTGCATGTTGGCCTCCTCGAGTATCTCGATGTTGATGGCTTAGAATTAAAGTGAATTGTGGTTGATAAAAATGTATATTTGTTCACTGAGACCCATTCAGTGTTGTACTTATGTATATATATATATATATATATATATATATATATATATATATATATATATGTGTGTGTGTGTGTGTGTGTGTGTGCGCGCGCGTGCTGCAATTAGATGGTTACTTTTTGACGCTATACCTATCATCACTCAGTACGGGCCATGACAGCACGATACGCTTTGGGTGCAGCTGCAGACTCTACTCTCTAAACACATATCTAGTATTCATAGCCTCTCTGCTTACTGAGAAACATCACGGAATATCATCAGCATTTCATAACAAACTTCTAATAAAGCCCTGGTTACGCTAGTCTTGAAAATACTGAGGCCTGAGATATCTTTGGATTTTTGTCCATCGATTCACAGGTAGCAACGGAATTTCTCCGTCTGCCCAGCTGTTTAGCAAGTGTGCTATTTGATTTCCCTTTGGTATTTGTGTCAGCGACCTGTAGACGTCATTGGCTATTTAAAGTAGCATATACATATGAGGTAAATCCCATCTCCTTTACTATACATGTAGAAAAACGCTGATAACAAACAGTTATCGAATATTTAGGGATAAAAGATCAAAGTATGACTAGAGAAATGCGTATCCGCTATCAGCTAGATATACATAAGTAATTCATAAGACGAAAGAAGAGAATGGAGAGGGGGAAGAAAAAGAAGAAGAAAGAATACGAGGAAATGGAGCATCTGAATTATCGATTACCCAAGTCAAACGAAGCGAAGGAAAGAAGAGAAAACGAAGAGGAATGGAAAAAAAGGGGCGCAGAGAAGAGTTGATGTTTTCTTTTTACGAAGTCTTGGGAGTCGGGTCTAGTTGAATTAGTTAGGCCTGCTGGCTTGGCTTGGCCGCTTCGTGGCTCAAGACGCGACTGAACCTCGGTAACATGAACGACGGCGCGGCGCCGGGCTGGAGTGGATTGCTGCTTCCTTGGCCCAAGGTCATCTCGCCCGTAATGTTTAGTATTCTCTCTCCTCCATAAATCACCATCGCTTCTATCCTTGGGGACAGTATCGCATCAAAGAGGTTGATTCGTGCAGACGGTAAACGAGGTATTTTAAGGAGGGTAGCCTAAAGAATGGAACATTAGAAGTTAAACATGTTTAGAATTCTTCTTTGAGTCAACATGAGGCTCCAATCATTCTTGCTGCGTGACTCTGATCCAGATGGGGGTCAATGAACCCCTAAATATTGAATTCAGAAAAATCATAGTCAATACCCGCCATACGAGATATTTCATGGACATACATAGGCTACATACATATATATATATATATATATATATATATATATATATATATATAATAATATCATGCTTCGATGTGTTTTTTGCCCAACATTTGCCCTCGTCAACTGAATAAAACAGTCTGGCGCCGTGTAGAGCACTACATGAAAACTCGTTCATAATTCAAGTCATCCCTAGAGTGACCCAGAATATGTATATGCATGTACAAATGTATGTGAGTAATGTGTGTATTTTACTGATCTCTGTGGCACCCTTCGGTAGCTATTAAGAGGTTATCGGCTTCACGAAAAATCATTGTTGCGTAAGTGGCGGGTGGGAGAGTCGTAGAGGGGGGCCAGGGAGAGAGAAGGGGGCCACCATTCTCCTCGGTTGAATGAACCAGAATGGATATTGGATACGTAGGGTCAACTTTTGATCACTTGCGCGTGCAAACCTTTTTTCCTTTTCAATTGAGTACAGATTTTCTTCACCTTCTGGTACGGGTACAAGGATACCGAAGCCTAGTTCCCCTGCGTGTGTTGTAAAAGATAAGAGTCAGACGAAAAGTTAACTTTGATTTATCTACCCACCCCCACCCTCTTACAAGGAGCTAACAGCTCACTGGTGCTTCTATCAATATGGATAATTTCACATCGGCCGCACAGAAGACACCAAAGTCTATTTCTGTGTGTTTCGATCTTGTCCGAAGTCGGCCAACTTCGACAATCTTCTGTGATCGAACTCGGATCGTCTTCGGCCGAAGAATCGACCGATCAAGAGCATCGCTCAGGGAAGGACCCCTGTGTCGTTCTTTCAACATGTCACCCGTTCACCGCTCTGCGAGGTGACTAGGCATATTAGCCTCTACCAGAACTCGGAGGAGATGGGATTAAGACCGCACAGGGTGCTTTCTGCCGTTACGCGCCGATTCTAGCGGGTTCGAACCTCCTGCCTTTGGTCTCTCTGGGGTCTCTCTTCCAGATGTTGGTGTCTTCGTGTTGTCGGTCACAACGCTCCTCATTGAATTGAATAAGATCAACTAACGTGGCTGTACAGGGAGGTACGGCGCTGCTGTATTCAGTTCACTCCATTCGTGACCTCAAATTCCTCTTGAGGAGCCTACGCCAGGAGGCGCTGAATAGCTGCGGACGAAGCAGTCACTTTTGCCCTTTGATACACTTGAACTGTTGGGGCAGGTAACAGTCACTGCTGGGAACCGGAGAGGAGTGCGGGATTCGAACCCACAACTAAGGGCGTTATCACATTGGGCTGTTTTTCCTCGGGAATCTAATATGCTGGAGGAAAGTAATTTTCCTCCAATAAATCAAATGACATTGTATATTTTTTTGTTAAAAAAATAAAATGGTCGCTGGAGGTGGGCGGTTACTGCCGATAAATCGGAGGTTGGACGAAAAATAGAACAGTGTGATAACCCCCTTCAGCTTTCAGGGGTCATGAAATCAACTGAAGTTAAGCCAGAATAAAATCTCTCAAGTCCTCCACAGGTAGAAGTGGGTTAGCGGACAAGAACTCGAGGTACGCTACTCAGCTGGCCCTGTTCACACTAGCGGTTTGAACCGCGCAGAAACCGCGGGGGTACCGTATAGTCAAGGAAAACCTACTCGGTTGTGTGTGAACGCCGTCGTTGACTTGCATTGTAATTGAACCGCCGCGGTTCAAACCGCTAGTGTGAACGGGGCCAAAGGGTCAAGTGTAATCTGGATTAGATTTGACCCTTCAACACAGGTGTTTCGGTGCATCTGTATTTCATCACTTGTGATAAAATTACACCCAAAGGCGAGATTTAAGGCTTTGTTCACAACAGCTGTTTCAAACTGTTTTTAATTTACTATATTAGTCAATGGAAGCGTTCACACACAACTGCAGTTTTTCCTTGACTATGCGGTACCACCGCGGTTTCTGCGCGGTTCAAACCGCTGGTATGCACAGGGCCTTAAGGAAGATAGCACAAAGGAGAGAAAGTAGAAATTATTGGTTCTTTTCTGAGTAGAGATTGATTTCTAACTATTACAGTTCTTAAGGTCAGGAAGAGAGAACACGATCGTCTGAAAATACGAAAAATACGATTTTCAAATCCTGCATCGGCTGGGAGTGGCGCCATGAATGAAATCGCCTGGCGCCAAAAAATAACAAAAGTAAAAGTGCCACATGGTACGGAAGGAAATTGAATTTCATTCCTTTCCCTAACGAGGGGTCCCCCCCACACACACCCCAAGATGAATAAAATCGTCTGGCGACAATAAGAGGAAATAGAAAAGTATCACCAGGTATGGACGGCGCCGCCAAAACTAAAGAAAACGGATCTGGGGTCAGGCAGGATAAAGAACATAAGAATGGAAGAGACTGCAAGAGACCATAAGACCTACACTAGGCAGTTACAAATACCTTACCATCTGTCATCCGTATCTATAAAGTTACCTCATCTTCTCCTAAAACAATATAAGAGCATAAGAATTGAGAAGACTGCCAGAGACCATAAGGCCTACACTAGGCAGTTCCAGCCTTTTACCTCCTGTCATCCCTATCCATAAAGTTATATCATCTTTAAATATATATATATAATATTAATTTCAGCGCTCACTACATGGTAACTAAGTCTATTCCATTCGTTAATCGATCTGTTGGTGAACCAATTCTTGTTTATTTCCTTCTTAACCTGCATTTGCCCAAGCGTATAAGGTGTACCACCAAATTCGAAATATTGGAGTTCTAACGACCTTATCGATTCCTTGTAAACAGCCAATTAAGCTACAAATAGTCAATAGTGCATGAGGATTGGACCTTATCACCGGATCGCGTGCTGAACCTGTGATCGACAGCTATTTCCCACCCAAATGAGAGCTCAGAACTGGTATGTAGATAGGCCGACCTATGGGCAATACTGTGTACACGCATTTCCTTTGCTGAAGGGTAATAGTAACAGCTTTCAGTGTTAGTTAATTTTTCAAACGCTGAGCGAGACTCGATTTGGGTCTATATCATTGCTATACCTCCACGTTTACCATTACACCAGCAACTCGTGTATACATATATACATATATATATATATATAATATATATATATATAATGTGTGTGTATGTGTGTGTCTGTGTGTGTGTGTGTTTGTCTGTGTATCTGTCTTTGCGTAAGTGCATTTACCTAATCATACAGAAAAGGAAAAACGACCACGGGACCCTGTCCTTTTTCTCCAAACATCGTAACGAGATTAAAATTCAGAGAATTTGACTCTTGGTGTGTGTGTGTGTGTGTGTGTGTGTGTGTGTGTGTGTGTGTGTGTGTGTGTGTGTGTGTGTGTGTGTGTGTGTGTGTGTGTGTGTGTGTGTGTGTGTGTGTGTATGTATATGTATAAGTGTGTGTGTGTATATGTGTGTGTGTGTGTGCATGCGCGTGTGTGATTCACCATGGTCTTCGGTCACGTGTTGGACTTCTGATCGACAGCTATTTCCCTCCCGTAAGAGAGCTCAGAGCTCATGTATGACCGATCTATGGATAATGCAGTGACCTTACACATACAGACACCCCCAACTCCCCGCCCACGAGAGTTGTAGTAACGACTCGCAGCGCAGCGACACTAAAATTATTTCAGCCCCGGCGGGATTCGAACCCGGACCTCCGTAGTGGCAGCCGGGAACTCTACCAACCGCGTGTATGTCTGTCTGTGTGTCAGTCTGTTTCTGTCTGTCTGTGTGTAGCCTCGAACAGAACCCATCCAATAACAATCAACCATTGGATCGAAGCCTCATCAGTGGCATTCCCGAACACGAACTCCAACATCGGGTTGGTGAACCCGAATACGAGGACCTGTTGTTGTGAGGAAGCAGTTACTCGACAGGAAGGCAGTACTCAGCCTCGGTGATGGAGGACGAGATATTGGGTCGAGGACGAGGGTGGTTACCCGCTGTCACACATGAAGGATGACTGTGGAAGTGCTACATGTACCCTAACACGGTCACCAAGGAACTAGTCAAGAACTGATTTACCGATAGAGTGGTTAACGAATGGAATAGACTTAGTAATCATATACTGAGCTCTGAAACAATTGGTTGTTTTGAGAGAAGATGAAATAACTTTATGGATAGGAAGGATGGGTGGTCATGGGGATGAAACTAGTACTATTTCCACTACTACTGTGCCACTACCCAAACTAAGATTACTGTTACTACTACTGCTACTTTTACCGATACACTTGGTTCTGCTGCACCTAGGCCACTCGGTGAGAGAGAGAGAGAGAGAGAGAGTTAGAAAGAAAGCGAGGATCGCGAGCGAGAAATGGTGTGAGAGAACACGCCTTGCCGCCGACCCTCGCGGTGGATTCTCCATTTCGAACGTGCCAATCACCGCCGCCGTGGCTTCTCGAGAGGTGTCACGCCTGCCCTGGGGGTTCTCTGACCTGGGGGTTCTCTGACCCGGGGGAGTCGGGTGGGAGGGAGAAGGGGAGTGTTTTTTTTTTTTTTTTTTTTTTTTTTTTTTTTCTATTTAGTCCTACGTCGCCGCGCCGTTTGTTTACGTCGCGTTTCCGGCCCTGGTTTGTTTACTACTTGAGGTACTTTCGTTCTTGGTGATCACCGCGCACCTTCAAGACCACCTTCCTGTAGGGTGCCCCGAGTTATAAACAGTGTAAACAAATAGACTTTCTCTCTCTCTCTCTCTCTCTCTCTCTCTCTCTCTCTCTCTCTCTCTCTCTCTCTCTCTCTCTCTCTCTCTCTCTCTCTCTCTCTGTCTCTCTCTCTCTCTCTCTCTCTCTCTCTCTCTCTCTCTCTCTCTCTCTCTCTCTGTCTCTCTCTCTCTCTCTCTCTCTCTCTCTCTCTCTCTCTCTCTCTCTCTCTCTCTCTCTCTCTCTCTCTCTCTCTATATCTCTCTCTCTCTCTCTCTCTATCTATCTATCTATCTCTTCTTCCGTCACTCTTGTGACAAGGTTGGTGAGTTTACCTGTAAAATCTACAACACTTGCAACAGACTACGTGGTAAACAGTTCCTCTGTTGAGCAGTTCAAAAGTCAATTAGACAAGGTGCTATAAACATT
>NC_134804.1:32672746-32685246 GCF_046742065.1 Oratosquilla oratoria | reverse complement strand
ATCTGCATGCATGCCTGGGTCTGTCTGTTTCTCTCCACCTCTGCCTGTCTGCTTGCATGTCTGTTTGTTCGTCTGTCTGGCGAGCATCCTTTGGATAGAGAGGTCCGACCGAGGTTCCCATCCTTCAGCGGGGACAGCTGGCGACAGCTGGCGCCGGCACCCGCCCACGGTCACCGGCGCAGGAGTTGACGCCAGCCGGCTCGTCTGCCGCCGATGAAGGACTCCGGGAGGCGTCCTTGGCGCCAGTTCGCCCGCGGAAAAGTCCTCCCGGTCCTCGGCGGAGCCAAAACGCGCCTTCCTTGGATTTCACTCGACCAAAGGGAAGGACTTCGGGTATTTCGAAGAAGCTTGAGTCGGAGAGAGATTTTCTTGGGATCTCATCACCCGTGGATAAGTCTTGATGCTGTTCCTTTCTCGGCAACTTACCACGGCTGTGGTTTTTATTCTGAATGCAGTCAGACGGTTTTATTCAGCTGAGAGAAACCCCTTTTCCCTGTAGAAAATGCTTTGTTCCGAGCCCATTTCGATTAACTCTTCCGCTCTGTTTTATAGATTAAATGTATTTTCTAGATCACGCCAGGTTTTTATTCAGCTGAGGAAAGTCCCCTCTCCCAAAGGAAAAGGGTTAAATATATTCCGAACCAGGCGATCTTTTTCAGCTGTGGGGACTCCCTTTCCACAGTGAAAGGGTTAGGTTAGGTTAGATTAGATTAGACTAGGTTCGGTTAGTTTAGCTTAGGGTAGGGTAGTTTAGATTAGGTTGGGTTCGGTTATATTAGGCTAGGATAGGTTATGGTAGTTGTTTAGGTCAGGCTAGGCTAGGTTAGGATAGGGTAGAGTAGGGTAGGTTAGGTCCGGCTAGGTTAGGGTATGTTAGGTTATGTTAGGTTCGGTTTGGTTAGGCTAGGTTAGGTGGAGTTAGGTTAGGTTAGGTTGGGTCGGGTTAGGTTAGGTTAGGTAAGTATATCCTTTGGGAAAGTTTAGCCACGGCAGTGCTTGAAGTTTCCGCCCCAATGATGTTGGTATCACTAGCTCCCTCCAAGATACACACAAGTAGTTATTAATGTTTACTGATAGTAATTATATTACCAATACTACTCTTGCTGACAACCATGACCTATTTCGTTCGTTTACTATCGACTAATAGTTGTCTAGACTCATAGATGCCATTCTAGGATATTTGGTATTTACCTATCATGGTTAGGTGAGGAGAATACGTCAGGAGACGTGTAGCTTCGGCCGAAGTCGACACCTTTCCTTTATAAGTTTTGGGGACTGTTGGGGTAGGTCCTAGTCCTTGCTGGGAATAGGAGAGGAGTGCGGGATTCAAACCGACATCTAAGCAAATACGAGGCCAGTAAGTTTCCGATTACCTATCTTGGTCATTATTGAGGAAATGACCTCAGTATTACCAGCACATACCTGTATTTATTATCATTAAGTAACTCTCGAGTAAGATCGTCTGGCGTTAAACAGAATCAAATATATGAAATCTGACACCAAGTAGGACTTCGGTAGGACAATTTCATATCCTCATTCAGGGGCGACCCTTAAAAAAAAAAAAAAAAAAAAACTCGACAAGCTCTGTTGGGTTCGTCGCCATGACAGACGAGGTTCAAGGACCTTCCTGTAGGAGGACTAAGATCGAAGACCTATCTGGAAGAGGGGATAGCGTACGGTGTAGGCTTCCTTCAAGTGGACCCTCCTGGGGTCTATGATAGATTCTTTTAATCATGAAAATCGTTTAGTTTCTTCTTTAGGATTTAGTTGTGAGTATCATACGATTTTATTCAGATTAAAGACATCTACTCCGTGTGTTCACAAGTCAAACAATGTATAGCCATTTTCGATCACATATGTAATTGGTTGACCCATAAATATTTTTCTGTTAAAAAAACCAGCCAAATGACCATAATATACGACTTTATTCAATTTCGAGAAAGAGTCATCCGATGTAAGGAAAAAGACATCTCGAACATCACTCGGTTGTGTGGAAACAGAGCCCCTTACCCTCGCGTCAAATGACCTCTTCTCCGGCATCAACCAGAACCAAGCCTGCGTGTTCGGTTGCCAAGGGAGCGAGGTTAGACGAGTGTTTGTACGAGAGTCTGCGCGATGTGGCATCGGCCAACCAACTCCAAGTGTTTGGCTCAGGAGAGGCACCTGAGCGACGCCGAGGCACCCACCGGCGTCTCTGCTCGATTGAGCCGGCGTGGCACCTTCCACCGGCAGGATGGTGGGTAAGAGAGAGGAAGAGGAGGAGGAGAAGATGGGAAGGAGGATCAGAATGGGGGGAGGAGAAGGAGGACAAGAAGAAGAAGGAGGAAAAGGAGAAGGAAAAGAAAGAGGGAAAGAAAGGGGAGAGAAAGAGGAAAAGGAGAAAGAAGAGAAAAAGAAGAAGAAAGAGAAGGAGGAAAAGAGGAAGGAGGAGGAAGAGAGGGAAGGAGAGGTACTCTTGTGCTTTCCTTCTCTTTACTACTTCTCCATTCCTTTTCTTTATACTCGTTTTTATTTCTTCTTCCCTTTCGTCTTCTCAAAACAATTTATTTTTTTCAAACCGTTCAGCTGTGTCCCTTTTCTACGCGACCTTATCCCTATGGCCAAGACGAAGCATTTTGCAATCTATTTTTAACAATAACATACGATTTCATTCAGCTGGTGGATAAACGCGAAACAAAAAAGGACATAGGTTTAACATTAAAATAGGAAGAAAGTTTTGTTAACCGCGTAGTCAAAGAATGAAGTAAATTTAACTCAGAACCGATTGAATGTAGAATATACCCCTGAGGTTTGATGTTGGCTACCAGTCTGTTACATTGTTTACTTGTTTCTTGACTTTTCTTGTGTTTGTTTCTTTATTTTGTTTTAGTCCTTATTTTGCTCGTTAGGACCCAAAAGTTATATTGATGTTCCTTTGTTTCTTTGTTTTGTTTTATTTCTTGTTTTGCTCGTTGGGACCCGAAAGTTATTTTGATGTTCCTTTGTTTCGCGATGATTTCCCATTCCTTATTTTCTTTTACTTCTCGTCTGTTTGTCGTTTTCGACTCAGTGTTCCCCTCTCTTATTCTCTGCTGTTTATTCCTATCTAGTTTTCTGTCCTCACACCCCTTTTCTATACCCTCTGTCCTCCATTTCAATTTCCCCTCAGACTCCATATCCATATCCTCTGTCCTCCATCTCCCTTCCTCCTCCTCTTCCTCCTTCTCTTCCTCCTCCTCTTCCTCCTCCCACTTTGTCCCCCTCTTTCCCATTTTGTCGTCTCTTCAGCTTCGTTCTCTCATACTGACGTCATATCCCACTTTCATTTATTTTCTTTACCTCCAGTCTCCTTCCCTTTCATGTCCCGGTCCTTGGCGTCGTAGAGCCCCGTCTCTCCAGCTTTGACAATTATTCGCCTGAGGATTAAAGGCTCATCGCATCATAGGGACCATAAGGACAGGGGGATCATGAAATGAATTCTTGCCAATTCTCGCATCCCTTACTTCCGCATAGTCGTTTTCCCTCCGCCTCCTCCTCCTCCTCCTCCTCCTCCGCCTCCTCCTCCTCCTCCTCCTCCGCCTCCTCCTCCTCCGCCTCCTCCTCCTCCTCCTCCTCCTCCTCCTCCTCCTCCTCCTCCTCCTCCTTCTTCTATTTCGTTTCGCCTTCCTCCTAATTCTTCTATTCCTCCTTTTCGTCCTTCCTCTCCTCCTCCTCCTCCTCCTCCTCCTCTTCCTCCTCTTTCATTTTTCGTCTCATCCTTCTCCTAATTCTTCTCCACTTCCTCCTCCTCCCTCTCCTCCTCTTTCTTATTCTTCTCGTCGTCCTCCTCCTTATTCTTCTTCTCTTCCTTCTCCTCTTTCTTTTTCGTCTCGTCTTCCTCCTAATTCTTCTCTTCTTCTTCCTCCTCCTCCTCTTCCTCCACCTCCTCCCTCTCTTCCTCTTTCTTATTCTTCTCCTCGTCCTCCTCCTTATCCTTGTTCTCTTCCTCCTCCTCCTCTTCCTCCACCTCCTTCCTCTCTTCCTCTTTCTTATTCTTCTCCTCCTCCTCCTCCTCCTCATCTTTCTTTTCCTTCTACTCTTCCTCCTCCTAATCCTTCTTCTACTCCTCTTCTTTTTCCTCTCTCCTCCTCCTCCTGCTCCTTTTTTTTATCCTTCTTCTCTTTAAGTTTTTTATTTCTACTTCTCGTCCTCTTCTTCGTTCTAACCCCCCCTCATCTTCACTTTCTATCTCCTTCTCCTCTTTATTCTCTTTTTCTTTCAAATCCTCTTCCTTCGCCTCTCTCTCTCTCGCCTTCTTTTGCACTTTCTCCTCCTTACACATTCTCTCTCTCTCTATCTATCTATCTATCTATCTATCTATCTATCTATCTATCTATCTCTCTCTCTCTCTCTCTTTCTCACACACAAACACGCACACACACACAAACACAAACACAAACACGCACACACACACAAACACGCACACAAACACACAAACACACACAGTCCATCCCCAATTTTTTACAACCCGAAACGTCCTCGGCTTGCTCCCCAACAGCAGCGCCAGATCCATTACTCTACAGCATTAACACCTTTGCTCTAATGGAAGTCTCCGCCCAAAGGCGCACACGCAAAACTTCTACAACGCATCTAATTACCAGCTTTTGCACTTATGCCGCTGGCTACCACCTCTTTGTTCTTCTTCCTCAACCTTTCCAAATGTTTTTGGATTCCTCCAGAATCCTTCTTAATTTTTTTTTTTTTTTTTCCATTTTGTGCCTTCGCCTCCGGCTCGTACCTTCACCCTGTTGTCAAATATTTTAAGTCTTGATGAGGACTTTGTAGCGGCAGGATTCGAACAGTCTTCCCCTCGACCTCCGCCGCAAGTAGAGACGCTCTAAACTGCTTGGCCAGCGAAGGTCCATATATTCGTTCTTACACCTTTCTTGGCCGTTTTCACTCCCGTAATCGGCGGCACTATTTCATGTCTCTTTTGTCATTACAGCTCCTGTCTCTTCCTCTCCGCTGCCTCGACACATTCTTGTCCTCATAACTCTTCGGTTTTTATCTTTTTTTCATTTATCTTTGTCACACTCCATTTCCCTTTTCTCTTTTTCCTATTCACCCTCTGCCTGTTCTCGCTGTGGGTATGTCTGTCTGTCTTCCTCTTTCTGAGCAGTCCCGTGACATTATGACTTTTCAAGTCACAACTACAGACATTCGACATAAGATTTCTCTCTCTCTCTCTCTCTCTCTCTCTCTCTCTCTCTCTCTCTCTCTCTCTCTCTCTCTCTCTCTCTCTCTCTCTCTCTCTCTCTCTCTCTCTCTCTCTCTCTCTCTCTCTCTCTCTCTCTCTCTCTCTCTCTCTCTCTCTCTCTCTCTCTCTCTCTATTTTTTTTTACACTATTTGGAGACACAAACAATTAGATAGAGAATATTGTGGGAGATTTAAAATGTGCTCATTCTTCTGCCTATTTCGTGAATTTAACGAGTGGCGTCTGTGATCTTCCCGCCTTTCCTTTAGCCTCGTTTACACGGGGCAAGTTGAGAGAGAAGTCAAGTGTGCAAGTTACTTGAACTGGAGTGGAAAGCGAGCAAGGACATGTTCACACAGACCAGGCCAAAGACAAGTTATCTGTGTGAACATGTACTAGATCGTTTTCTTCTCCAGTGCAAGTAACTTGCACACTTGACTTGTCTCTCAACTTGTCCCGTGTAGACGAGGCTTACGATCATCGTATGAGAAGACTATATTGGTGTTTCAGCCAAGAATATTCTGAGCAGCTTCTTATGCTAAATCTTCCATCAATGTGTAAAGTATGTAATAACATACATTAAACGTGGAAGCTCTTAATATTCATAGCATAGAACCGTTATACACAAAACATATTAGGGGTGTGCCGATTAATCGGCATCGACAAAAATCGGCACTTTTTGGTAAATCGGTATCGGTGAGAATCGGTATTTTTTTTTCAGATTCGGTATCGGCAATATTTTGCCAATGACGATCCCGATTCTTTAATAAAAATGACGATTATCGCCGATGCCAAAGCCGATTAATCGGCACATCCCTAAAATAGATTTACTTTTTGTATGGGGTATTTATATATTGATACGTATACCACGAATTATATTTACGAGATGTTTTAGAGTGTATCTAAATGAAAATTCAGTACCCTGAAATTTTATGTTATAGTAAATATATAAGCGTAATCAATATGTATAAATATGCTTCTCTTTGAAATTATATCTAAAACTTCATTAGTAATAGATTATAGAATAACAGGATTAATTAAAGTAGCCACATTAAAAAATGCAGTCTTGTTAGATATGAGCATATTTGGAACTTTACGCTGGCATTGGGTTTAGCAAAATATTTTCGGTGATTATTTTCTTTTCGTTAAAAGAAATATTTTATAGGTGGTCATAATAAATAAAATTGTGTCACATGATCATAAACCTATGACACTGTATATCAGGGTTGCCACTGTGATCTATGCCAGTTCCACAAACGAGTGAGATTTTTTCCGCAAAATTCCCACAAGGAAATCTGGATTTCCACATTTTTCCCACAAAAAGGAGTTATTATATACACAAATAAGTTCATTGCAACATATATCTCTTCATATGTCCATACCATGTGAGCAAATTTCCCCACAAATTTGTGGGAAAATTCCCACAAAATGGCATCCCTGCTGTATATTTAAAATTTGATGCATTTACTGCTGTATGTTGAAACGCGGTGTGTTAAACGCCGTAGACTTTACGCATAAATTTTCTGTAATTCCGACTCTTGTGCTGCGTGGTACTCACAGACTGTGATTTTCGTTTTTTTTTTCGTTTTTTTTTTCTTCTTTTTTTCTAGCCTCGCAGCGTGTCTCACAAACGCGAGAGAGGTGCTGATCGCGAGAGTAGGGGGTGTGGGAACTGAGCGATGGAGACAAGTGTTTACAAGGGGTGCGTGACTTCGTATCAAGAGGGAGGAAGAGAGAGGGAGAGCGAAGAATGACGTCAAATATAGCCCAGATTATTTTCCATTTGCAACACTTGTAATGCGAATTGTGTGTGTGTGTGTGTGTGTGTGTGTGTGTGTGTGTGTGTGTGTGTGTGTGTGTGTGTGTGTGTGTGTGTGTGTGTGTGTGTGTGTGTGTGTGTGTGTGTGTAAAAATAGCCAGGCTACCCATTTCCATTGTAAATATACCTCGGTGGATCGGGTCTAATGCGAACTCCATTATTTTGTATTTCTGACTAGACGCGGGTAATTATATTCAATTCGGGTCTCATAAGTGTTTCTACAAAATATTTCGAATATATTGGTACTTCAATGATCATGTTCTGACTAACCCCAGAGGGTTTAATTCAAATTACATAAATCTCTTTGTCTCAGGAGCGTTCACAAAGCCTCACCTTGAGGCGACTGATCGTGACGTCAGAGTCGTCGAGTTCGTAAGCAAATCAAAACATTCTCACCATTTCAGATCACAACTGTTTTCCTAACAGTATTGTTCTCTGTTGTTTGACAACCCGAATCACCTGTGTGATTAGACATTCCCGTTTCAAACAGGTGTTGAACCCATGAAACGTTTTGAAACGGTTTCCCATTTATGACCGTTGGCGCGCTCCGATGAAGTCGACTCTGCCATCCGCGCGCGCGCTCCCATCACCAAACATGTGAAGACGTGGACATGATTCTGGAGCGTTTTTCGTAAAACTTGGGTCAACCAAGTGATCCTTAGTGTGTGTGTTTGTTTATTCACGTGCTTTTCGTCCGTGGACGCTTTCGTGCTGAAACGGCGAGCAAGTGAGTGGACGTGCAGCTTCCATCGTCAGGAAGGTTCCCGTGGACGTCGTCCTACATCAGCTTTAAAATCGCGTTCGACGCAGTTGGGTTGTGACTGAGGAACTCGGCGACCCAGGAGTCGCCATGGGGCGCAAGAAGCACAAGGGTCGCCAACACCAAGACCCTCATCAACACCAACAACAACAACAGCAGCAGCAGCAGCATAATAAAAGGGTAAATATCCAAAGAGGGAAAAAAACCATTTGTTTAGTTTCTTCGTTTCAGACGATCCGGTGCGGCAGCGGCGCTTGCTTGCCTGCTTCGACCCGCGAGCATGCACGGGAAGTCGCCCTCCCTCCCCCCCACCTCCCCACCCCCTCAGGAGGGACCAGTGGGGAGAGGAGGCAGAGGGCGGAGGTGCCCCAGGGGCATTTGTCGGTGTGCAATCACGCACATCACTGTTGTTGGAGAAGTCGCGAAAGTGGCTCGCGTCATGCCTGAGAACACCTCTGCTAGAGACAAAAGAGCGTTTTATAGCACCGTACATTATATTTGGTGTGTATATAATGTGTGTGTGTGTGTGTGTGTGTGTGTGTGTGTGTGTGTGTGTGTGTGTGTGTGTGTGTGTGTGTGTGTGTGTGTGTGTGTGTGTGTGTGTGTGTGTGTGTGTGTGTGTGTGATTCACCATGGTCTTGGATCACGTGTTGGACTCTTGATCAACAGCTATTTCCCTTCCAGAAGAGAGCTCAGAGCTCATATATGACCGATCTATGGGTAATGCACACACAGCCAACTCCCCGCCCATGAGAGTTGGAGTAACGACTCTAAGCGCAGCGATACTGAAATTATTTCAGCCCTAGGCGGGACCCGAACCCCTACAGCCTTAGTGGTGGCCGGGAACCCTACCACTGCGCCATGGAGTCGTGTGCGTGTGTGTGTGTGTGTGTGTGTGTGTGTGTGTGTGTTCGCGCGCATTCTTGTATGCTTTGTGTGGGTTGGTGTGGGTGCTGCTGCGCATAAATGTACACTTATTATTCCCACTTGTGGACTAACCTGCCCTGAAGACACAACGCCTCTGCTCGACTTCTCCTCATCTCCTTGAGGGCACAAGAATCCTGCACGCAAACCTCATTCAAAGACACCATAACTCAAAGTGACAGGTGTTTGGAAGTTGTGTATATGTAAAATGGAAGGGTAGTACTCTGTAAGGGCGAACCGGTACAAGACCCTTTGATCCAAAATAATGAATTCAAGAGTAAAGGCAGGTAAAAAATATGTAGTTTCTGGTTATAAATGTTCTGGGTTTTTTATTATTATTGTTGTTGTCGTTACTACATACATATACCAGTTCCTATTCTCCCCCTTGCAAGGGAGGTAGCCAAAAAACAAAGGCATAAAATCCACTCCCACCCATTCCGTTCCCACATACTCCACTCCCATTCACCCCTCCCCCTTCCTCCCACTTAGCTTCCCATGGATGACGGGTCATCACTGCATCTCGCCCACTGCCTTTGGTTATCATTACTAATACAAGTTATTTATGAAGTGGCATTTTTTTTTCTGCTTCCTCTGTTTTCTAATTATAAATGCTCTTGTTTTCTTTTTCATATCATTACTAGCATTAATTTCCAATGAAATGGTATTTTTTCAACTTCCTCTTTTTCCCGTCCTCTTTTTCATTGTGATATTGCAGTGTTCACAGCAGTTAGATGCAGTTTCAACTAATTGCGTTTATACCGAGTTGAAATGAATTCGTAACATCCTGTATGTCTACATTTTTGCGTTTGCAGTACGCGGTAGGTCTGGAATAGGCCAGAACTGGTTTATAAACAGAAGTCTTGACGAAGAGAATAGACTTGGTAACCATGTAGTGAGACCTGAAACTATTAGTTATTCTAAGAGAGGATTTGATAACTTTATGGATGAGGATAATAAGTGGTAAGGGACATGGAACTCCCTAGTGTAGGCCTTATGGTCTCTTGCGGCCTATTCCATTCTTTTATTGTTCTTCTGTTAATAGAAGGGAGTTTCCCATTTCCAACGCTTTTGGTTTGTTTAACATTGGAAAGTTAGCTAAGGTTTTTGGTGAATGTTGAAATTTTGCTTAATATTACTTTTAGTTAACATTGTGTGTGTGTGTGTGTGTGCGTGTGTGTGTGCGTGTGTGTGCGTGTGCGCGTGTGTGACACCTCCGTTGGCATCAGCAACAAAGACCTCAGCATCATCAGTCAACCTCACTCATACCATCTCACCTCACCGGAGCACTGTCCTCGTCTATCACCGAAAGACCGCCATAAATGTGTGTGTGTGTGTGTGTGTGTGTGTGTGTGTGTGTGTGTGTGTGTGTCTGTCTGTCTGTCTGTCTGTCTGTCTGTCTGTCTGTCTGTCACCCCCATTGGCATCGGTAACAAAGACCTAAGCTTCACCACCCAGCCTCACTCACACCATCTCACCTCACCGGAGCACTGTCCTCGTCTATCACCGAAAGACCGCCATAAGTGTGTGTGTGTGTGTGTGTGTGTGTGTGTGTGTGTGTGTGTGTGTGTGTGTGTGTGTGTGTGTGTGTGTGTGTGTGTGTGTGTGTGTGTGTGTGTGTGTGTGTGTGTGTGTGCGTGCCCGACCGCGTGCATGTATTAGATAGTTCGCGTGTATCATATCCGTGCACAACAGATAGGACCGAGGTAAACATCCCTTGTACTTTGGAGAGAATAAGAAGAAAAAAAAAAAACGACGACTCGTCGCTAGAATTGGTTCGACCGCGTGCAAAAACTTGACAATTTCGGGGAAGGAGAGAAGACAAGACAAGACAAGACAAGACACCTAATGACGGCCGTCGACAACGTGTCACCCTCAGCGGAGGTGTGTCACTGACACCGCCGCCAGTAAATGCCGACCTTTTAACGGGGGAGATTCGAAACATTGGAAATGAGGAAGGAGAGGAGGAGGAGGAGGAAGAAGAGGAAGAGGAGAAAGAGTAGGAAAATGAAGAGGAGGAGGAGGAGAAAGAGGAGGAAGAGAAGAAGGAGAATGAAGAGGAGGATGAGGAGGAGGAAGAGGAAGAAGAGAAGGAGAATGAAAAGCAGGAGGAGGAAAAGGAGGAAGAGGAGGAGGAAGAGGAGGAAGAAAAGAAGGAAAATGAAGAGGAAGAGGAGGAAGAGAAGGAGAATGAAGAGAAGGAGAATGAAGAGGAGGAGGAAGAGAATAAGGAGAATGAAGAGGAGGAGGAAGAGGAGGAGGAGGGGCCCAGATTCTTCGGATCGCGGGACTTCGAGTAGTCAGGTGGTCCTGACATTGAGAACTGTTGTCGAAGTGGGCGGCCAGCGGTCACACCTAGTGCCGCTCATATTATTAAACATTAAACCTACACCCTGAATCCTAAACCTACACCCTAAACCCTAATCCTACACCATAAACCCTAATCCTACACCATAAACCTACACACTAAATCTACACCCTGAACACTAAATCTACACCCTAAACCTACACCCTGAACCCTAAACCTAAATCCAGAATCCTAAACCTTCACCCTGAACCCTAAATCAACACCTAATTCCTAATCCTGCACCCTAAACCCTAAACCTACACACTAAATTTACACCCTGAACGCTAAATCTACAACCTAAACCCTAAATCTACACCCTAAACCCTAAATCTACACCCTAAACCTTAAATCTACACCCTAAACCCTAAATCTACACCCTAAAACTACACCCTAAACCTAAGCCCTAAATCCCAAACCTACACCCTAAACCTACAACTTAAACCTACACCTTGAACCCTAAATCTACACCTTGATTCCTAAACCTACACTCTAAACCCTAATCCTACACCCTAAACCTAAGCCCTAAACCCCAAACCTACACCCTAAACCCTAAACCTTAAACCTACACTGTAAAGCCTACACCTACACCCTAAACCCTAAAAGTGGTTTAAACCGTACTTCACCTTCGTAATGAAACCGTAAAGTCGTTGCCGAAGTAGATAAAGTCAAATCGTTGCACTCCGCCCCTACGGACCAGAACCACGTAGCATTTTTTTTTTTTTTTATCTATTATCTATTATTCATTATTTATTATTTATTATTATTTATTAGTTACTATTTATTAGTTACTATTTATTAGTTATTATTCATTAGTTACTATTTATTAGTTATTATTTATCATTTATTATTTATTATGTTATTTATCTATTTTTATTTATTAATTCATTTATTCATTCATTTATTGATCACCTCAAATTATACTATCACTACATTCCGCTACATTTCTTTAATCTCTACTTTTCCAACTCTATCTCAGCTCTTAGGCGCGACATTGTTTCCAAGGATAGAATCGCTGGTTATTGCTCATAAAAAAAAGTCTTTATTCGCATTGAATTTGAGAAAATGACATTCCTTCAGTACGGTGGAGTGTATTGTATCATATCGCTGATATCCAGCGATTCTATACTAATGGGACACTAAGCCAGAGTTGGAGTCCTAGAGATTGCAATGGAAAAATTCAAGAAGGGAAAGACGGGGAATAAATATTTAAAAATTAATTAGCATTTTTCTCTTTGGGTGCAGATGTTCAGCTTAGTCATAAAGGAATTCTGCGTGACTGTGGTCCATAGGGACGTCACTGAAGCCCTTAAGTGTATTATTAAAGTTATGAAGACAATAATTCCCGTCCCGTATCCGGGGTCCGATAGTGTAGTGTTCTGTAAGTTTTGTGTCGGTAAGTGGCACTGTTTCGTCCCCGTCCCGTCCCGTTAGGTCTGGGTC
>NC_134804.1:32660246-32665246 GCF_046742065.1 Oratosquilla oratoria | reverse complement strand
CCTCCTCCTCCTCCTCCTCCTCCTACACCTCCTCCTCCTTCTCCTTCTCCTCATCTTCCTCCTTCCCTTGCTCCTTCTCTTCATCCACATCCTCTTCATCCTTTGTCTTCCCTTTCTCTGTCTTCTCCTCTTTTTCCATCCTTATTCTCGTCCTCCTACTTTTCTTCTCCCTCTTCATCGCAATTTCTGTTTTCCTCTTTTTCATTTCCTTCTCCTCCTCTTTACTTCCTCTTCGCTTTTCTTCTTCCTCTCCTTCTTCCACTTCTACGTAATTCCCTTTTCTTCTTCTTTATTTCCTTCTCTTCTCCTTTTCTTCCTCTCTTTATTCCACTTCTACGTAATTTCCTTTTCCTCTTCTTCATTTCCTTGTCTTCCTCTTTTCTTCCCCTTCGCTCTTCCTCTTTTCTTCCCCTTCGCTCTTCCTCTTCCTCCCCGTCTTCCACCCTCCATCCCAGAGCGGGAGGAGCTTTCAAATGTCTCCAGCGTCGATCAAGCGACTCGATCCTGACCCCTGAAGGAAAGGTCTTCCTTTTGTTGACTTTGTTTCAGCAGTTCGAGGTCAAGGAACTCCAAATACACAATAGATATTTAGATAAAAATATCAAAGTAATTCACTGATTCTCACCGTGCTTGGATGTTTCAAACCATCTTAGAAAAACAACGAAAGAATTCCTTACAAAGACAACGGGAGACTTCTAGGTTTGTGCTTTATTATTGATAACACAGAAGAGGTCATAGTTGTCAATATTAGATGCATTAATAATATAATTGTTTTCAGTAAATATTGATCACGTGAGAGTTATCAAGCGCGAGAATAATTCAAAGATACTGCGAGTCATCTTCATAGCCGGGGGGCGCGATCGCCAAGTGTTGACCTCTTTCTCTGTGATTTGGATCCCGTCTTTTGTTTTTATCTCATTCCCTCTGCCGTTGTGCAATTCAAACCAACCAAGAGTTCTACCACCCGACCCTTCCCTCTACAATAACCAGTGCTTCTACCTTGGAGAACAAAATTAACGAAGAAGAGGTGGAGTCGTCGAGATGGTGAGGGAGATACAAGGAGGACAGGAGCAAGGATAGTAGATATCTAAAGTGATCATCATTCTTACAGTGATAAAAAAAAAAATGCGGCGTGACACTGCTCCGTAGGGGCTTTTACTAAAATCACGAAAATAAGAAATGCATAAAATTTATGTAAACAGCACTACATACGAGGCTTCCCTCCACAGTTACTGCGATAAATGCATCATCTCGAGCGGCATCTTAATTCATCTTTATTTCTTGTTCAATTATTCATCAATTTCTTATTTTGTTATTTAACCATCTATTCGTTTATCTATTTACTTATTTACATATTTTCATCTAAAGGTTCGGAGAGCAATCAGTTGAAAATGCCAAGTATCAATAAATGTCATGGACATTTTCTTATCGACTATTAGGCCCACACTAAAAGTCTTTGTGTATCGTTCTTTCCCAAGTTGTTGCAGAACTATTTATTGGTTGGCAAGAGAGCCAATCACCGCTTCGCACGACACAACGTGTTTAGTGACGTCACTCTCTGTGAACCAATCCGGTGGAGTTTCGTCTCCTGAATCTCAGTTGTCAGTCGGACATCTCTTCATCCCCTCAGGGTCTGATATGGATTAAATGAACTTGATGAATTAACTCGATAAATTAAGAATATTTTCTGAAAGACAACATTCAAGGAGATGTCTCTTTATATAATGTTGGTGTATAAGGTATATCGTAGGCAGTATGTGATTAATTATAGATTTATAATTATATAAATTGAAGGGTTTGCATATTGATATTTCCCTAAAATATCAATCGTCAGTGCTTGCCATAACTTCATCCTCTCCTTCCGTGAATTGACTCAGTATGACCTGAGATTTTTTCTTTGTGATAATATAAAGAAAATACTGAAAACCATATATATTTCATTTAGAATGACTAATGTGTAAACAGTGATTTCATGAAATCCCTGAACATTTCAGTAGATATGTAAGTACTGTTTTAGTCTGGTATATTTTGCTCGATATCTGTGAATAAAGTGTGTGTGTGTATGTGTGTGTGTGTGTGTGTGTGTGTGTGTGTGTGTGTGTGTGTGTGTGTGTGTGTGTGTGTGTGTGTGTGTGTGCGTGCGCGTGTGTGTATGTGTACGTGTATGTTTATGTGTGCATGTGCGTGTATATGTATGTGTGTGTGTGTGTGTACGTGTATGTATGTGTGTATGAATGTGTATGTGTGTGTGCGTGTGTATATGTGTATCTACGTACTTCAAAGATCCGGCTTAATTATTCACACGTCTATAGAATCATACTTGTAAAGAAATATGACAGCACGAAAATTACTGGTGCTCGTGAGTCATACTGCTGGGGGGACGAACCAAAAAAAAAAAAAAAGAGAAGTGGAATGGGGTTCTGCCTTGATTGAAGACGAAAGGAGCAGCAGCGGCTGTCAGCCAAGCCGCTGACGTCTGTCATTCTGTCCCTTTCGCAAGTCGGGCGCCGCGCCGTCCCACCGACGCTGCTTGGGTTCACCTGGCACCGGCAGCAGCAGCAGCAGCAGCAGCGGCGGCGGCGGTGGCGGCGGCGGCGGCGGCGGCGGCGGCGGCAGGACGAGGAAGAAGTAGAGGAAATGAGGAATAGTGGGAGGACCATGAAGGGAAAGCGAAAGAGTTGGAGAAGGATGAAGAAAATGAAATGATTGCCACCCTACTTTTTTTTTTCTTTTCTTTCCTTTCCTTTGCTTTGCCCTGCTTTTTTTATTTTCTTTTTTTTTGCTTTGCTTCGCTTTGTTTTGCTCAGCTTTACTTTGCTTCGCTACGTTTTGCTTCGCTTTGCTTTGCTTCGCTTTGTTTTGCTCAGCTTTACTTTGCTTCGCTACGTTTTGCTTCGCTTTGCTATGCTCTGCTTTGCTGTGCTTCGCTTCGTTTTGCTTCGCTTTGCTTTGCTTAGATTTGCTTTGCTTTGCTTTTCGTTGTTTTGCTTTGCTACGTTTCGGCGTATGACGTCACCAGAAGGACAACAAGCCTGAGGCGTCCCTCTCACTCGCGTTTGCCTGAAGCCAAAGGGAAATTGAAATGAATTATTATCACTCTATGACCTCCTGTGCTGCATCTGGACACTCGAACACCGAAGACAGAAATTACGGGGACGACATCGAGTTCCCTTTGCTTACAAATGACCCTGGAATGTGTCTGCAGAGGAGATTTTTTTTTCTACAGAAATCGTCGTACCAGTGCAAGAAACTCGAGGATGGCATGAGAGGGAATAGGAAGTACAGGAGTCTTAGTCTGAGTTTATTCCTGGCTAGTTTCGTAAGTAAGCAAAATTAGTCTGGAATAAACTCAGACTAAGACTCCTATGTTTCCTATTCCCACTCACGTCAACCTGTCAAAATGTCTCAAAATTCGAGAAACTGTTCTATATTCTTATAAAGGTTTACAAAGAAGGACCATACCAACAGGAGACCTAGGTCGGATGCTAGTCTATATCTACCGCAGACCTCCCCCTTCCCTCTCAGCTGAAGAAAATCGTGTGGTATTAACTAGAATACAATACCTAGAGCAAAAGACAGTCACCAATAGATTTCAAGTTGACACCGACCTCGCTAAAGCAACTACGACTGTTTGGCTCTATCTGCTTGAAGGCAGCTGGCGTTTGTCTTCAAACGTTGCAACCCAAGTAGGTCGACCAGCCAAAACAATGATGCAATGTTGTTGGTCACAATGTACAGTTTCAGTAAGTTTTATTGCGTGGCGTGCAATGTAGCTTTCATGATAAAAAGGTTTTGGTGTTCTTGTATGTGCGAGCTATTGACAGCTATGAGTAAATCTTCTTTGATGTTTGCAAGGAGGACAATCAGCTTTTGATGATCGATGTAAGAACATGAGAATAGAAGGGACTACAAGAGACCTACACTAAGCAGTTTTATGTTCATTACCACCTATCATCCTCATCCATAAAGTTATCTAACCTTCTCTTAAAACAATCAATAGTTTCAGTACTTGCTATATGGTTACTAATTCTGTTTCATTTGTTAACCACTGTTGATAAACCAGTTCTTGATTGCGACGTTTGTGTGATCGATCGTATAAACACTGAAATGTCCGTTTATACAAGAAATAAATTTTCGATCTGTTTCTGTACATTTTCGTGCTTTCTTTTTATGCTGAAACCCGAGATCAAGGTTCATCCCACCGATTTATGGAATTCTGTTCAGGTGCCTTAATTTTATTAATCAATTAAAGGCGTATAGAAGGTGAAGATCAGATAACGCACGAGGAGAGAGGGTTGAGATGAGATCAGATACGACGTAATTATTCTCCTGACATTGGACTGACGACTGGCTTGGGTCAGAAATATCTCCATTCGTTCATCACTGCCACTGTCAGCCTGTGACGTGAACAGACATCCGCGGAGTCTCGCCGTGGATATCAATTATAATTTGATCATGATGAGACCCTTTTCTGCCACACGTACTATGGGAGCCAAAAGTATCGGTTCACAAGGTGAGGACGATACTTTACGCAAACGTTCGATCAATCCCGCATGTAGGACACTTGCATTTCAGTTTTGTTCGTGACATGTTGTCAGTGTCCCGGGCATTCTGTGGACCAGTATCTTTGGCCTATAATTATCTAGAAGGCGACCTCTGCTGGTATAGGATATTGTTCATCTGAGTCAAATACCTGAAAGATTAGAAGATTTACTTAATATTGGAGACCATTTGTTGAGAACTTTTTTCATATGGTTTACATACAAGTCACTTACAGACGCTTTCGTTAATTGTAGTTTCTTCCCTTAACGTACGTGTGTGTGTGTGTGTGTGTGTGTGTGTGTGTGTGTGTGTGTGTGTGTGTGTGTGTGTGTGTGTGTGTGTGTGTGTGTGTGTGTGTGTGTGTGTGTGTGTGTGTGTGTGTGTGTGTGTGTGTGTGTGTGTGTGTGTGTGTGTGTGTGTGTGTGTGTGTGTGTGTGTGCGTGTGTGCGTGCGTACGT
>NC_134804.1:32647746-32655246 GCF_046742065.1 Oratosquilla oratoria | reverse complement strand
CATCATCGATCATCATCATCGTGGGCCCATGGGTCCATTGACTCACCGCATACTGTACCATTTCCGATCGGTTACATAAGAACATAAGAATGAAGAAGACTGCAAGAGACCATAAGGCCTACACTAGGCAGTTCCATGTCTATTACCACCTGCCATCCCCATCCATAAAGTTGTCTAACAGTTTCTTAAAACAACTGATAGTTTCAGCACTAACCACAATCCAGTTTCCGTGTTTCATATTCATTACTGTATTCAGGATCTTCTATTGTAAGGAGAACGATGACCTCAGGTCACTCCATGGTTGATATTTTTCAAATTAATTGATTTCTTGAGATATTTCTGACAAGTCGATAAGGGTGAAACGAGGAAAGATAAGTCTAACGGTGGTATTCTTAAAAAAAATATATTTCCTTATATAAATCTTTCCTTATATAAATCTTATATAAATCCTTGGAAGAGAGAGAATTTTTTTTTAAGAATATCACCGTAAGAATCTTACGGTGGTATTCTTAAAAAAAAATCTTTCCATATATAAATCTTTCTTTATATAAATATTATATAAATCCTTGGAAGGGAAAGATTTTTTTTCTTTAAGAATACCACCGTAAGTTTATTCCTGACCACTTTCGTAATAACGGACTGAGGAAAGACAGGAATCTTAATCCGAGTTTATTCCTGACTAGTTTCGCAATAGGCTTTGAGAAAGGCCCTCTTGCGAAACTAGACAGGAATAAATTCGGATTAAGATTCTTGTCTTTCTTCCCTCGGCCCTTGTCAAATGCACTGATATAGACTAGACTGATTTATTATTATTATTTTCTTTTCTTTTTCGTCTTTTTCATTTTGTATTTACGACCAAGTACACAATGATGGTGCCAAATCAATAGATTCTTGAAATGTTTGCTTTTTGGAAAGTCCATTTTTTTTTTTTTTGTAAGAGTATATGCATTTTCAAAAACAAAATTTCGACATATTACCATTACAGATCAGGTCATAAACAACCTCCAAGCCGGCACCAGACTTCTGAAATTGGGTTATTTTTCTCTGCCCCTTTTTGAATTTGATTCTTGAAAAAAAACGATTTCTCTTTGCAGCATCCACGACTTCAGCATTTGATAACTTGTCTCTCTATATATACATACTTTCTCAACCATGTAATATAATCACCCATCATCTACCGGTTATCATAATAACTCCTAAGACAACTTTCCATAGTGATGTTAAGTCGCTATAAACCTTGATACACTCTGACACAAACTACTTCTCCTCGTCTTTGGCACATGTGGTGCCTCCTGCCACAACCTGAGACCTCTTATCACGACGACAGCCAGAGGGAGGGTGAGGAAATGGCGCAATATAACCTTTGCACGACATAATATCATTTCTCGCCCAGCGCTCTCTTCATTCTATTGTTTCAGTACCAGGGAACAGCCATTCAAGCTTGAGATTATAAGGCCTATAATATTGATATATATATATATATATATATAATATGAACTGGGCGAATGTCTCGTTCAATTACTTCAGTACCTAGGAACAACAATTCAACCTCGAGATTATACGGCCAGTTATACCGATTTATTGTCCAACTTTTCATTTGTCAACCGCTCTGCAAGGTTACTAGGCATGATAGCCCTTGTTGGATCTCAGGGATTTAGAAACGTGTACCCTTATTGTGCTGGTGGAGTAATCGAGAGAGTGATGGACTCGCATTTGCTTAGTTGTGGGTCCGATTCCCAGCAGTGACTGTTATCGCCAAAGGTGATTACTTCGGCCGCAGCTACTCAGCGTCTTCTAGCGTAGGCTCCTAACTACCTTACTGACATCACGTGGTGACTCTGTGGCGGAACTCGAACCTCCATTCAATGACGCCTCCAGACGTCAGTGCCCTAGTGCGAACTGCCATTACTTTCCCATAACATTGACGATTCCTAAGTGTCTGATCATTTAAAGTCAAACTTAGACTAAAAATTTTTCCTTAACCATGGCCACATTTTAACCACATAATTGACGTTCCACAAGTTGAAAAAACGTCTAGATGACGCCAAAATAAAGTCTCGCAAGTATGTCGTCATATCAAGGAGGCAAAGCGATAGTCTGCTGTATAGCATTCACAGCCTCCCTCTCTATTTGCTTTCAGATGACGAAAAGACCAATTCTGATCTCAGAGGAAGTTCTTTTTGATCTCAAAAGGCACTCAACCCGAAGTCGTGTTGGAATTCCAAACAGACATAAGAACATAAGCATGGAAGAGAATGCAAGAAACCATAAGGCCTAAACTAGTCGGTTCCACATCCATTACCATCAATCATCCCTATCCATAAAGTTATCTAATCTTCTTTTAAAATAACCACTTGTTTCAGCGCTCACTACATGGTTACTAAGTCCATTCCATTCGTTAACCACTCTATTGGTTAACTAGTTCTTGCTTATTTCCTTCTTAAACCCAAATTTCTCCAGTTTAAGTCCATTACTACGAGACGTGGCATGTATGCTTGAAGGCAGTAGCCGAGGGGCTTGAGCAGGCAGGTGTGCAGGCCTTGATACAGGTCGTGGGTGGGGGGGGGCTTAAGTTGATGAGGCTGAGGTCAAGCATAGAATTAGTGCGTTGGTTTGGATTACAGTTAGCCAGGTGTCCGGAAGGAGAAGTGTCTGCAGGTATGTTTTTAATTGGACTTTGTGAAGCACTAAGAAAGGTCCAAATGCTCAGGAGAGTACGCGAGAGACCTCGAGTCTGGGTAAGATGTTTAGAAGAAGAAGAAGAAGAAGGTGAGGAGCCTACGCCAGGAGGCGCTGAACTACGGCCGAAGTTGCCACCTTTCCCCTATGCGCTTAGACTGTTGGGGCAGTAGGTAACGGTCTGCTGGGAATCGGAAAGGAGTGTGGGATTCGAACTCACAACTAAGCGAATGTAAGACCAACATGCTTCCCATTACGCCACCAGCTTCGCGTGAAGGAAGTCGCACTTCCCAGGACTCGAGGGGTTTTGGTAGCAGGTTTGCTCCTGAAGATAAGCTTGAGTGTCCACATCCTCTTGGCCGAAATGTGCGTATAGCCTCGTTGACACGGGGCTAGTTTAAGCCCCGGTCACACCAAGCTTACGACCCGTTTCCGACCACCTTCGACCGAAAATCAAGCGGTCGGTCGGCGACACAAAACCTATGCAAGGAATTGAAATGGAAAAAGTTAATGTGGTTGATAAGATGAAAATCTATGTACTGGGGACTATTCAGAGCGTGTTATAATATATCTATCTATCTATCTATTTATCTATCTTATTACCTACTACCAGCGACTTCCAAAGACTACCTGCCACTGGTTGGCGACCACCTGGACGCCGGTGATCGGAAACAGATCGTAAGCTTGGTGTGACTGGGCCGTTAGTGACCACTAGTGCTATCTGCAAGCTAACTTACCCGTTAGGTATATGTTGACACTAGGATACTTTGGAGGCAAGTTTACTAGTTTTCCGTTGACAATGGGCAAGTATAGGGGTAGTTTACAAGTACATGCATCTCCTGAACAAGCCCAGTATCATCGAGGCTTACACTAACAGCCGCGACTGAGGAGGCAGAGGCCCAATCCCTTGGAGCCATCGAGGTCGAGTGATCGAGTTAAGAACAGGGTCGCTGACATCAGCAGAGTAGTTTCTGTGACGGCGCCAACGTCTCAAGAGCTCCGTCTAAAGAAGAACTCTAATTGTACAGCCACGATTGTTTAATTTGTCTCGTGCACGTGGATAGATTTCACTGTGCTTGGCTTTCGTGCCGTCGTTGGAGGAACAATTGCATTGAGTTAATCGGAGGCGTACAGATTTCGCATTCGCTTAGTTACGGGTTCGAGTCCCGCACTCCTCTACGATTCCCAGCAGTGAATGTTTGTTTGCCTCAACAATCCAACAGCATAATAGGACAAAGGTGACGGCTTCGGCCGCAGGTACTCAGCGCCTCGTGGCGTAGGCTACACCCCCCCTTTCATATTGAATGCATTGCAGTTCATCTTGTATTGAATTTGTCATTTCTTTAACATTACAGACTGAAGGGTTCTCGGGCTGTGTCACATTGTCAGTGTCATAGATTCTTTAAGAATCAAATTTAAAAAGAGGTAGAGGAAAATAACCCAATTTCAGAAGTCTGGTGCAGGATCTGTTGGTGTTTATGAGGTGATTCATGATGGTAATATGACGATTTTTTTTTTTTTTTTTCCCAAGATATTCGCGCCGAGTCAAAAAAATCAATTCGGTCCGCGTCACATCACGAGAACATCATTTCCAAACATAACGAGCCTACGTCACAGCGCCACAGTTTGACGTACACCGTAACTACGTCTAATCACCAACGTCACAGTCCGACGTAACATCATTATTACGTCTCATCACCGTCACATCCCGTAGCAGCCCGGCCCTGCGTCTTATGGCCGTTGTCATTGTGCCTACGTCACGGAACGGCATCTACGTCACAGTGCTAAAATAACGTCTCCAACAGTGCCAAGAGTACAGCTCCGACGTGAAAATAGCAACACCGTAGTTCATGTTCGTCACGAATGATACGTTAGTAGAAGGGACCCAGGATCAACAATTCTAAAATGTTACGTCACGGGTATGACGTCATAGTACTACGTCACATCTCTAGCGTCACACGAGTAATGCCAAAGGACTAAGTTATGGTACAATCCAATCGTCACAGTTCCAGGCCAGTGTTAGTGCCTCTATCAATAACAATCATGAGAATTTGCGCGGTGTCAGTATCCACCAGAAATTATATAGACGTTTTCTAGGCTACTTAATACGGTCAATATTAATTGAATTATTTAGATATTGTCAATAGATATTTACTGTACAGCTGGGGTCCCTTAGGCAGGTTTATCATCATCATCATCATCGTCACCATCATCATCACCATCATCAACATCATCACCATCATCACCATCATCATCATCACCACCATCATCACCATCATCATCACCATCATCACCACCATCATCACCATCATCACCACCACCATCATCATCACCATCATCACCATCATCATCACCATCATCATCACCATCATCATCATCATCACCATAATCACCACCATCACCACCATCACCATCATCATCACCATCATCATCATCATCATCATACCACCACCATCATCATCAACAACAACAACAACGAGGTCTCGAGAGACAATAGAAAGAAAACAAAAAGCCTGAGAGAGCGCTCTGGAGACGCCCTAATGACATTTGTGACATCACACTTGAGGAATTTCCTTCTTTCTGGCGAATTCGGACAATTAGATTCAAGCCAGACGAGCCCCGGTACTCCGGAGGGCTAATTGCTGTTCCATTACAATTTCCATCTTCATCCTCCTCCTCCTCCTCCTCCTCCTCCTTTTACTTCTCCATTCTTCTCCCCCTCCTCTATTTCCTATCTTCCTTCTCTTCCTCCTCTTCCTCCTCCTCTTCCTCCTCCTTTCCTTCTCCTCTATTTCCTCCTCATCCTCCTTTTCTTCCGCCTCCACTTTCTCCTCCTTTTCCTTCTCCTCGTCCTCCAATGTCTTCAATCTTCTCCTCGTCCTCCAATGTCTTCCACCTTCTCCTTGTCCTTCTCCTCCTCCTCCTACTACTTTTTCTCCTCCTCTCCCTCCTCTTAGCCCTCTTCATTGTCACCAATCTGATAATTTGAGTATTCCGTAGCTGTCTTTGCAATGTACAACTTGTCCAAAGTTGTCTAGTGCCACGACGTCTTGTCCCAAGTTACCTTGCCCCCAGTTGCCTTTCTCCAAGATGTCTCATGTTACATTACTTCGACTTCACCCACCATGATGTCTTTCAAGACAACTTCAGTTTGAAAGTCACCTGTTTGTGTGCGTGTGTGTGTGTGTGTGTGTGTGTGTGTGTGTGTGTGTGTGTGTGTGTGTGTGTGTGTGTGTGTGTGTGTGTGTGTGTGTGTGTGTGTGTGTGTGTGTGCACAACACTGAATGGGTCCCAGAGATACATTTTAACAACCACGATGCACTTTAATTCTAAGCCATCATATATATATATATATATATATATATATATATATATATATATATATATATATATATATATAAGCTAAATCCCCAAAGTACTCCACTGCGTTGAAGGTATTAAACCCCCAGATTCCAGAAGTTTTCCCTGAGCTAATAAAATCTCCTGACGACAGACATAATGAATACAATTCAAGTAAGGTATTCAAGGGTATTGTCGAAGGAATTCTAACCCACTCAGCATAGGCCCCACACCATCTTTTAACGAGTTCATTTCTCTGTCATTGCTAGGACAATATATTTTAAGTGTCCTAACATAACGAAGGAATTAAAATCAAATTTAAGGGAATGTTTGGCGCTCTTTGGCCGTGATTCAGGTATTGTCAGTTTCACCTGGAATCAATTGGTCAGGTCGACGGACCTTTTTGAAACAGAAATATGTATCTTAGAATTTGCCCTAGCCGACGTCAGAGAATGTATATATATATATATATATATATATATATATATATATATATATATATATATATATATAATTTTTTTTTTTTTTTCTTTATTTTATTAAACAGAGATTTAAACAGGCCGGAATACAAACTTGAGAAATGTTATCCGGGTTCTGTCTGTCCCTTGTCCTGGAATATATAATTACAATCATCCGGCAGTAGCCGGAGATAACCCGGGAACTAATTGGCTTTATCGTCGGCTAGATTTAGTCCTAACAATCTTCTCTCTCTCTCTCTCTCTCTCTCTCTCTCTCTCTCTCTATCTATCTATCTATCTATCTATCTATCTCTCTCTCTCTCTCTCTCTCTCTCTCTCTCTCTCTCCTCTCTCTCTCCTCTCTCTCTCTCTCTCTCTCTCTCTCTCTCTCTCTCTCTCTCTCTCTCTCTCTCTCTCTCTCTCTCTTTCTCTCTTTCTCTCTCTCTCTCTCTCTATCTATCTATCTCTCTAGCTATCTATCAGTCTGTGTCTGTCTATCCATCTGTCAATCTATCTCCATCATTCTCTATCAATCTTTATCTTTATCTACCCATCCATATATATTTCTATCAGTCTATCTACCTACCTATCTATCCATCCATCCATCCATCTATCTACCCCAAAGTGGAGCTCCTTTGTTCTTGGCGCTCCTCCTCGTCCTCCTCCTCCTCCTCCTTCCTCTTCCAGCTGGGGTTCCTTCGCCTGTCGAGGTTCCAGGTCTCCTGGAAGCATCAGGAGCCAACTCCCACATGTGTGTTCACGCCCCTAAAGGCGTCTCTCCTTTTAACGTTCCAAGGCCGCCACCGTTCGTCCTTCTTGTTGTGTGTGTGTGTGTGACCTTGCCTGGTCAGAGTGCGTAATTGGCCGCCTGCCAGCTCTTTGCCCTTTGTACTGGAACAGCAAGTCGAGCGGGAAGACTGGGATTCTCGTTTTCCTTGCCCTTATTATTTTCATTATCTTTTATCATTTTTATTCTCGTTATTTTTTTTCATTTTTTTCTGCATCTTCTTTCTCTTCACCTTCA
>NC_134804.1:32640246-32642746 GCF_046742065.1 Oratosquilla oratoria | reverse complement strand
CTTCAGGTATTGAACTGAACTCAAAGATTCTTCTGTTTTCGGCCGCACCTATAATATTAGGAATATATATCATGATATCAAATAAGATTAATTTTCAGTCACACTCGATAGGTTTTGAGGTGAAAGGGTGACAAAAACTCCAGAAAGTGGTCAGAGATGACCACTTCACACGTGGTCGAGTTCGGAAAAGAAAGTGAACAGATGAACAACTGGCAGAGGTTGTTGACTGCGCAGAGACCGAAGTATCTGGCGGTCACTGGCAACTGCAAATTTAGTAGTGGCTCCCATTGAGTTACTCAAAGGAGGAAGTCAATAGTCCTTCCTGTGATCTTGGCAGGTTTAGCGTGTGCGTTTGTGTGCGTTTGTGTGCGTGTGTGTGTGTGTGTGTGTGTGTGTGTGTGTGTGTGTGTGTGTGTGTGTGTGTGTGTGTGTGTGTGTGTGTGTGTGTGTTTTTATGTGTGTGTACTACTAAAAGTATCGCTATTACCATTACTGATAATAATATTAATACTATGGCAGTATCACCTTTACGGGTAGCTTTGACGGTCATTACAAAAAAAAACAGTAATATGCTTATTGGGTGAGGGTGTGATTGCAGTTGCCGACATGAATGTGGGTGTGAATGTAGATATGGGTGATGGGTGTGGGTGTAGGTTTGGACATAGGTGCTATGAGTGCTGGCGTGATTTTGGGTATGTGTGTGATTGCGGGTTTGAACCTGAGTACGAGTATGGGTATGGTTGTGGGTGTAGATGTGGGTGTGGGAGTGAGTGTGGGTGAGGGTGTGGGCGTGGGTGAGGGTGAGGGTGTGGGCGTGGGCATGGGCGTTGGCATTGCCGTGATATGAACATGAGTAGAAGCAATCGGTGGCGGCCGCGATGGCACCAGAACAAAGAGAGCCCAGGAGTGCCAAAAAGCTGCCATGGTATTTCGCACGGTGCCAAACGGCCCTCGCTGCGTCCACCCCACCCCCCCACCTCCTGCAGTGATGCCTCGGGTGCAGTGCCAAAGCACCCCTGTGGCGGGGGACAAGAATACCGTCACTGTGGTCCCTTGCATGTTGGGACAGGCGACTCAATGGGGCGGAACGAGGTGACACGAGAACTCTCTCTCTTTCTCTCGCTCTCTCTCTCTCTCTCTCTCTCTCTCTCTCTCTCTCTCTCTCTCTCTCTCTCTCTCTCTCTCTCTCTCTCTCTCTCTCTCTCTCTCTCTCTCTCTCTCTCTCTCTCTCTCTCTCTCTCTCTCTCTCTCTCTCTCTTTTACTCTCTCTCTCTCTCTCTCTTTTACTCTCTTTTTTTGCTCCTTCGTAGAGAATCGGAGCTAAAATATGCTTTGACTCTGCTTCCCCATTTATAAGGTGAATTAAGTCCTTTCTTCATATCTTCATGTAGTTTCATTACTCTGTTGTTGACATGTGACAAACTACTGTGAACAAATAAACTTGGTCCAGAATGTTCCGTGATTCTGTCAATATATCCATCGTCGCCAAATATACTTTTCTGTACAGTAGTTTTCTTACACACACACACACACGCACACACACACATATATATATATATATATATATTATATATAATAATATACATATGTATAAATATACATATATACAATATACATATGTATAAGTATACATATACATATGTATACAAATATGTATGTGTGTATATATATAATTGTGTGTGTGTGTGTGTGTGTGTGTTTTCTTTTGTAAATATAATATGTACAGGCACAACAACGACAAAAATTATGATTAGGTAATTCTGGTAACTCAAAAACACAAAAATTAATTTTCCTGACTCGGTGTCACCTGGTTCGGATCGTATGTCAGACGACACTGATCCTTTGTTCTTTAGCAGATGCCGTGTGTCATGCGTTGTTTAATAAATTCATTAACTTTAAGGGCTGGACACAGATGTTTCTCTTTGTAAATCAAGACGAATATATCGCCGCTAGATACGACAATATCGCCACATAATACGACAATATCTCCTTCAGTGTAAGGTAATGTACACAGGAGCTTCTGTTGGTAAATCGAGACGAATGTATCGCCACTAAATACGATAATATCACCACCTAATACGACAATATCGCCACCCTGTTTTCAATGCAATTACTGTACACAGGCGCTTCTGTTACTAAAGCAAGACGAGAGTATCGCCACCAGATACGACAATATCACCACTTAATACGATAATATCGCCGTCGTTATGTACGCTATGCGCTAACGTTGATTAGTATCGTCATCGGTATGGCGGTTTTCTGTAAATATCAGCCAATATCTGGCAATGTCTATCTTGATTTAAAATAGCCTAACTTTACCTAACTTAACGTAACCTAGCGTAAATTAACCTAACCAAGCCAAACCAATTTTGACCTGATCTGAACTTAGCTGACCTAACCAAATCTAACACATCTAAACCAAGCCCAACCAAACTAAACCTAATCCATCAAAACCAAACTAAACCAATCCTGATTCAACCAAGTCAGACTAAACAAAACC
>NC_134804.1:32622746-32635246 GCF_046742065.1 Oratosquilla oratoria | reverse complement strand
GTTGTTGACCTTCCCTTGGGAGTTCCTCGAAGACGGCAAGTTAAGTGATAATTACGAAGTTGTTGTTACGGTCGACAGGACCTTGATAAGTTTTAAAATTGAGTAAAACTATTAAACGTTGCTGAGGACGGATTGATCTGTGATTGGTTCCTCAGGTCATCCTGAATGTGCTTCACTGGTTTTACAAAAACCCTTAAAGAATTTATTCTATTTTTTTTTCCACAAATTTGGCCTGTTGTTACTCTACACATTATTTCTACATCAATCTCCGTTTAAAGAGATGTGATAACTTTATGATTAGGGAAGACAGGTGGTAATGGACATAAAACTGCATAGTGTAGGCCTTATGGTCTCTTGCAGTCAATTCCATTCTTATGTTCTTATGAGTCGAAAGGTCTACTGGCGCTACACTTTGAAATTGCAATTCATTAAAACACCGACATTCGTCCACACACAACGAAATTCACTAAGTTCTCCACTACAAGTAACTAATAACTGTCTCTACATTGTATCTGTTGATTAAGTCATAAATTTTCATTATTCAGTGGACAAAAGTATTACATATCATTCTCGACTAAAAACATTTTAGAATTTGGTCACAATGTCAACTAAGTTATTTATTCTCTTTGCAGGTAAGCGGAGATGGTCGCCATGGAAACCAAAAGAATGTAAGTTACACAAAGAAACCAAGGTGCATTGTTTTTTTTTGTTTTTGTTTTTTTTCAAGCGAGTATTATTATTTTTTTTTTTTTGGTATAGTCACAGGAGATTTTGGAATATTTACTCTTGAGAGTAAACTTTAGATTTGTCGTAGTAAGGTAGAGGTTGAAGCTACCTTGTGTGGTCTTTGGAGGAAACGTGTTTTGAATTATCAGACTGAGCCAAGATAAGAGGGAGGGAAGAGGGTGGATGGGAGTGGAGTATGTGGGGATGGAATGGGTGGGAGTGGTTTTTATGCCTTTGTATTTTGGCTACCTCCCTTGTAAGGGCAAAAAAACCTTTGGTATATGTATGTATGTGTATATATATATATATATATGTATATATATATATATATATATATATATATATATAATATAGTCTGACCACGTTATGAACCGAAAGGTCTCCTGTCGACTTTTCATTTTGCCATTATAACCGAATGTATCCCATTTCGTAAACTCAAATCAACAAAAAAGAAAAAGAAATTCGTACTGACTCATACATGTGACATTTTACAAAAAAAAAAACTTTTGAGATGACACAGAATTTTCTAAAAGGTGGAACTAAGAAAATCCCCCAGAGATATACACCCAACCAATCTTTACAGTTTATATCAATATATACATGGAGTTGCCCTCAAGTGAAAGACACCGGTAGCGTTGGGAATCGAACCCTGGCCATCTGAGTCATTAGATGAGACTCCCCCTCCCTTTCCCTCCTGTGCGTCACATCTCCGTGACGGATAATACTGACATCTACCTGAGTGATGCTGACGCATCCTTGACAGTGTCCTCATCAGCTGTTCATGAATATGATTAATTGACCCCCCAGCCTACGTCACCGAAGGCACGCACGATCAATGAGACCTAAGTTCGAGTCTGCCACTAGTGAGGAAGGCTTGTATAGTAGGCCGCCCTTCTCCACAAGCGTTGGAGGAACCTGGGGTTGGAGGTTGGGGAGGTGGGGTGGTTGGAATTCCGTACCTATCCAATAACGTAGTCCAGTTGAGTGTTCAGGTATTTCGTTTAATTTCCATACACACGCGCGCGCGCCCACACACACATACACACATACACACACACACACACACACACACACACACACACACACACACACACACACACACACACACACACACACACACGCACACACACACACACACAGCCTATGTATATATATATATATATATATATATATATATATATAACTATATATATATAACTATATTTATATATATAACTATATATATATATAACTATATATATATATTACTATATACTATATATAACTATATATATAAATACTATATATATATATATATATACTATATATATACTATATATATATATATATATATATATATACTATATATATACTATATATATATATTAACTATATATATATATATATATATACTATATATATATATATATACTATATATATATATATATACTATATATATATATATATACTATCTATATATATATATACTATATATATATATATATACTATGTATAGATATATACTATATATATATATATACTATATATAATATATATACTATATATATATATATACTATATATATATATATATACTATATATATATATACTATATATATATATACTATATGAATATATATACTATATATATATATATATATATATATATATATATATATATACTATATATATATATGATACTATATATATATATATACTATATATATATACTATATATATATATATATTATACTATATATATATATATACTATATATACTATATATACTATATATATATATACTATATACTATATATATATATACTATATATACTATATACTATATATATATATATATACTATATATATACTATATACTATATATATAAATATATATATATATATATATATATATACTATATTTATATACTATATATATATATATACTATATACATACTATATATATATATACTATATACTATATATATATAATACTATATACTATATATATATATATACTATATATATATATATATATACTATATATATATATATATATACTATATATATATACTATATATATATACTATATATTTATACTATATATATATATACTATATATATATATACTATATATATATATACTATATATATATACTATATATATATATATACTATATATATATACTATATTATATATATACTATATATATATATAATATATATATATATACTATATATATATATACTATATATATATATATACTATATATATATATACTATATATATATATATACTATATATATATATACTATATATATATATAAATACTATATATATATATATACTATATATATATATATACTATATATATATATACTATATATATATATATATATATATATATATATATATACTATATATATATATACTATATATATATATATATTATATATTATTATATACACTATATATATATATACTATATATATATATATATACTATATATATATATATACTATATATATATATATATATACACTATATATATATATACACTATATATATATACTATATATATACTATATATATACTATATATATGCTATATATATATACTATATATATACTATATATATATATGCTATATATATACTATATATATATGCTATATATATACTATATATATATATATATGCTATATATATACTATATATATATATATGCTATATATATATTTACTATATACTATATATATATATATACTATATATAGTATATATATATATATATATATACTATGTACTATATACTATATACTATATATATATACTATATATATATACTATATATATATATACTATATACTATATATATATATACTATATACTATATATATATGTACTATATGCTATATATATATATATATATATATATATACTATATATATATATACTATATATATATACTATATATATACTACTATATATATATATATATATATACTAATATATATATATACTATATATATATACTATATATATATATATACTATATATATATATACTATATATATATTATATATATACTATATATATATATATACTATATATATATATATACTATATATATATATATACTATATATATATATATACTATATATATATTATACTATATACTATATATACTATATATACTATATATATACTATATATATACTATATATATACTATATATACTATATATATACTATATATACTATATGTATATATACTATGTATATGTATATATACTATGTATATGTATATATACTATGTATATGTATATATACTATGTATATGTATATATACTATGTATATGTATATATACTATGTATATGTATATATACTATGTATATATATATACTATGTATATATATACTATGTATATATATACTATGTATATATATACTATGTATATATATACTATGTATATATATACTATGTATATATATACTATGTATATATATACTATGTATATATATATATATATATACTATATATATATTATTACTATATATAATTATATATATATATATATACTATATATATATATACTATATATTATATATATATATATATATATACTATATATATATATATACTATATATATATACTATATATATATACTATATATATATATATATACTATATACTATATATATACTATATATATATATATATGTATATATATATATATATATATATATATATATATATATGTATACATATAAAATTAGAATGCCAAGGACATTCCATCCATAGCGTACAAAATAATAACTCGTTTCAGTCTAGTTATAAAATTAGCTCAAACTGTATATTGCCATTGTATCACTGTATGTCTGTGAACTCAATAAACCGATTATTATCAATATCAGCATTATTATCCTCATCAGTCATTTTTATACACACACACACACACACACACACACACACACACACACACACACACACACACACACACACACACACACACACACACACACACACACACACAGCAGCAGCAGTAGGAGCCCAAACAGGAACCAAGTTCCCCGTCCCTGCAGGACCCGCAGCGTCCTTATTCAATTCCGCGGCAATGGTGGCGGGGCGCCCGGGCGTGTGCTCTGCAACAAAGGAACGAGCGAGCAGTAACCATGAGGGCACTGCGTGCATACAGACACGGACAGACACAGACAGACACAGACACGCGTGCATACGCAGCGTAGCGTCCCCATGGATGCTGCGCCATCGCTGCCCCTGTTTCTGCCACTCACTGAAACTCAAACACCTCCAGATGCTAGTGTTGGCGCATTTGTGTCCACTGTCATCACGTCCGTTTTCTATGTTAACGATAATGATAAATTAATATACTTGTATGAATGTATGTATATATACACACAAATATACATATGTATGTAAAAGAAATTATATATATACATACGTATAAACTGTACGTGTACGTACATGTACACATGTATATATTGTCATGTGCTTAGTAGTTAGAGGAGCGATGTAAAATTCATATGCCACATACTATCTTCTCCAGAGAAAAATACAAAATTAAATATTGAAGAGAGCTCACATTACGTGCTGACTTTGTGTATAAGTGGTTCTGTGGGTTGCTTGATTTTCCCGTGGTTGTAAATTTGATCTACTTCAAGCATTTAAACGACGCCCAGGTGTTAAATTTGTTTGTTGGGGTTTGGTTTCAGTCCATGAGTGTGTACTGATTCGTCTGTTTCAACTCTGAGAAAAAAAAGTATATTTTCTAAATTTTTGGTGTTATTCAAAGTCTTGAAGAAAGTGTATATCATCATGTTCACCGTTGTGGTCTTTGTAGATTCCGCATTGCGTGCGATGATAAGTCGTGCGTTTTTCAAAAGAAATCCTGATCATTCCAACGTAGGACGTGGTGAATGGTGCACGCTACCTTCGGGAGAATTCAAAGACATAGACGTCATTGGTCTGCTCGTGTGTTCCGCATGATGAGGCTTGTGGTGCAGGAGGGCTGGTAAAAGCAGAGAAACCTTCCTTGAAGGTAATTCTTCTTATTAAGATTTTTTTGACCGTGCACACTTCTTTGTGACTTTTGGCGTGAGGAAACATCTTGCAGAAAATGTTTATTAAAAAGATGGTGTTACTGGGAAATGTTTGAACAGAAACACTGTAGTTATGAAAGCTAGAATAAAGTCGCAAATGCATCGGAAGGGAAAAGGAATGACGATCGTTCATCGAATAGTCTTCCTCATGGAAACGAGGCTTATTAGCTGGGACCAGAGCCGTAATGGCATTCATTTCTGAGCAGCAGGAGATACGTACACCTGTGCCCCCGTTCCGACTGCCTCTGTGACCGGGAAAGACGAACTGCGTGCGAGGCAGACGACATTGAGGAAGTGGAGGGAGGGGGGGAGGAGGGGGAGCGGGATTGGTGAAGGAGTTTTAGGAGAAGGACCTGACTTGGAGACATAACTCGTTCTGCTTGCTTCGTATGAGTTACTTGCTCGAGTGACACTTGAGTGTCGTTGACCTAAGAGTCAAGGGTACAGTACCTTTATACCAGTACACTTGTAGCGTAATCGGAAGCGTGCTGGTCTCGTATTTATTAGTTGTTGGTTCGAATCCTGCACTCTTCTCCGATTTCTAGCAGTGACTGTTACCTGCCCCAGTAGTCCCCAAAGCACATAATAGGACAAAGGTGACGGCTTCGGCCGCAGGTATGCGTCTCCTGTGAGGAAAGTGCAAGGAAAAGATGGGTGACCAGGGTTCAAATCGACCATATCAGAGGCGAAGCTTTACTGTGACGCTTCAGCCAGATGACATTTCGATAAAGAAAACGTATATTCTCAAGTCAGTTGTGTAATTATATATAGACAGTTGGGGGACCAAGTTTCAAGTCGGCCATAAACAGTGGCGACTATTCACTGTGATGTTTTAGACAGATGACATTTCGATAAACAATACGTGTCTTAACTCAGTGACGACGCGGTTTTTCGTCGGTAATACGGCGCCAGATCAGTGACGTGCTGTGTCAGATCATTGCCAAGAGACTAAGTTACTGGCATACTGTTTCCAGGTCAGTGACACAGAGAACCCAATCGAGAACGAAATGCCACATCAGTGACATATCGTCCCATGTCAGTGACATATTGTGTCACGTCAGTAGAAAAGGGTTTTAGGTCAACAGTGAGGCGCGTGGTGAGTGACACTCTGTAAGGGGTAAGAATTCTTTGAAGAGATGAAGAAGACATGAACTGCTAGTGACAGATGACGTCACGGTATTGGGTAGAATAAAAACTTCACAAACTATCACTAACCGGATACGAGTTACTCACTGACCCATTTTCGGAACTGGCTTCTATGTGGCGCGCCCTGACGGCGTCATCGGAAGCGTGCTGGTTTCGCATTCGTTTAGCTGTGGGTTCGAATCCCGCACTTTTTTCCGATTCCCATCAGTGGTTGTAATTACCTGGCCTAACAGTCCAAGCCTCCTGAAGCAACAACAGCAGAGATACATTACGTATAATCCGATATATTTGATGCATTTGAACCCATGGTTTGAGTTCAATTGTCCATAATAGAACATTAACCATCTCACAAAATGGAAATAATAATCTGACGTTTGAAATGGGCAATGGATGCCAATTTGCCCCTTTGTGGCAGAGAGCCAGCATGTTGCCCCATATAGCAACCTCTTGTATGGATTGTCTATCGTGTTGTATAGATAGAGCCTGGCTACTGCGCGGCGAGGAGACGATAACCTACGGACTCTCTCAACTGTCGAGCGTCTTGACAACGATTCTCAATTAGGGACGATAGGAAAATTGGACACCTTTTTAGGAGTAGCGACAATCTACTAGATATGTGTGGTATACAATGAAGTTTACGTTCAGTGAGCAGGAAAGAGGGGAGACAAGCGAAATGGTGAGATTTGTTTGTAGTTATGTAAAGTTTGGTCATGGAGACGATAACTTTAAGAGTATTCTTAATTTATATTCGTTATCAAAGGAGACTTTGCCGAAGAGTCATGGACTCCTGACTGTCTTCTCACACTCAGACGGGACATTCCAGTGTCCAAAGAGCCCTCACTATCCTAGGCGTCGCCCAACCAAGTGCTTTGCTAACCATAGGGCTGATGGAATGCAGTGTCGAAGGTCTATATAGTTTGATAATGTTCTCTTTGTCATGTAACCATCGAAATCCTTCAATAGGATTGAGACGCTAAGCCAAGACGACCTCACAGTTTTTGTAGTACAAATGTATAATAGACCAATATTGTGCATCGGTTTTTGAAAAAGACTTATTAACCTTCCTGACATGTAATCCAACACATGTACAGAAAAAAATCTGAATCGCCCGACGACCTCACAGTATTTGTTATACATCGGAATTTTATAAGACCCATAAACCCTCCTAACATGTAATACTACACAGATACTCATCATCCCACTCCCATGAAGTGGGAAGTGAGAAACCCCTGGTAGTGTTCACCCCCACCCCACCCCTCACCCCGCCCGGTCAAGGCTGTCGAGAACCAACACAGGAAACCCAGGGGAACGAACTCACGACCACCTGTTCGCGAGTTCAAGAAGGTATCCACTGGACTAACCCGCGTTACCGCCGGACAGGTAGTGCGTTAGTAACGCAGTAACGCAAGTGCCCAGCTCTGATTCTTTTAGATTTTAGAATAGGGAATATTAATGTTGTAGCTTAGGTATCATTTTATTGAGAATATTCGTAAGTAAATAATTCTCCATTTCATATACTTTTTCATCAAAATCATTCTAAAGGAAATTAAAATCGGTAACGCACTGACGGTAATGCACTACCTGTCCGGCGAAAACGCGCCCAGCTCTGCTAGGGCAACCTAACCGGCCCAGATCACGTGAAATCGATCCGACGTTGATTGACTTCGGCCCCCTCTTAGCCGGGCAGCGAAACCCGACCAAGTGGAAGAACCCGACCACCAAAGTCGACCCGACGTAACCGAAGCCCGGATTTCCTGGAATGGTCCTGATTAGGTACACTGCATTCCAGCCGACCCTAATACAATGCCACATGATCCTATCTTGCAGTGGTTTTTCTCACCCTGGGGTACATGGACACCTGAAATGAAAGCTAGTAGGGTTTAGTAAATGCACCACGATCTCATTCAGCGTTAAGAAACAGAAGATCATAAGAATGGTGTACGTACGCAAGATACCAGGTTGAGACCCACTGCTATATAGACATACTCGTACAAGAGCAGTTTTTATACACATGCACACATACACACACACACACACACACACACACACACACACACACACACACACACACACACACTCGTGGGCGGAAAGTTGTGTGTGTGTGTGTGTGTGTGTGTGTGTGTGTGTGTGTGTGTGTGTGTGTGTGTGTGTGTGTGTGTGTGTGTGTGTGTGTGTGTGTGTGTGTGTGTGTGTGTGTGTGATTCACCTTGGTCTTTAGATCACGTGTTGGACTTGTGATCGACAGCTATTTCCCTCCCGGAAGAGAGTTCAGAGCTCGTATGACCGATCTATGGGTAATGCTATGACCTTGCACACACACACACCCAACTCCCCGCCCACGAGAGTTGGAGTAACGACTCGAAGCGCAGCGATACTGAAATAATTTCAGCCCTGGGCAGGATTCGAACCAGGTACCGCCGGTACCGCCATACCGACAGTCTGGGACTTTACCAACCGCGCCACCGAGTCGTGTGTGTGTGTGTGTGTGTGTGTGTGTGTGTGTGTGTGTGTGTGTGTGTGTGTGTGTGTGTGTGTGTGTGTGTGTGTGTGTGGTCACAGCATTACCCATAGATCGGTCATACATGAGCTCTGAGCTCTCATTCGGGAGGGTATTAGCTGTCGATTACGAATCCAACACGTGATCCAAGACCATGGTGAATTGCACAATACACACATACACATTCACATAAAACCCAAAACCCAAATAAGCCATTTCCATCAAGCTAACGCAGTTTGCAGTGGAATGTAATTAGACTTCACTGGAGGTTGAGGTGGGACACTTTCGAAAACTAGGTCACCGACCTATTTTAGGTACACAACACGGTCACCCAAAATTCATTCAACATATGAACAATAACATTATTTTTCTTTTTTTGGAGTGTTGTAACAAAATATTCAAGAGGAGAAGAGATAAAGCTCTCAAATGGTCATGTTTATTTTCCACCAGAGAGAATCTTTTTATTAATTATATTTAGACCCAAAGTACAAAGTCGAAAATGGCAACCTGACCAGTGCCCGGTGTCGATTTCATTAAAAATGTCGACATTTTGTAAAATCGCGCTTTCTTTTAGTACTCCAGGAAAAATAGGAATAAATACTCCTCGTCAGTCCCACAGATTCTTGGCATGTTCTTCGCAGCCCCTCTGGCTGCCAGGTGAAGATGACGTGGGCAGTTCAAGACGCTAATGCCAGGCGTATAGCTCTTTGGCCGCTAATGAGGGGGGTACGGGCGCATTTGGCGAATACCTGCGTCTCCTCTTTTTTTTTCTTTACTTTTATTTATTTATGTATTAATTTAATTGTCTACATGTATATATGTATATATATATATATGTGTGTGTGTGTGTGTGTGTGTGTGTGTGTGTGTGTGTGTGTGTGTGTGTGTGTGTGTGTGTGTGTGTGTGTGTGTGTGTGTGTGTGTGTGTGTGTGTGTGCGTATTTATACATGTGATAAAACCATAGGAGAAATAATAACAAAATGGCAGTAATACCTTTCGTATATTGCATCTTCGTATTTTGTCTGAAGATGTAATAGAAGAAAGATCTTGCTGTCATTTCGTCATAGTTTTTCATGTGGTCGCTTACATACCTTACGATCATATGAGGTTTCTGCATATATGTATATATATATATATTATATATATATATATATATATATATATATTATATAATTATATCTAATATATTATTATATATAATATTTTATATATATATTATATATATATATAATTATATATATATATATATATTATATATATATATATATTATATGATGTAAGCGGAATCGGAAACACAGGCGTCTTAGTCTTGAGTTAAATCCTGACTAGTTTCGCCGGTATGATTTTACAAAGGAATACCTGCGAAAAAAGTCTGGAATAAACTCAAGACTAAGACTCCTGTGTTTCCTATTCCGCTTACATCAACCTGTCAGAATGTCTATCAACATATATATTTATATGATGTAGAAGTCGGTGAATCTGTTGCAAATAGCGATCACAACTTAGTCAGATTCAAACTCCTAAAAACAATTTTAGAATAGATACTTGTGCTTTCTAAAATACCCGATTTCAGTAAAGCTCAGTTCATAGAACTACGTCAGGAGCTTCAGCTTACAGATTGGGAGGAAAAAATTAAACGAAAGGCCTGTAGATCAGATGTGTGGAAAATATTTCAAAATACGCTCACTAAGATGATTCATACTTACATTCCTTTTAAGGACAGACGTCCCCCAAATCAGGCTCGCCCAAAGTGGCTCGACAAAGAAACTGAAAAAAGTATTGCTAAAAGAGAAAGGCTTATAAGAAATTATAAGTGCTCGGGTGCATCTAATGACTATGAAAGTTATGTATCAATACAGAGAGATTTAAAAAAAGACAATAAGAAAAAGAAAACGACAATACGAAAATGAACATCGCTGAGAAATCCCAAAGAGAAAATCCCAAAGAATTCTATAGTTACATTAGAGATAAAAAGGTGTTAGGAATCACATTGGTCCACTATTATCTGCTGACGGTCAACTGAATATTCAAATGAAGGAATGTGTAATCTCTTAAACAATTATTTTAGCTCGGTATTTCGTAAAAACGAAACACCTCAAAGTGAATTCCAAACTGAAACCTGTGAAAAGTCTGGGGTAAACTTACTCACTACGGTAAATATAACAAAAGAAACAAATTTAAAAGGTGTATAGACAAACTCAAAGTTAATAAACACCAGGGCCTGGACGGTTGGCATCCAAGAATCTTAAAGGAATGAAAAATGAGATTGTTGTTCCATTAGAAATTATTTTCAAGAAATCCATCATATCCGGACGGAGTCCCAAGAGAATGGAAGCTAGCTAACGTTACTCCCATATTCAAAAAAGGTGACAAAAAGAAACCAAATAAACTATAGGCCTATTAGTTTGACTTCGATCGTAGGAAAAATAATGGAAACTATCATCAGAGATGCTATCTCGAATATCATTTAGTAGAAAAGTAACCGTTTGATAAATGATAGCCAACATGGTTTCAGACGGAAACGTTCTTGGCGTGACTAACTTATCGTCGAATTCTACAACACACAGTTATCTCGAATTATGACAAAAGAAAACAATTATAGATTTAATATATCTAGATTTTGCAAAAGCTTTTGTTACCGTCCCACACGAAAGACTACTTACTAAATTAGCTTTGCATGGAATAAAGTGGTAGCCTAATTTTTTTTTTTTAGGTTGGACTAGTAATTGGGTTTGAAAGGTCGAAAACAGAGAGTTGTTTTTAAATGGAAAAAACTTCTGATGGAAAAGTGTTGCAAGTGGAGTTCCTCAGGGTTCCGTTCTTGGGCCACTTTAATTCATAGTATATATAAATGATATAGACCATGGGACTAAACAATCTACTGTTTCCAAATTTGCTGATGATACAAAAAACTGTGCGGAGGAGAGTGGCAAATGATCACTCTCAAACCAATTTAAGATATTCAAGAAGATTTAGATCAATTTACAGCAATGGTCTGAAAAGTAAATAAAATGGCTAATGAAATTTAA
>NC_134804.1:32605246-32612746 GCF_046742065.1 Oratosquilla oratoria | reverse complement strand
GTGCAAATGGTGATAGTTAGGGACGTGGTGGGGGCTGAAATAGTCGTGGTTTTTATGGTGTAATGAGCGATTTTCACCTCTATTCTCCAATGGGTCTGATGAAAGGTGCCGCGCATAAGAGGCTGACAAACACCTTCTCCAACTATTATGAGCCCAAACTTCCCTTCCCGCTCTCTCCCTCCTTGCAGCCATAATATTCATTCACACACGAACGCTGACTAACATCCAAACACAAGATTTCCTTGACCTGAAACGGACACTGACGTCAGTACAAAGTTTATTTAAAAACCACCTGTATAGAAAAGTGTTGTAACAGAGAGGTAATTCGTATGAATACAGAGAAAATGTATAAAACTTGCGTGACCACGCTTACCTCACTTGATGGGATGACCTACAAAGTCGTCATTCTGGACACACACCTGGGATGTGGACAGCGCACGCACGCACGCACACACACACACACACACACACACACACACACACACACACACACACACACACACACACACACACACACACACACACACACACACACACACACACACACACACGCACGGGTGTGTGTGTGTGTGTGTGTGTGTGTGTGTGTGTGTGTGTGTGTGTGTGTGTGTGTGTGTGTGTGTGTGTGTGTGTGTGTGTATGATTGATAGAAGATGCTTGCTTAATTGCATTTAATCATACTAATGAGCAGGAAAAGGGCTCCGCACATGGAGTCACATTTCTCTGTCTCCATCGATCAAATTATTTTTTTTTTTAATGAAGAGTTTCTTCATCCAGGCTGTTCCGTAAACCAATGCATCCTAAAATGTATATGTATACATATGTATGTATATATGTATGTATATATATATATATGTATGTATATATGTATGTATGTATGTATATATATTTTATATATATATATGTATATATATATTTTATATATATATATGTATATATATATTTTATATATATATATGTATATATATATTTTATATATATATATGTATATATATATGTATATATATTTTATATACATATGTATATGTATGTATATATATGTATATAAAATCTTCCAAGTATCTTACCTTTCCCCGTTCCTTTCTATGGCTTCTTCTTTTGTCAATCATGACAAGATTCTTACTAGCTCCATAGAAAGCAAGCTTAACCCTGCAAATACGAAAATTATAAAACTACAATTACACGACCATATTATCGAATCAATATGTTTTGTATATATGTGTGCGAAAAATTAGAGCAAATGGGGCTAATATATACGCCAAACATTACATATATCTGTTTAAGAAAAGTAATCACAAAGAAGAATACTCATGATAACATTGTCACACAATTAGTTACCACGCTCGGTATCTTTATCAAGGAATCATGAAAAAGAGGAAAGATATACAAAGTAGCCTTGATTTGTAGGTCTTCCATGCGAGTGTATCAACACGTGCTTTAAGACCAATGATTGATTGATGTTGAGTCACGTCCTGCGCACGTCCGCCCAACTTCATTAGGACTTAACAACATGTGTGTGTGTGATTCACCATGGTCTTGGACCACGTGTTGGACTTGTGATCGACAGCTATTTCCTTCCCGGAAGAGAGCTAAAAGCTCGTATATGATTGATCTATGGGTAATGCTGTGATCCTTACACGCACACGCACACACCCAATTCCCCGCCCACGAGAGTTGGGGTAACGACTTGCAGCGCAGCGATACTGAAGTTATTTCAGCCCAGGGCGGGGTTCGAACCCGGACCGCCGTAGTGGCAGCCGCAAGCACTACCACTGCGCCGTCAAGTGTGTGTGTGTGTGTGTGTGTGTGTGTGTGTGTGTGTGTGTGTGTGTGTGTGTGTGTGTGTGTGTGTGTGTGTGTGTGTGTGTGTGTGTGTGTGTGTGTGTGTGTGTGTGTGTGTGTGTGTGTGTGTGTGTGTGAATTGGGATATTGTCCGCTTTTGGTGGGAATAAAGCAGCCGATAAATCTCGCCGGACATTTGCTGTCGGAATCCGGGAGGACTGTCCGGGCAGGTCCACTCTCGCAAAAATTAATAAACGAATAAATAAAATTAAAAAGATAAAAAAAAAATGATGTCCAGTCCAAGGCAGAGGCAGGACAAATCATTCCAGGCCTTACGTGTCAAAGGAAAAACGCATTTATGTCCCCCCGAGTTACAGTTGACAATCGCTAATTTCGTGAGTTCTGAGCTCTCCTTCCTTCCTTCCTTCATGTTCAAAGTTCAAATATTTGAAACCGTTAAAGTGACATGAACAGAGACAATAATTTTTTTCCAACTCCTTCGTTGCGGTGGCATTCTTTTTGTATATTATTCTGGCTAACGACAGATGATTTTATTCAGCTGAAGGAGGAATAATTTGGGTCTTTGATGATCAAGACACTATGTTCTCCCGAGTCGGCACCTTTGGCTAAATAGAATTGATTGGCGTCTAGGACGAAGGACAAAGGAGGCTTTCGTGCACAAGAGGAGGTTGAGGAAGAGGAGGAAGAAAAGGAGTAAAAAGAGGGTGAGGAAGAGGAGGTGGAAGAGGAGGAGGAGAAGGAGGAATAGAAAGAGGGAGGAGGAGGAAGTATTAGAGGAAGCAGAAGAGGAGGAAGAAGAAAAAAAAGAAGCGGGACAGGAGGAAGAAGAGAAGGAGGAGGAAGAACAGAAAGAGGAGGAGGAAGTATTAGAGGAGGCAGAAGAGGAGGAAGAAGAGAGAAATGAAGCGGGACAGGAGGAAGAGGAGAAAGAGGAGGAAGAACAGAAAGATGAAGAGGAAGGAGAGAAGGAGGAGGTGGAGGAAGAGTAAGAGGTGGAAAAAGGACATGAGGAGGGAAAGGGAGAGGAAGAGGAAGAAGAAGAGGAAGAAGAGGCCCAGAAGCAGGAAGCTCAAATTTACTGTATTGGTTTTGCTCTTCACCGCCAGTGCTGTCGTCGTCGTCGTCGTTGTCCTTGTCATCGTTATGTCCTGTTGCACTATGTCTGCAAGTGTTCTCATTTATTCTTTTTTACCTCCTCCTCTTCCTCCTCCTCCTCCTCCTCCTCCTCCCTCCTTTCCCTCCTCCTCCTCCTCCTCCTCCTCCTATTCCTCCTCCTTTCCTTCCTCCACCCCTCTTTTCCTTTCTCCTCCTCTTTTACCTCCTATTCCTCTCCCTTTCCCTTCTCCTCCTCCTCCTTCTCCTCCCCTACTTTCCTTTCTCCTCTTTTTCCCTGCTCTTATTCCTCCTCTTTTTCCCTCCCCTCTTTTCCTTTTCCTTTCTCCTTCTCAAGAAGAAGAAAACATAAGAAGAAAGAAGAAGAAGAAGAAGAAGAGGAGGGAGAAGAAGAAGAAAAACAACAACGATCATAACAACGACAACAAATAATGCTCGGTAACTTCACTCAACTTCCTTCAACTATTTATCTATTTATTTGTTCACTTAATTATTTATCTATTCTATTTTGTTTATCTATTTGTCCATTTATTAATTTATTTATTTATATACATTCATCTATTTATCTATCAATTTACATATTAATTTATTTATTCATTAATTTATTCATATATTAATTTATTTGTGTAGTTATCTATACATTTGTTTAAGTATATATTCATTTATCTATTTATATGTTTCTTTGCTCATTTATGTGTTTGTTTATCTATTCATTTATTTATCTGCTTATATATCAATATATGGAGCGCACCACCGTGAGAAGCACTGGAGCCGTTATTAATTACACATGGAACCTGGTGCACTCTCAAGGATTCCGCTCGCTCCTTCGTGTATATCCCCGAGTTTCCACCCGGAGAAAGGGTAGCCTTGCCGCGAGCCCATTGGCGCGAAGAGAGAACAACGTAACGGTGACGGGGTAGGAGAGGATCATAAGAGTGGAGAAACACAATAAGATGGCTGAACGGGAAGTTGTTTTATTGTTATTTAGAGCCCATAGTTCGAAGATGGTGCTTTCTTGGTAACAGAATCATTACAGAGGAGAATGACAAGATGATACATAGGCTCAGAAATTTTCCTTACGAAGACCGAATTAAGCACCTTAATTTACACTCTCTGGAAGGATGTAGAATGTTGGGTGACCTAATAGAGGTATTCAAATGGGTCAAGGGTTTTAAGAGTGCAGACAAGGTCATCATATTAAGACAACAGAGCAGGACTCGAACTAATGGATTATCATTTGATGAATTTACACTTAAGAAGGAAATAGGCAAGGACTGGTTTACCAATAGGGTGGTTAACGAATGGAATAGACTTAATAACCATGTAGTGAAAACTGAAACTACTGGTTATAAGAGAAAGTTAGATAACTTTATGGATGGGGATTATTGGTGATAATAGACATGGAACTGCCTAGTGTAGGCCTTATGGTCTCTTGCAGTCTCCTTCATCCTTACATTCTTATGTATGTTCAGACCCGTTACGTACCCCGTGTAACGGAGAGACTAGGCCCCTTTGCGTAACGGAGAAATAGCGTTTAATTTGAAAATATATATATATATATATTGTGCTGGATTTCTTTGCTGATATTTTTCAAAATTTCTTGGTGGGGGTGAGTGAGGTGTGGGCGTTGACGTGGGTGTGGGCGTGGGTGTGAGTTATTAACGAGAACATGATGTCACTGAACCCAGGAGGTCTTGGGTGGTAAAAAGACAATGCCAGAAGGCGCTTTGTAACTGCGGCCGAAGCCGTCACCTTTAACCTATTATATGCCTTGAAGACTGTTGGGGTAGGCAACATGCACTGCTGGTAATTGGAGACATGTGCGGGATTCGAACCTACAACTAAGCTAATACGAGACCAGCCCGCTTCTCATTGCGTCACTAGCGCATTGTTACGTTGTTACGGTGTCACGTTACAATTACTAGTGACCACGGTCTCCGTAACGACAAGATAACATTCCCATCAAATCAGACACCGTCACACAAAGGAACCAAAGCGTGTAACGGAAGACTTCCTGTGTAACGGAACAAGCCCGTTACCCTTGTAACGGATGTGGTCCCGTTGTTCCTAAGGGGGTTTCCCTGACTTTTGTGTCCCTGAGATCCTTTGTGTCAGCCAGATCCTACACCCCCGCCGCCACCCCACCACCCTCACACCTCGACACCTGTTCCCTCGCCATCTCTTTGTAAAGGTCAAGGCAACTGAAGGTATGAAGTTTTTCCCGTCCTCAGGGAGACAGACAGACAGACAGGTGGGGTGGAGATGAAGGAGGAGGAGAAAGTAGTCGTATTAGTAGTAGTAGTAGTAGTAGTAGTATAATAATCAATGTTATCATTGTTATCGGTGTTAGTTATCATCATTTATCATGATCATCATTACCACCACCATCATCATTTTATATATCACTATCTTATGCATCATCATTGTCATCGTCATAGCTCTTATTCTTGTTCTTGTTGCCTTTGTTCTTGTTCTTTTTTCATTATTATTGTTATTGCTACTGCTGTTGCTGTTGTTTTTCGGTACCGTTGGCATCCCTGCAAAGGTCGTCGTTGTCAAGATCTCCATCAGCCATCTCCGATGTTTGGGTGATCGTGTGGCAAGTATTAAGGGGTGATTACACTGGGCTATTTTTCCTCCGACATCGTACCTCCAACCTCCATTTGAATAACTAGAATATGACTTCGCTTACAGAAATCTAGAACACTTCAACAGTATGTCTAACATTCTTATAGGCTCACAATCTCTTAGTTAATAATTCAGGTTTGCGATAAATGGCGGAAAGAGAATCTGATGTTTGGAGATTTGAAAAATTAGATATTGTAACCGAAGTCGTTTTTAGCCGAACGAACTCTCAACGGTCAGCGTTGGTGAAGCCCGTGGGAGCCCAGTGTGATAACCCTTTTAGCTGAGGTCTGAGATCCAATTGTCTGGATCTTTCTTCGATGTTCGTGTATTGTCGAAGATCGAACGTCTCCGATGCGTCTACGTTCACTAGAGGTCAGGTCACGAGCAGGCATGACCTTGAAAGAAGTAAGGTGAGGGTAGCCGACTTCTGTCGTGAGGAGCCTACGCCAGGAGGCGCTGAGTAACAGCAGCCGAGGATGTCACCTTTACCCTATTATGCGATTGGACTGTTGGGAGAGAAAACAGGCCCTGCTGGTAACCGCAGAGGAGTGCGGGATTCGAACCCACAACTAATCGTATGCGAGACCACCACGCTACCCATTACGCCACCAGCCCACGTCACATTTTGGAAAAAAGGCGAATGGTCTGGAAAACATATAGGGAATGTATGGTGCCATACTCCGGAGTGATTACATCTACACTGTGTTTTGTTTTGTATTAAGGGTACAGAGGCATAAGGCATCCCTGAGGAAATCAGGGAAGTAGCAGTGCCCTAAGGACCTCGATTCCTCAGCGAATAAATGCCAAAGGTTCCTGCGTCAGATGCCAAAGGCGCCTTTGCCCGGAATGGGGTCAGGGAGATCTTGGGAACACAAGAGAAACACTCGAAGTGACAGTCTTGAGATGATCGGAAGAATCCAGCGGAAGGTTGGTTAGAAAAAAAATACCAGCGGAAAGTTGGTTACGAAAAAAATTGTCTAGACTGTAGGGTACGTTTCGAATACGGGTAGGACATAAGAATGTAAAAATGGAGGTGACTGCAAGAGACCATAAGGCCTACACAAGGCAGTTGCCATCTTCCATCGCTGCCCATAAAGTTATATCGTTTTCTAAATCAACCAATTGTTTCAGTGCTCACGACATTGTTACTAAGCCTATTCCATTCGTTAACCACTCCGATGGTAAGCCGTTTCTTGCCTATTTCCTTCTTGAACCTAACGTCGAGCTAATTATTTTTTCCAGATCATTCAAGTTAGAAAAGGTGAAGTTTTATGTTAAATGCGAATTATAACAAATATCTTGCACTCAGGGATGACGTATTCGTATATTTATTTTTGGTGTTTATTTTCTGACTTCACAAGAATCTAAATAGCCAGCCTCTGAAGGGATTTATCAATTTTTATCATATATACCCAATCCCAATTTCATTTTCTATGCGCTATTTACAGATGTTAAAGTTTGTCAATAACAGCATCACTCCAACAGAAAATCCTTTAAAACTGTCTTTTAATTATTTCAATTCTCGGATGTTTTATGGAGGAACACAAGTATCCCACAAACCTGACATCTAAAATGTTTCGAAATTATAGATGCTGGTCACCCTTAATTTATGGATTCAATATACTGAGGTTTCTAAAGTGTACCCTGGTTACCTAACATTTTCCTAAACACAATTCTGCGCACAGGAATCCCCGCGCCTTCTGCTGAACGACGGCAACACCGCGCGATGCCGCGATAATCTCCGTGATGTAAACAAACGCCCACAGTAAGTCGGCCGCTCGGTCACACCGCTGGGAGCTAGAGACCCATTCCCCAAATTGGGGGATTTTGAAAGTAAACTGAAGATAGGAAAAATGAGAGAGAGAGAGGGAGAGGAGGAGAAAGAGAGGGAGAGGAGAAGAGAGAGAGGGAGGGAGGGAGAGGGAGAAGGACAGAGGGAGGGAGAGAGAGTCTGAG
>NC_134804.1:32555246-32602746 GCF_046742065.1 Oratosquilla oratoria | reverse complement strand
CTGGGCAGAGCACTCTCGCATGCGCGGCAGAGAGGTGAACCCACACCCAAGAAGGAAAGTAATCATCCCTATCCTACCTTGATAGTTGACGGCTCTATAATAGGCCGTTTAGAGAAAGTCGAGTCGCGTATGAGTTCTTCTTCGAAGTTTGTTTATGTATTGAGTCCATTCATTCTGTGTCAATAGACATCACTCATGGAGGTCGCCCAAGGTTGGGTGCGACAGGTTTTTTTCTTCTTCTCACCATCTGGACGACCCTGAGACTCGGTCCCACTTAGGGGCGGGTCTAGCCAGAGCCCATCTCGCCCGTCCCATCGCGAGCTCCTTGCATCTCCGTCGAAGTCTCCCGGTCCAGTCCCGTCCTCGTCTCCAGTGGCTGGCGCGACACCAGCTCCAAAGGAGGACTGTGTCTGTTTGTGTTTGTTGTGTCTCATTCTGTGGATTTTTGTGTTGCTGAAGCCGGAGCCGAGCACGAGGAAAGGACCTGGGGTCTCATCTTAGGGAGAAGGTAATTGAGAGAGTAGTTCTTGTTCAGACGACTGACCTCCCTCCCTCCCCACCCTCCCACCCACCCACCCACTCTTCAACCGAGATCAAACCCCTATCAACTGAATCATTCATTTCCTTTAACCAATTTATTTGATAGTTCCTGATACTTCGCGCGTGTGTGTAATGACCTAACTCTTAATTAATTTTCTTCACACTTCGGTGAACGGAAATTTGTAAAAAGATATCATAGAATACCTGCAGAGGGCCGGTTTGGAAATCAAAGGACGAAGAAGATTAGCGAAGGGGAAGAATTTCTTGAAATTCTCGTTATGAAAGTCGAAGTCATTGACAGACGGAAAATGATGAGGAAGGCAGTTTCATGCAGAGTTTCCCAGTGGACAGGAAGACAGTGGTCGACGCTTGCATATATTATTTCTACAGAAAAGGGACGAAACATTTCAGAAAATTGTATGTTCCGTTGTTTGATTGATTCAGAAGAACAGTAACCGTGAAGAAAGTAATAAAACAGAGAGAGAGAGAGAGAGAGATGCAATAGGGTGGTGGAAAAGGAAAGTCAGAAGAATATCAGTTAGACATGAAGTGTTGATAAACAAGAGAGCTGCTTTTGACTCCGCCTCGTTCAGTTAATAGGAACGAGTCACGTTTCTTGTGGTTTTCTTGATTCAAAATTATTGTATAGGAAGGGGTGTGTGTGTGTGTGTGTGTGTGTGTGTGTGTGTGTGTGTGTGTGTGTGTGTGTGTGTGTGTGTGTGTGTGTGTGTGTGTGTGTGTGTGTGTGTGTGTGTTTTCCAGCTTGTGTTATATCACTTTCTAAGCTATTCCAAGTATTTATGCTTCTATATAGAAAACTGTATTTCTTCACATCCTTCACACATTTAGTCTGTATGCGTGTGTGTGTGTGTGTGTGTGTGTGTGTGTGTGTGTGTGTGTGTGTGTGTGTGTGTGTGTGTGTGTGTGTGCGTGTGTGCGTGTGTGCACGCGCACGCATGCGTACTTGAGCGTGTGCATTTACATACATACTCACATAGTTGTAGTGTACAGGGTAAGAGCTATACTCAGACTTCAGTATGTACACATGTATGCATATATGTATGTACGCATGTTTGTATGCATGTATATTTCCTTGTATAAACAGCGGGAGAAAGAGAAAGAGGAAAATGTTGAATAAGGAAAGTGTGTGTGTGTGTGTGTGTGTGTGTGTGTGTGTGTGTGTGTGTGTGTGTGTGTGTGTGTGTGTGTGTGTGTGTGTGTGTGTGTGTGTGTGTGTGTGTGTGTGTGTGTGTGTGTGTGTGTGTGTGTGTGTGTGCGTGCGTGCGTGTGTTTAACGCTCTTTAGCCAATATTTGTTCAGCTCCTGTAGTCAGTGGTGTGTATCTCAATATGAAGAACGTCGTAACGTAGTAGATCAGGGGTCACCAAATTTTTGACAGCGGGCCAGAGAACTGAGAGAATAACAAGCGCGGACCGCATAATAATTATTATTTACACAATGAATATTCTACCAAAAGAGTTTTAGAATAGTAATAGATTTTCAAACAATATTGAATATGTACAACTCGGCTGTCAGTTCTTGGGGATTGCAAGTAGGAGCTCCCTCGTTAATGGGATGTAAATTTCCAAAACTCGAGGACAGAAGCGTTGGTGAACTACAGTCCGTAACAATAACCTTCCAAAGCACTTAATAGGTTTTCCACTTACGAAAAAAGAATCCCAATTTTTGTTTTATTTTATTTTTCTTTATTTTATTTTAATTGATTTTTATTTGTTTATTTATTTTCATTTTATTTCATTTTGTTTTATTTTATTTTATCTTTATTTTATTTTGTTCTATTTTATTTTGATTTATTTATTTATTTATCTGTTTTTACCCCTTGTTCCTGTATGGATATAAAATTTTCCCCCACTAAGAGGGGGTTGCCAACTCAAAGCATTGTTCGACTCTTCATGGCGGAAAAACACAGAAAAGGAGACTCCCAGTGACCTCACTCGGCCCCATTTCGTCACTTTTAATAACGCGCACAGGGACTCTGTGACAGCATTCTTATCCTCTCTCCACACAGGAACTCACAGATGTAACGAGATTTAAAGAGGACACGCCCGTTTGATGAGGATTCTGTCACACGTGGGGGTCATATTCTTAAACGAAGTCTTGGGGGTCCCCAAGACCAGAGGTCATAGACAAGCGACTATGGTCTTTATTTTCTCCGAGCATAAAGCTCATAATCAGATGCGCCCTTTTTTTTTTTGGGGGGGGGGTTACGACTCCTAAGGAAGCCAAGAGGATAGTGAACAATCTGCCAGGGACTCCTCTACTCCTCCTCCTCTCCTCCTCCTCCTCTCCTCCTCCTCCTCTCCTCCTCCTCCTCTCCTCCTCCTCCTCCTCCTCCCCCTCTACTCTTCTACTTCCTCTCCCTCCTCCCTGGACCACGACTAAGGCTACATTAACATACAAGAATGGAGACAAATACATGTTTGTCACAAGAGGCTCACTGGTCTACTTGTCCTTGCCCACGCTTGTGCCCACACACAAACACAAACACACACACACACACACACACACACACACACACACACACACACACACACACACACACACACACATATATATATATATATATATATATATATATATATATGCACACATACACACACACATAAGTACACACACACACACACACAATTACACACACACACATACACGCACATACACACACATACACACACACACACACACACACACACACACACACACACACACACACACACACACACACACACACACACACACAAATAAACACAAACAAATAAACACACCTGGTGTGACACAGCTGGTTCGCTCCTTCGCTAGCGCGTGGTGTCACCGTGTCATAAGTAAACCCAACTTGGCCCTCACTGACACTCCTCATGACGGCACCTCTGCTTGTGTCTGCTTGCTCCTGCTTCTGCTTGCATGCCTTTGGTCCATGCCATGCCCATGCGTCCACCTTCTTCCTCTCCTTCTTCCTCTTCTTCTCCCTCTTCTTCTTATTCGTTCTCTTCGGGGCGAGCGACGGCGGCGCCAACACCTTGGCACCCCCTGGCACCCCGCGAGGCTTGCGTCGTCGTCATCGTCGCCGTCGTCAGTGCCAGTGAGTGTCTTGGCAGTCGTTGCTGTGGCGGTGCCCCGGTCTGAGCTTCGGGGGCTCAAGCGAGGACGAAGAGGAAGAAAGAGCGGCAGCAGCAGCAGCAGCGGGCTCGCCGTCGCCTCCTTCTCCAAATTAGCTGTGGGTGCGTGTGGGAGCAAGGCAGCTGAAGGCAGCATGCCCTAGAGGTGAACCATCTGCGGGGTGGTGAGCCAGCTGCTGGCAGGGCCGGACGAGACGCCCTGAGTCTAAAGCGTATCCTCCGGGCGAGGTAGTGCCTCTGTTACCGTCCACAGGAATCGCGCGTGTGCTCTCTATTGTGCTCTCTCTCTCTCTCTCTCTCTCTCTCTCTCTCTCTCTCTCTCTCTCTCTCTCTCTCTCTCTCTCTCTCTCTCTCTCTCTCTCTCTCTCTCTCTCTCTCTCTCTCTCTCTCTCTCTCTCTCTCTCTCTCTCTCTCTCTCTCTCTCTCTCTCTCTCTCTCTCTCTCTCTCTCTCTCTCTCTCTCTCTCTCTCTCTGTTGTGCAGCAGGACATAGCACGGAAACTTTTGTGCATCTGTGGGTTCTGTGAGATGTGGCTAAACCCACCACTCACACCTAGCCCTTTCTTCTCCTCATCATCTCCTTCCTCCTCTTCTTCTTCTTCTCCCTTCTTGCTTCTCTTCTTCCTCCTCTCCCTCCTCTCCCAAAGCTGCTGGGGGTGAGAGGCTGGACCGAGCATGTGCGTGAGAGGAATGTTAGCGATTAAATATCTAATGGCGGACGAGGTGGAATACAGACGCTTGTTGCTTCCGTATTTTGGTCTCCGTTTTCTTCGACAATCGCTAAAGACTTCTCGACGACAAGTGATTAAACTGAGTGAAAAAAATATCTCGCATACTTTCTACCAGTGCCTTGTGTGTTCATTGGTGTGTTGTTGAGAAAATGAGTGTTGTTTATAGTGTCGACTAAGAAAGCTTGCGATGTTGAAAGAAACAATAATAATGATGAGAAACTTTGTCACGTGTGGTTATAAACAGTGCATCTAACTCTGCGAGTCTTGAGGTCGTTTTCCCCGAGCTAAGTTTACCTCATATTATAAAAGAATAAATAGATAAAAGACAAATAGCTAAATAAATAGATAATAAATCGTGTGACCGTGATGAAAAAAGTGAAACAAACCCGATCATTGTGTGGATTACTACCACATGAAGGAAATCGCTTGAGAACAAATTTGTGTGTGTTCGAGGGTAAGTCGAGGTACTTTCGCCCCATAAGTCCTGACGCCTAAGCCCGGTACATAAAGCAGACTTTATTGAAGATATATAGAGAGATTTCTGTCGCTCTCATCTCAGGATATAAGTTCATATCTAGTCACTAGTCTTTTAGATGATCTGTGTGGCAAAGTTGTAGCGTACGAAATTTGTGATCGTAGTTGCCCGGAATCGAAGCTTCGCAGTGGCTGGATTTGATTTGTTAGAAGACTTCACTGTCACTTGTGATTTGCTCCATTATATATATATATAATATATATATATATATATATATATATATATATATATAATATATATATATATATATATATATATATATATATATATATATATATATATATAATTGTGTGTGTGTGTGTACGTATGTGTACACACACACACGCACACACACACACACACGCACACACACACACACACACACACACACACACACACAAGGATGACGTCGTTATACACCACGACAAAGACCTGATCTGAACAAAAGACGACCCTTGCTGGGAGTTCGAAACCATTCGTAATCACCTGGTCCTGGTTCGAGTCCCGTCAGGAAATGTAGTCATTTGTACAAGACCTCACTTACCCGCCAGGACGCTCTCCGCTTACATCCGTCAACGTTATTCTTCCTTTCTTCCTCGGGTGGGAATACTTCGGCACAATCTCTCTCCGTCATGGTCCTCCAGTGGTGGGGGTGAGACGGTACGGGTGATTCAATCTCTCGACTGGCGTCTCTCGGGTCTTTTGTTCTGATCCGTCCTATAACATGAACAATTTCACGTTCGCTCCTTTGCCGCAGCGACAAAGGAAAGACTTAAACAAATGTGACGAGAAACCTGTTTGAAAAAAAAATACATTAACATTAAGGAAAAACTATGTCAGTTGTCACATAATATACCCCCATTCACTCAGAACATTTCTCTTTATATATGTATATATATATATATATATATATATATATATATATATATATATATATATATATATATATATATATATATATATATGTATCATCTAGTACTTCAAATCATCAACAATGAATTCAAATGTTAAAAACCACAGTAGAACGAAGTAAGAAAAAAAGACAGAATTAAATGGGAAAGGCTCAATGGAGAAAGAGGCACGGCGACCCTCGGCAGCGGAAAATAAACTAGATTCGATTAAGATTCAAGGAAGGGGTGGCGGTGTTGATGTCACACTAAGAGTCTGTTGCCTCCTTTCCTTCCCCCTTCCCTCGCTAGGCACCGTTATCCCCGGCCTCGTTTCGTACAGTCCTCACACCCTCCAACCCAACACAACCGACATCCGTAAAAGCGGGACAAGATCACCCTCGTACAGTACGATCTAAAGCTGACGGCACACTAGGCTAGCATGCTACTTGTTTTGGCTACTTCGTTTAAGTAGAAACGACTTGGGTTTCACTAGTCTAGACTTCCGTAAGAACATCTCAACAATGTGTCAAACATTCGTATTTTAGGTTTAATTTCTTAGTTCCTCATTCAGGTTCTCACTATGTGACGCAAGAGTAATTTGACATTTGGAAATCTGAACAACAAAAGATCGTAACCGAAGTCATTTCTACTCAAACGAAGTAGCCAAAGCAAGTAGCATGCTAGCGAGAAATGCCTAGTGTGCCGCCATCTTAACTTGTTTTTCCTCGCTTTGCTAGTATGAATTGTATCGGTCTTGAAAAGATCTCCATTCACAAAGGACTGAAAAGACTTTTGGCAGTAACAGCCTAGGTAGCAGAAATAAACAAGAGACTTTGTTGATCCTTTGTAACGATTTGCTGTGCGACAGTTTTCTACGCCTTTGTTGTAACCCAGACAGCGCATGCGCGCCTGTGTCGAGGAACTTCTTTTCTTGACTATACTTTCCTTATGACTGTTCCCCGTTCCCACTGGGACTGAGGTTATCAATTTCCTGCGGTTGTTGTGTCGGTCACATTAGTCCTGTATACTTCTGGGTGCCAAGATGTATGCCAGGATTTTGTAGCAGAATAACCCGATGTTGCTGGAATATCTAGACCAGTGGTTCTTAACCTTTTTCAGTGCCCTTAGTACCTCTTGATTATCTCAGAAAATATTATCGTGCCCCCATCCAATACAAATACAATGAAAACATATGAAAATGACAAGTAATGTCGTAACACATTTGTATAAATATACTAAGGACCCACTGTTGATTGGATTAAGAAAAAAAAGGAAATAACGATTTCCGTATATTTCGATCACTGGCTGTGATCCTCTTCAGCAGAATACGAGATCACAGCCATGAATCGAAATATACGGAAACCATTATTTCCTTTCTTTTCTTAATCCAATCAACAGTGGGTCTTTAGTGTATATGAAAAGGGTTAGTGAAACAAACCTTGCTTTGCTTTCTCATGGTAAATATACATTACCATGCACTGGCTATCATGTCTCGTACCCCCAGGTTTAAGGTTTCATACCCCTTAGGGGTATAGGTACCCCCGGGTAAGAACCACAGATCTAGACAAAGGGTGGGCAACCCTTTGGCACGCGTGCAAAACCAACGACATTTACCCGGCACGCGAAACCCAGAGTTCACTACCTTTGTGTGGTCATTGGTAACCGCATTCCGCGTTCGGTACTGGATTAGGACCCTAAGAAATAAATGGAGGAGGCACATACTCACATGTGAATTAGATTAAGGTTTAAGAAGGAAATAGACAAAAACCGGTTTACCAATGTAGTGGTCGCTGAAGCAATTGGATATTTTAAGAGAAAATTAGATAACTTTATGAATAGGGAAGACAGGTGGTAAGGGACATGGAACTGCCTAGTGTAGGCCTTATGGTCTCTTGCAGTGTCCTCCATTCTTATGTTCTTATGTTATGCTCTATCATTTTACTCCTCTGATACGCACATTGCATCAAAGATTTGGCTGATTTTGGCACGCAAACTTAAAAAGGTTCCCCACCTTTCATGCAGAGAAGATCAATCCACTGGTATCTAGCAAAAATAAAGATACAGAATAATGGCCTATATTATCGAAACTGACGTTTCATAATTTCTTTTAATCAGACAGATTAGGTTAGGATTTTGAATAGAAATATTTGACAATTATTCCGATAACAGTTTAATATTGTAATTAGATAAAGAAATATATGATTTCATGTAAATATTTTTCGCTGATTGTTCCAGTAGAGGATTGTTGACAAGCAAGGCTTAGGTAAAAACTATCAAAACTTGTTTTGACGTCGAGGAAGTTGCATTTTTTATGCTAATGACATGCAGTGTCATATTAAACCGCCCAAACTTGTTTTGACATCTAGGAAGTTCCGACTGGAAAAGAGATTTCGCAGCAAAAAGTAATTGTTTTTTTTCTTCTGGTTTTAGATTACCGATTCCACTATTATTTCCACTTATTTTTTCTTTATTTATATTTCTACATTGTCTTGATATAGTTCAGGTCATCAGTCTGAAAAAGATGCCGCGTTTTCGAAAAGTCTTAAGGTAGCGGCACACTTGCTTTGGCGACTTCGTTTGAGTAGAAACGACTTCGGTTACAAAATTCTAGACTTCCGTAAGAACATCACAACAATATGTCTAACATTCGTATTTTAGGTTTAACTTCTCTTAGTTCGTCATTCAGTTTCTCACCAGCAAAAGCAAGTAGCATGCTAGCGAGAAATGCCTCGTGGGCTGCTATATCCAGTCTAAGTGTGTTGCCATGACAACTTGCGTATTTTGGGACGTTCTTAAATTGTGACAGTTTTTTTTTAATGAAATTCCCAACTAATTGTATCTTTGTATCTTGGTACCCCGAGCTATGCAAGACCAGCGTGATTGATACTCGAGGATCCTTTCTTGCGTTAGAAAATAAAATATTGATATATGCCCTTTTAAGTGATGTCATAGGACAAATTGTTAAGTGTCTATCAAGTTAACAACGTACAAATTACTTTTTCTCGTAATACCTAGAAGTATTGACTGTTTTACAAGTTGCGTACACACCTCAACAAATTTCTCCAAACATTGTCTCCCCACCAAACTACCCCGCTCCCATTAAAAATCCATCATCTGTGAGAAGTATGTAAGTCATTACGTAAGACATCCGCTGGCTTTCCCAGCCTCCCTTCACCCCTCATCCCTCACCCCCACCCCTTCACCCCCTCACCCCTCACCCTCACTCCTCACCCCTTAGTACTGCTACCTATCGCTTGGTCCTGAGTTAGTCCCTTCCATCACTCCACGTCATGTCTATGCTAAACATCCATGATGACATAACATTAGATGTCCTTCGTATGGTTCCTCCTCTTCCTCTTCCTCTTCCTCTTCCTCTTCTTCCTCTTCTTCCTCTTCCTCTTCTTCCTCTTCTTCCTCTTCTTCTTCTTCTTCTTCCTCTTCTTCTTCTTCCTCTTCCTATTCCTCTTCCTCTTCTTCTTCCCCTTCCTCCTTTCATGCGACAGACTCGCCTTTCTCCGGGATGCCGTTGTTCTCTCCTCCCCATTTCATCTGCCTGTCGACAGCCAATTACCCTCCTTTTCTTCTTCATCCTCTTCCTTTTCTTCCTCGTCATTCTTTTTCTCTTCTTCGTCCTCCTCCTCCTTCTCTTCTTTCCTTTCCTCTTCGTTCTCTTCCCCCTCATTCTTTTCCTTCTCTCTCTCCTACTCCTCTTTCTCTTCCTCTTATTCTCTATCCTTCTTCTTACTAATTTGTTATCCTTCTTTGCATCCTCTTTTTCCTCCTCATTTCCATCTTTGTTCTCATCTTTACCCTCGTCCTTCCTCGCCTTCACGTTCTGTTCCTACTATATTTGGGGGATTTTGGTGACATCCCTACGGACCAGAGTCACGTAACATTAATCTGTGACTAGAAACTAACTTCCTCTATAAAAAAAATATGATTACTTTAAAATTTTACTCTCCCTTCGTTCTGCTATTTTCCTTTAAACTTCTTCGCCATCTCTATGAATCTTTTCGGTGTTGTGTGGTCTTCAAGAACAGAAGCTGGTTTTTTTTTTCAAAATTATCATTCCTTTTTCACCTTGATCCACATCCTTCTCAGTATCTGTCAACGAGGTCTTGTTCATCACGCTGTGGACCGCGTGAACACCTGTGAGCCAGAAGCCTTCCCGAACCCTTCTCACGTGTTACCAAGTCATCAAGAGCCAAATCCACCTGGTCACATTCCGTGTGGCAGCAACAAACTCCCCTTCTGCACCTCCCTTCCCCTTCCTCTCCCAGCTAAATGCCCCGCTTCCTCCCCATCTCCCATCCCGCCCCTCCATCGCACGAAAACCTCATCATTATTCTTCTCTCGCGACGGCGTGATCCAGTCGGGGAAATGTCGACGGTTTGACTGCGTCCTTGACGACGACGCGACGACGACTTTGTCGTATTTGTGTCGTTCGATTATTTTAATTGTCTACGCAAGGAATGTTTTCCTGCTTTGTTTAGATTTTTGGCTCTGAAAGCGTCGGAGTGTCTCAGTATTGTGCCGTTTCGGCCAACGTTGTATAGGTTTTTGGTTTTAGAAATTGCTAGTTTTGTGTCGTTCTGCACTCATCATCTGCTAAAAAACGTAGTAGCCATTTCATGTCACTGTTGATCTTATCTGATTCTATGGTCGCCTCGGATAGCGTGGGGTCGTGGGGAAGCATAATTTATTTTTGTTTGAGGATTTTACCACCAGTGTCTTTCTTTATGGTGCCTTTTTTGTGTGCTTAGGATATATTAGGTTAAATATGTTAGCAAAAATTAAATGGAGTGTTTTTTTCTGGACCTCTGTTAGTCTTATGAGAATATGTGTTGAAGGCCTCGGCTTTTTCATCTTTTTGGAGATGATAGGCAGGAGCCAGATCACCTTATGAGATACTGTTGGCTGGACGAGTGGTTTTCTTGGTTCTAAGGTTAGGGTTATTTGTACCCTTTCTCTGGATTTTTTACATCTCCCCATAAGCAGTGGCGTACAAACGTTATCGCTAGTTTGGTCTCTGGGCCTAGCCATTTTAAATGATAATTAATTTGAGGTTTCTGGCCTTTCTTCGATTTTCCCTTTTTTAAGGTTCTATATATGTTTGTGTCTCTGTTGATGGAAGATGGACTGTCATCCATTTTAGCTTTTTTCTGCGTTTTTATTATCTTTATTGTTTTTATATTATTTTTTCTGGCATGGTCAATTTTATTTTGATGCAGTTCATATATATTCCCCGTACGTACAAATGGTGAATTAGCTTTATAGCAACTTGTATTGCCTTTTAATTCAAAAATAAATCTTGAATAGTTGCCTTTGTAGTTCGTGGATGTAGAAATGGTGACCAGAATTCTAAGGAGATGCCTGTTAGTTACGTTGGAGTTGTTGACTTATTGGATAGTTAAAAGTTTAGGATACCTAATGTATATAGTTAGTCGACTGATGTGTTTGCTTTCTGGGCTACAGTGTAGGGTCGTTTGCCATGAATTGAAATGGTAATTGCCGACAAAATGGTCAGAGTAGACACCATGAAAGGATGGGACTTTTATTGAAAGGACAACGTTTCGCTTGTGGAAGCTTTTGTTCTTGAAAAACCTCCAACAAGTGAAACATCGTGCATTTAGTGAAGATCCCATCCTAACATGGTGTTTACTCTGACCTGATTTTCCTCTGTGTGTGTGTGTGTGTGTGTGTGTGTGTGTGTGTGTGTGTGTGTGTGTGTGTGTGTGTGTGTGTGTGTGTGTCTGTGTGTGTCTGTGTCTGTGTGTGTCTGTGTGTGTGTGTGTGTGTGTGTGTGTGTGTGTGTGTGTGTGTGTGTGTGTGTGTGTGTGTGTGTGAGTGAGTGAGTGAGTGAGAGAGTGAGAGAGAGAGAGAGAGAGAGATTCACCATGGTCTTGGATCACGTGTTGGACTCGTCATCGACAGCTATTTCCCTCCCGGAAGAGAGCTCAGAGCTCATATATGACCGATCTATGGGTAATAATGTGACCTCACACGTACACACACACACAACTCCCCGACCACGAGAGTTGGAGTAACGACTCGCAGCGCAGCGATACTTAAATTATTTCAGCACTGGGCGGGATTCGAACCCGGACCGCCGTGTGTGTGTGTGTGTGTGTGTGTGTGTGTGTGTGTGTGTGTGTGTGTGTGTGTGTGTGTGTGTGTGTGTGTGTGTGTGTGTGTGTGTGTGTGTGTCTGTTGTGTGTGTGTGTCTGTTGTGTGTGTGTGTGTGTGTGTGTGTGTGTGTGTGTGTGTGTGTGTGTGTGTGTGTGTGTGTGTGTGTGTGTGTGTGTGTGTCTGTGTGTCTGTGTGTCTGTGTGTCTGTTTGTGTGTGTGTGTGTGTGTGTGTGTGTGTGTGTGTGTGTGTGTGTGTGTGTGTGTGTGTGTGTGTGTGTGTGTGTGTGTGTGTGTGTGTGTGTGTGTGTGTGTGTGTGTGTGTGTGTGTGTGTGTGTGTGTGTGTGTCTGTGTGTTTGTTTTCGCGTGCATTTCTCCTCTCGACCCAGCAAGAGATTTGGGGCGTTGGGGGTGATGATGTCATCTGCAGGAGGTCTATGTCGGTGATGATGTCGGTTGGTTTGTATTCTGGTCTGAGGCGGCTTGTATTTCCGTTAGTGTTCCATTTTGATGTTTTTTTTCTGCTTTCTGATTTTATTTATTTATTTATCTATTTGTTCATTCATTTATGTATCTATTCATCTATTTATTCGTTCATTTATTTATTTGCTCATGTATTTCTTTTTTATTCATTTACTTGTTCATTCATGTCTATTTATTTTGTTTGCGTTTTTATTTTTCTTTATTCATCTATTCATTAATTTTTGTTTGCTTTTTATTTGTTTGTTGATCGATATATTCATTCATCTGTTTATTGAATTCGTTTATTTGTTTAATCATATATCTATTTCGTTTATTTATCTATTCATTTATTCATTTATTATTGTGTAAGTATCTATAAGAAATTGCGTGCGTTCATGCCTCAGGGCTATAATTCATCTTCAGAGTTATATCCTGTCTTAGTTGATTGTTGTGTGCTTTGTGACCGCATTGTGGGCATGGTTTGACTTCTTGTATGGGGGCAATGTCTCACGCAAACACATAATTCACTTTCTTTCTTCTTTTGTATTTGAAAAATATATCTTCTATGGAATGGTTACGTTAGATTAGATTAGGTTTGGTTGTAGTTTGTTAGAATCTACTGGACAACGTAAGTTTAATGTTGAATAGCTGGAATTGTACAAAAAGAATGTCCTTCCGAGTGTGTGTATTTTATATCATAAATGGTCGCTTTTAAGATGTTGGATTTATTTTGTTTGTGAGAGTTTAATGTCAGGGATATGATTTGGCCTAGTCGTTAGTGTAATGCCTATTATTTTTTGTTTGTTTGATTTATTTTTTCATTCCATGGTTCCATTTATTTCATCGTTTATTTAGTACTACAGCGTGTGAACATGATATAGTCTGTCATGTTATGTACATTAGAGTGCAAATAAATTTGTTTGGGTTATTGGCTAGTAGCCTCTCTCTCTCTCTCTCTCTCTCTCTCTCTCTCTCTCTCTCTCTCTCTCTCTCTCTCTCTCTCTCTCTCTCTCTCTCTCTCTCTCTCTCTCTCTCTCTCTCTCTCTCTCTCCTCTCTCTCTCTCTCTCTCTCTCTCTCTCTCCTCTCTCTCTCTCTCCTCTCCTGTCTCGCTCCTCTTTCTCTCCTCGCTCCTCCTTCTCTCTCCTCTTCTCTATCTCCTCTCTCCTCTCTCCTCTTTCTCCTCTCCGCTCTCTCCCTCTCTCACTGTTTCTCCTCTCTCTCTTCTCTCTCTCCTCCTCTCTCTCTCTCTCTCTCTCTCTCCTCTCTCTCTCTCTCTCCTCTCTCTCTCTCTCTCTCTCTCTCTCTCTCTCTCCTCTCTCTCTCTCTCCTCTCTTCTCTCTTCTCTCTTCTCTCTTCTCTCTTCTCTCTTCTCTCTTCTCTCTTCTCTCTTCTCTCTCCTCTTCCGTTAGGCTCCTTGTTTTCATTTCGTTTTATTTCTGTATATGTGTATTTAATCCGTTTTCTTTTTTCGTCCTTTGTTTTGATAATTCCGTTTTCGAAGTTTCTAGTTCCCTCACGTCTGGTCATTGTACACGTGGCCGCCAGCTTATTCATGCCTTTGGAATGAGTGCTTGCTTGGCTTTGCGCCTACTGTCTTATCTCCCCACCTCCCTCCTCTCCCCCACGTCAGTCTTCCTCTTCCTTTGCCTTTCTGCATTTGTCATTGAACCATTCGGTCGTTCGTTTTCTGTGGAGGGTCACCTTTGAGTTTGCGCACGTATTGTCTTTTTTCTTTCAAAATATATTTATAACATCTCTTCTTTATCGTTTGTTTATGTTTTTGGCAGCCTGTGCCTTTTGCATACCATTTAATGGTTGCTACGTTTTGTTTCATGTTGAGTACTGTAATGCAGATCTTGCAATATATTGGTGGATTACTGACACACGCATAGCCTAAGTGAATTACAGAAACCTCACAATGTCCTTCGACATGACGTAATAACGTTTCCTCTGTTATCATTAGGTCTTCATTTATTACCCGATGACGTATGACGTTCGTGAGACTGTGACATCATTATCTGTTTTCATCAGTGACGTAATAACGTTTTCTTTGTTTCTGACATTTATTTAATATTTCTTCAATGTTCGATGACGTCAGGAAGGCGACCACAGTTTCGTAAACCTTGAGCATTTGACGACAGGAGGAAGTGAACATCTTGTACTTGTTTATTTATTTCTCGAGAACATTAAGCAATCCCACAAAAACATTCGGAGTGTCTGGAAATATTTCCACATTTTCCCACATTTGCGCAGGAAAAAAGAAAAGAAAGAAAAACAAAATACACAAATTGATAAAAAAAAACGAAGAAAATGTAAACAAAAGACACTTCATCACAAAAAACATCAGAGAAATGAACATGAAATAGAGAATCGAATGCGTTAATTGGTGCACGTGAACTACGGCCGAAGCCCAGATCAACAGCGCCTCAGCCCCCATCCCCTCGCTACCATGAACTTTCTCAGGAACCTCATCCAGGTAATGGTGATTAAGTTTAGACGATAGATTGGTTAACTTTCAAGGACACACACGTAAGGCTGGTTAAGCAATGATCAAAAGCACAGGGGAAGGTTGTAAGGTAATTAAGTATAATTATGATTTAACTACATTTAGTTAAGTTACAGTCACAAATTTAATTGTCATTATATTTGTAGTTGTAATTGTCATAATTAGTATTCATATAACTATGATCATAGTTATAGCCATGAACGTAAGTATAAGTAAATACGTATAAGTAGATAGTGTGTGTGCGTATGTGTGTGTGTGTGTATTTACTTGTACCTAGTTGTATTATACGAGAAGGGAGCTATGCCTGTGGTGACCCGTCTTTGTATCTTTCAGCATCAAGTTTTTTCTTAAAATTTTGAATTGTTTTTGCACACACTGTTTCTTTATCTAGATTGTGTGTGGGGGGGAGTAACTGGGTTGTTTCAGTGTTAGTTTTTCGTAAACACATCTGCCTGTCTTGCGTAGGGCCCTTCTCTCTCTCTCTCTCTCTCTCTCTCTCTCTCTCTCTCTCTCTCTCTCTCTCTCTCTCTCTCTCTCTCTCTCTCTCTCTCTCTCTCTCTCTCTCTCTCTCTCTCTCTCTCTCTCTCTCTCTTCTCTCTTCTCTCTTCTCTCTTCTCTCTTCTCTCTTCTCTCTTCTCTCTCTCTCTCTCTCTCTCTCTCTCTCTCTCTCTCTCTCTCTCTCTCTCTCTCTCTCTCTCTTCTCTCTCTCTCTCTCTCTCTCTCTCTCTCTCTCTCTCTCTCTCTCTCTCTCTCTCTCTCTCTCTCTCTCTCTCTCTCTCTCTCTCTCTCTTTCTCTCTTTCTCTTTCTCTTTCTCTCTCCCCCCTTCTTTTTCTACTTTCTCTTCTTCGACATAGAGGGAGAAAAAACAGGAAGTTCTAAGAACACAAAAGCATTTGTCGCAATGTTACTAAAAAAGATCAACTATCCAGTCCAACATACATTCACCAAGACAAGGAAAATTCAATTACAATGGAAACTGGTAGACATGTTTTCCTTATATGAATAAAGAGGAGATGGAAAGAAACTCAGCTACAAGTAAACCATTAGAAAAAAAAATCAGATAAAAAAATCACACAATATCTACAAAAATCGACTCGTGCAAGGAAATTACTAGTTTATGAATAAAACAATATACAATCAGAACAGAAGGATCACGTATAAGCTACATTAGCAAAGCGTCCAAATATGAAACCTTTCAGCTTATGTAATTTTGACGCCAGTAAACCTTTGTCATGTAATATTTAGAATCTACTTCATATTTCTTTGAAGAATAGTAAATGTAATATACATTGTGTGTGTGTGTGTGTGTATGTGTATGTAATTAGTATTCATTACTCTATTTTGATAGATTCCTAGTCTTTGCTGTTGTATTCATTATATTTTAGGAAAATACTTAATTGCTTACGTAACACCTATTGGTGATTGTAACGCTTTTACAGTTTGTTTGTTTGCATAGCTGTGATAATATGCTAAGCGACGGCGCGAACGCGAGTGAAGGTACTGCGTATTTTGAGGTAGGACACCCTGTAACAGAGCACGACAGCGGAGCCCGGATGTCGTATAGGTGTCGCGGCGACGCCCATTTCTACATCCTGCTACCTGAACTTTTATTTAAATAACAAAGGAAAATGTATTATCTGGCATCCTTACTTGTCGTTATGATAGCTAAAAATATGCTGAAGCTTTTAGAAAATATATTAAAATAAACATTAAAGTTAGGCCTGCTTTTATTATCGTTTTCCTGCCATGTAGAGCGATGTTCGTTTTCTGTTGTCTGCTCTGGCATGTAAACAAAGCGCTGGGACTTCCAGTCGTCCGAGCTCTGTAACAGTGACGAAATACTGTGTGTGTGGGAAAGTAGGAGAGGTATTTGGGTAGGTAGCGCCTTTATTTGTGTAGAAAATAGTGCGTTTTTCATTGATGCAAGATTATCATGCAATATAGAATTATGCATGCTTTCTATGCGAGAAGAAAAATGTAGGAACTAAGGTGGCGAGAGTATTTTTGACCCAGTAATATGACCATGGTTGGGGAGACATGCCACAGTGGCCATGACCCCATACTTATCATAGTCAAGTTTGCGCCGTTTACGTAAATGAAATGCAATATAACCTTCACATCTAGTCGAGGATAGGAACACTAAAATATGACAACTTTCTTTTATGAGATAAATAATATTGTAGAAAGCGTTATTAAGGAGTTAAGTTATCTGCTAACGTTTGAGTCTGGTAGTGTAAATGGAAATACGATGGCCAATTCCACTCAGAACAGAGATTATACACGAGATATTTTTTCTTACCTAAAATATGAGGTATGGGGAAGTAAAACAATCAAACATTCACAAGGTAATTGGCTTTGCTTTGTTTAATTTTTTTGGATAAGTACATACTAGAAGGAAATGAAATTAAACTTTTCAAAATAGAATTTTACGCTCTCACATAGAATGTATGTAATTGCAAAGCTACAAGGAAGTGAAACTGTGTCTAATGTCCCAAAGATTACTATATTCATAGCAAGGTCCTTGTTGTCTGACAAGTACGACCTAATGTCTGTCCCTATTTCAGCCCCCTTTGGGCACTTCTGATCGGCCTTTAATATTAATTTTCTTTATATTTTGCCATAAACATGGAATTATTATAATTTGTGTCAGTTTTATATTGAAAATAATTGTATTGGAAGAAATATATCTTACAAGCAATCCAATCAATCGGATGCCCCTCCAGACTTGAGTAAACAAACAAAAAAGAAGACTTGTATGAAAAAAAAGAAAATACACCTTAAAGCAGACATCACTAGAAGACTTGCTGTTATTGTCATCTTAAAAAATTAATAACCTAGCCAAACCTAGAAGATCTTTATTGTTTAGAAGGTCGTTAGTACACTCCAATCACTCCCAGATTCCACAAAGGGTTGGAGCATGTGGATAGTGGGCTTATGGAGTGGTAAGTGATATGTCTGCTTCATTATTTAAAGAATTGTATAATGCCATTTTATTTGTTTGTGACCATTCTTTTATGGAAAATAATTTCAGTAGAAAAATTAACCTTGTAAGAGAAACAAAAATAGACTGATTACTACACGAAAATGAATGATGATTAAATTTTTAATGGTAATATGATGATTTGAATTATCAGTAAATACTGTTGTGAGAGATCTTACAAACATGAAATGTTTGAACCCCCTTTCTTTTATAAAGATGAAAGAAGGATTGTGTGAAAACTGTGGTCCTACCATAGACTACATGATATATTCCCAGTATAAAGGACCAGCCAGAAATAAGAAAAATAAATATAATTTCTGTTTAAGCGATTTTAAGATCTAGACATTAAGATAATAGGCCTATACTGTAAAATAATCACATTGATACAATGTAGAATAATAGGAATAAACTAGACCTACTGGAGAATGATACATTAAGATTATCTGAGTTGGAAGAAGCCAGATTGGTAGGGTTTCAGTGTACATTGTGAGAGAACATGAGGAACTCTAGTCAGTGAAGTTGAAAGAAACTTCTAGACCAGTTCAGATATTGTAAGCCAGTCATACTAATTACATAACTGCTGATAACTCAGATAGTATTCATTGTTCTTAGTATTGGCATAGATAAATTATTTGTGCCATATTTTATAGTATCTGTAAGTTCTAAAGCATTTGGCCACATCAGTATCAAGATAATCAGTATGATACACTACCAATAACTCGGAACTTGATGCAAGTAAGCTCTTCAAGGCTTGTGCTGGCATCTGTATCCTCTAATTGGCTGGAGAGGTTAATTGTGCCTGGGAAAGCATCTCCACTGAATCCACAATATGATAATTTTGTAATTAATTTTGAAGGAATGCAGCCTGATTATCTAGTCAGATTTGCCTGTAAAGTAGGCTCTCTTTATATCAAACGCATTGTGTTTATCTGATCGGCCTGATAAACTGATTTACCCAGAGTTCGAATTCCCATGCATGACCTGGCTTTGCTCCACATCCAGTCATCCACAGGGTGTTTGGTAAATTGAAATGATCAAAATGATCCTTGGGATCATTAAGCTGCTGCTGTTTTTTTCTTAGTACAGTAAACATTCTATACATTGGATCATTTAGGCAAAATGCCCTGTATTAATTGGAAATTCACCAGTCATAAAAATGAGTGTGGACCCATAAAATATCCAAGTTATCCAGTTTACAAACATCCAATTTATCAAGGGTTTACTTGCTTGGCTGTGAGCTTGCTAGTGTATATTCCTTCCTCGTTCCCTCCAGTGTAGCCCTATACATCCTAACTGAGGGAAGAAAGGTCATCCAGGTTATTTTTGCTGCTTTCAGTTACAATAGGCAACAGATAAGGGATGTTTCTGGAAGGACTGTAGAATAGGAAGTCAGTTGGTGGGAGACGCATTCAAATAGTTCAAGTAACCACACTAATATTCATAATTATTACATTATGGATACTCCTGTGGTATCCCATGTATAACCAAAATTGAATGTTGAATTTGTGTATGTTGAGAAAAATACATTCGGAAGAAAAACATGGTACCAATGCACCTTGATTTATTTGTGTGACATGGGACATTTTGTTTAGGATACATAATGCACTTGATTATCATACCCTCTCCACTGTAGTCATTTCTTGAGTTACAACTTCGGTAATTTGTATCCACCTCCACATATAGTCAATACGCTTGTATAAAATAGTAACTAAAGAATCTTGTTAGTTTATTTTTATGGTATGACACATTCTATGGCTCCACAATATATATAATGGCATATTTATTGTCATGTTGAAAAATGTGGTTAAGATGAAAAATATAAAACCCTATTAAAAGTCTTAGAAAACCTGAAGAAAAGGCATGGTATTTTTTTTTTAGAAGTGCACACCCATGTGATATAGCATTAGAAAATTAATTATTAATTTTTTAGATTATAGTACGTCAACGTAATATACGTTTTTTTTGCATGCACTTCTAAAAATTTACCAGAGGCATTTTTGACATTGAGCCATTTCAGTTTATGACCCACATGTTAGATCAAAACTCGGTTGTAACTGAAGGAGTGCCTATCAACAAGTTTCATGATATATGCAATATCTAAGCGTCAAATATTATCAGAAAGTTAGTAGTTGGCCTAGAAATCTTTCATCCTACACTCCATCTTTTCAGGGAGGGCAGTCTTCCCAAAAGGCGGAGTCTGGACAGAAGAAGAAGGTTGGAAACTTGTGAAAATAATTCTAATTTGTGTGATTTTTTTTTATAACAACATTTTGGTTCTTATGTGCAGATCCATGATTAAACTATGATTACCCCTTTTAAGTTTACTATTTACAAATATAATACATTATTAATGTTGAGATCAGTGTAGGTGTATGTAAAATGGTGGGCCCACAAGATGGATGTTGGATGGAATCACCCTCTTGCTACCCATCTTCAGGACCCAATAAACACTTGTCATCTTTCTTTTGAGGTGCAGCTTTCTAGATTAGATTCAAGACCTCTCTATCTACTTTAATAATTTTTCCTTTGTTTCTCATTGGGGCTGACAGCCAAAATCTATTCCATATATCTTCCCCCTATTAGCCAGTGACGGAAACAAACCCACATTAATACAACATAGACACTCCATTGTTCCTTCTGAGAGAACTATTGGAACCCCAAGGAACCAGTGATGACTACTTTTTCTATTTAGTGAAATTCAAGGCAACAGTTGATATCATTACTAATGTTAATGAAAACTGTTACCTCACATTTCACTGACTGGAAACCTGGAGTCCCACAATAGCTAATAAAGGTCCTCAGACCATCCCATAGATTCCTCAAGGAAGGAACTTTGTACTGTTGTCTTTGTGGTATTGGTGTGGGTATGCTTCTGTCACCAGCTGGTTGGATAAGGAGGAGAACAATCAGCAGTTGTCAGCTCTTATGTGAAAAACTGGAGGAGGAATAGTGGAAGTTAATAGAAAGAGATGTTGGATCTGGTCTTGAGATGAAATACTATGCATCTCCAGATTGAGGTGAAGGTGTTGATAGGTTTGGAAGATGGACAGTAGCGAGATGCTTCTCTTCATTGTCAATCTTGCAGGAACACCACTAACAAATGCCTATTATTGCTCCTTCATTAATGTTAATATATGTGAGGAACTAAACCCATTCAGTATAGTGACTATACTTAAGATTTGATTCTTAACAATGCCAGAGTTTTCATTGGGCTTAGGAATGGACTTCAGAGGGAATGGAGTCCCAAGCAAGGCCCTTTTCCCTGTTAAGTCTGTGTCTTAGCTGAATAAAACTCTAAATCTAACCAGAACAAAATCTATCAAGTATGCCACATTAAAAAGTTAAACCGTAGTTTGAATAATAAACATTTGGCTTTATTAAATGTCTTGATTTAATCATTTGCTCCTACCTCATTCTGTCTATAGAATGAAAATAGCATAAGGGTGTGAAAATTACATTTGTTGCTTTGAGTTTTACTGACTGGAAACTCGCAGTTCCACAGAAGGTGGCAATGGTCCTCAGGCCCTCACGTGTATCTCTTTTGAAAAGAAATGTTGGGTTATTGTCTGTCATGTGTAAGTGTGGGTCCAGGGCCCTCGTATGGGGGCGGGGGGGATATGCCTGGGGGCAGCAATTCTAGCCTGGACTTCCTGCCCACAAGGCTAACAAAATAATGATGATAAAAAAAAAGTCAAAGAAGCCCTGAATATATTACTGTAATTGATTATCTTTACATCAGAATCAACAAAATATTAAATAGTTTCCCTTATCCCGTCTGCAAGAGGGACATTAAATGCAAATTTTAAAATTTGTTAGTGTTTCACAAGCTAATAGCTAAAATGACTGCATGAAAAGATGATTAAGTTTGACTCAAAATATCTATATCTTCTTATTCATTTGTTTACCCTTGCTCAGTTTATTTGCAGTTTTGGCATAAGTGGGAGGGGGGTGGCACTGAAAATTTTGCCCCAGGGCAGCACTAAGGCATGTGCAGGCTCTGTCTGGGACTCTGTCACCAGCTTGTAATAGAATAAGGGGATCAATCACCAGTTGTCAGCTATATTCATGTAAAAAGGTTGAGAGCATAGAATTAAAACTGGTAGAGATGGTTCTTTCAGATGTCAATCTCGTGGGACCACCACTTGCAGGTCCCCTGAATGTTATTTTACGCAATAAACATCTTGCTGTGTTGAAAGTCTCAATTTATTCATACATTTCATGCTTCCTTCAGTTGAAAAAATGAAAATAGATAAGTCTATCTCTACGGTATAACCATTTAAAATTGAGACCTAAGGTGGATACTTGTATGAAGTAGTTCCAGGGGACATACATCAGAGAGGATTATCTCCCAACCTTCTATTTCCAAAGACCATCAACACCCATACCTGTAGGTGCTGTCTTAAGGAGGAAGCACTCAGTGTCCAGACCAGACCAAGATCTCGTTCATTCCATCTCCACTAGTTTCCCGCCACTTTTTCACATAGAGTTGACAATTGTAATTCTTGGTCTGGCATCATTTAGGAAGACTTTAGAGTGCCACATACTGTAGGCTCATACATGCCATGTTAAAGAAATAAACAATGCTAAGATTTCTAAAGTGGTAGGATTAAGGGGGGAAAGGGTGGTGGATGGGAGTGGGTTGGGTGGGAATAGGTACGTGCCTTTGACCTGGCTACCTCCCTTATAAAGGGGAAAAAACTCGTGGTATATAGATAGGATGAAAGAGGGGAGTAGTTGCCAGTTGTCAACTCGCCTTATGTGAAGATGTAAAGGAACTAAAGTTGAATTTTATAGAGAAATCGGGCCTTTTTTGGGGTCTGAATGTCATTTCCTCGGTGCTGCAGTTCCACATGGAAGTGTGAGTATTTGTGAGTTTTAAAGAGGGCGGCAGAGAGATGATTTTCTCTGATATCCATCTTACAGGACCACCACTTTGGTGTTTGTCATCGCTTGTGTAATCCTCGAGTGTTCAACTAAATGTTTATCTTTGTTTCCAGGGTGGTCCACCTCCCAGTGAAGTTGGAACATCAGCATCCCCACCACCTCCTCCTAAAGAAGTCACTGCACCATCTCATGGGATCAGAACATCCCCAGCACCTCCTTCAGTTGCCCCTGCTGCACCTCTCCTTTCCACATCCACTCCACAAGAGTCCCCAGGAGTTTCTGAATCGGGAAAGGGGAAAGGTGTGTCTCAGCCAGTACAAGAGGGCATAATCACCAAGAAGGCAGACACTGAAGATAATGTTACCAGTCAAGACAAATTAGCTTCCTCTGAAGTTGTTTCCAACAGGTTATTTATTATTATTTTTTCAAAACTAATTATAATTATTTCTTAAGTCTCATTAACTGGAAACCAGTAACCCTCCTGTGGCAAGCATTGGAAAGAAATGTGGGACTGTTGTTTGTGTTGTATTAGTGTGGATCTGTTTCTAATATCACTAGTGCAACCCTTTGTAGTTGATGACTGGTGTTACTGCTGTTAATAATACATGCACTCATACACCAAAAGGTCCTTTCCCCCTTATAAAGGGGGGGGGGTCAAATCAAAGCCTACACTCAGCTTACCTAAAGGTTTCAATCTCACACGTTGTTGATTCTCACAGCTTAGCTATCCCACACTCATCCAAAAAAACATTCATTTTCCCTCCCTTCTTAGCTCATCATGGATGAATGGACGTCATTACTCCCTTCCACACTGCTTACGTCAGAGACAATGCAGCAAGACACAGCACTTCTACATCAGGGCCTGACAGTCAAAACTGGTTTACCCCCCACTGCTTCACTATATGGGGAAACCCCCCCCCCTCTCTCTCTCTCTCTCTCTTCCATCCAAGAAATATATAGTGGACAAGAAGAAATCCCTGTTGCCCAAATCATTTCTTCGTTCACTTACAGCCATTCTCTATTCACACCTATATTTTGCCATCTGTCTGTTACCTAAATGCCATAGGTCTTGTGCATGAGAGATGAAGAGAAACAAATTGATTTTGCAATCTCCCTTCCTTACTTGACAGATGTTTCTCTTGCGTCCAATGGATTCTTCACCCCATCTATCCACATCATACTTGGTCTTCAAGGTATAGCTCTGAACAGCTACCACTCAGTCCCTGGACTGTGGCCAAGATTATTATCTATCATCGGGGTCTTTTTTGCATTCCCCTTTTTCATGCAAGGACAGCTGACAACCAGTGACTCTTCCTCTCTTCATCATCTTCATCCTCTTCATCCTCTTCATCCTCTTCATCATCTTCATCCTCTTCCTCTCCTCATCCTCTTCCTCCCAGTTGCTGGTGACATAGGAACAGACTCACACTTATACCACTAGAGCTGTAGTATCAGATGATTTTTTTTTTTTTCCTCTCTCCCTAACTATTAGTGCCAACATTGGACTGAGCAGATTTTTTTCTTCTTCTTTTTTTCTTCTTCTTCTTCTTCTTCTTCCCTCCTCCCTCGCCAAGTCCATCTATATCATATTACTGTATCTTTTTGCTGCTTGGGGACTTGGGAGGAGACAAGTATGAGTAGACCCAGGTACAATGTGTGCAATATCTTTCAGTATTGTCTTATATGGCCACCATATGTAGATGTACATCATTGGTTTGTGAATATGATATTGCTATGGATGTGCTGTGTCTTGTGACACTGCTTCTGACCCAGGACAGTGGGTGAGATGCAGGGATGACCTGTCATCCAGGAGGTGCCAAGATAAGAGGGTGGAGGGGAGTGGAGTATGATAGGGATGGAATGGGTGGGAGTGGTTTTTATGCCTTTGTTTTTTGGCTACCTCCCTTATAAGAGGGAAAAGTCTTTGATATATGTATGTACAATAGTTGAAATTGCATTATCATCTGTCATGGTGGCCATGTCATTAGTTTGGGTGAAATGTGTGTGTATCGTCACAATGTTTGTTCACTTTTCATATATTTTCAGTTGCACCAAGGACACAGATGCTACATCTTTGACTGAAGATAGTAGCTTTGCTTCATGTCTTACGGACCCCAGCACCAGCTTATCAGAAGATGGGAAAGTTAAAGTTGACTCTACTTCACAGCCACCAGTAGAAGTCAGTCAAACATCTGAAGCAGCTCTCAGTGCTAAGAGTACAGACGACTCGCCATTAACGTCTGGTAAGAATGATTGATTCAACTTTGTACATTTGATTTCGTCTTCAGTCTTATATTTTAACCTGTGATTTTATTTATTTACTATGTGAAATTTTCATTTTGTTATATATTTTGATATTATTTGTTGATTTGAAATCCTTAATCTTAACTGTAATGATGGAAGTTGAATATTTTAAACAAGTGTTACTATTCAGGTGCAGTGGTGATAGGGGGGTCCAAAGTTCTTCATGATGGGGACCGAAAAGGTACTAGAGGGTTTGCTTGTGTATCATGTAGAGTGGTTGCCAGTTTTTGTTTTCCCTGCCAGTTTTCTCATCCTAGAATGTTGTCCTAATACAGTGACGGCAGTGAAAGACAAGTTGGTGCTAGACATGATAGTTTGAGGACTGATTTCTGAAATTCCATTGCAGCCAGATAGTAAAGCTTTTTCTTTTAGATCTTCTGTGAAGCGTAGCCCCTTTTGTTATTATTTTCTTGGTATAACGAGTTTTAACTGAATAAAACAGTATGTAGTACCAGTCACTCGTTTGGTTTGATTATTTCAAAAGACATGTAAAGGTGAAGTCACAAAGCAAGGGGTTAGTAGGAAATTTTGTAGTTTGTAGGTTACATAAACTGGAACAGCTACAGAAAATTTTGAGTATAGTTTATGATGTATGTATTCACTGGAGTGGGAGATGATGCATGCCTTGACTAACTACCTCCCAAATAAGGGCAAAGAAGCCTTTTGGCATATAAATAGATATTCTGTAATCCATATATGGGTATGCTGGGCAATGGAAATTACAGTGATTGCATTGTAGCACGGGGAAGACTCTTCATCTATGAAGAGCTAAGATGAGAGGGAGGAAAGGGTCGAGGATGGGAATGGAATAGGTGGAAATGGGTATGTGCATTTTGACTTGGCCACCCTCCTTATAAGGAGGAAAAAGCCCTTGGTATACAGTACTACCTCTCATTAACGGACGTTAATTAGCTGTGTTTGCGCTGTTTTCGCTGTGCTTTTGGTGCTGTTGTTTAGTGCTGTGCAATCACTAAACCACCCAAAAACCACTCCAAATCAACGGATTAGTCACATCAACGGACACCGTTACCCCCCCTTTTAGTCCATTAATGAGAGGTAGTACTGTATAGATAGATAGGATTGTGGCACATCCCACAGTTCACTGGGTGTAATGACATAAAGCTACCAGAGTGTGGAAAGTAGAAGGGGATTGAGGGAACTTAAGAGGAAGATCAAGGATGAGGTAGATGGATGGAGTGAAACTGTAAGGATGTTGAGTACACAGAAATATGCATGGATGACAGAGTGAATCAAAGAAGTGTGTACAGATTAAAAGGGTGACCTGTTTCACATATGGACTGCATTGAGGAAGTAATGTGGTGCCATAGTTGTTTACTCTTGGGCAGGACGGAGTGAAAGGGATAAGTGAGAGGAGAAAGAGATGTGAGGATTTCTGTTTGCATCTTTCCTTTTTGAGAAATGGTACATTAATTGAAAAAGAATTCTGAAATTTTGTTTTAATAGTAACACGGTTGTTTAGTAAACCCCATTAAACGTGTATGTTGATTTTTTTTTTTTCTTCTTTTTTAACTAAACTTTCTCAACAAGAATCCTGTGGTTGATTTTCAGCAAGACCCTGCTTTGTGATTTCTTGTGTCCACATGATGTTCACAGGAAGCCCACAGCATCATATTTACTTAGATAATTTTTTAACTGATGCAGTGGTACATACAATATACTATTTGACTGATCATACATATTCTGCCTCAAAATCTCTTCATTCTAGCTTAATTGAAATTGATTAACATGAAAAAATTATTTTAGATGAAGGAGTGGCATTCTAGGTCAAATGGTTGTAAATCTGGTTCAATACAATGAAGAACTGGCATTGAATGGGATTAAATAGTTGTAAATCAACTATTCAGCAAGTTGTGCAAAACTAGAGTAATGAATTGTAATGATGGATATATCATCAACACTTCAGCCTGTTTCTAATTTCCTGTGTTTGTTGCAAGTATCGTTTTATCATTTGGAGTTGAAATATCAGTATATTTGGACGAAGATTTGAATAGTTTGAAAGCATTCAGAACACCTGTCACAATACACAGGGAAGGTATGGTCAGCCCTAAACCCTACAGGAGGGGAGTGAGTTAACGGTTTTGTGAAATTACTCCGTCACTAACCAGATTGTAATGATTATGTTTAGCTTGGCTTCCACTAACCTCTTTCAAAGCTTTAACCATGAGAATGATTATCTGTATTTTCTTAAACAGTATTATAAATGGCTAAATATGACTGATTTATACCCTTATCAGCTTATCTGTATGGTCAAGGCAAGTATGGCTTGGTGCTTCACATCAGGCTGATATGGGACATATAAAACCTTGTGTAGCATCAGTGCATATTGTTGAAGCAGTTTATTATGTATTTACTGAATAGCATTTAAGTAAGCAATGGATACTTGCATGTCTTGCCTTGAATTGATAAAGTTATTTTTATTTTTATTTTATTTTTTTATGGTGCAATTCAATGACTCATTTGTTTTTATCAAACCAAGGAACGAAACAGTTCTTATCTCAGTTATCTGTCACTGGTAACCATGATTGGTTATCTTGATAAACTGTTTATTGTTCCATTTGTTTATAGCACTATCTGTCTAGGAGTACTAGGTTGACTTATTGTTCTCAAACAATGATGTATAGGCAACAATGTAATCACTGTTTTTTTATGAGATGTTATTGTCGAGTTTGTATACTACTGACTGTGCTACTTTGAGGAATAATTAATTTATGTCTTGTTATTATTGGTACACTTTTAACTAAAGGAAGTTTTAGAATGTCGTTGTGGAAGTGTTGCTTTCATGGAAAGTTATCGTCCTCTGTTTCAGATTCGGAGTACGAGAGTGCGCCTGAAACAGACATACCACTAGATGAGCCACCATCTCAACCAAATGAAACATTAAACACAGAATTCAAGACACAGGAAGAAACAACAGCAGCACCTGAAGACGCTTCAAAGGAACCAAAGGAAGTGTTCGAAGAAGCTGAACAAACTCTTAGTGATCAAGCTGTAATAAGTGAACATATTACAGAGAACACTGAAACAGAAACAGTACAGAAACATCTTGAATCAGAAGAGAAACCTGTAGAGGAAAGCAAAGAAACAGTTGCTCCCGTTGAATCATTACAACAAAATAGTGCAGAAACTCAACCTTCAGAATTGATAGATGTTGTGAAATCTGAAAATGGATCTAGAGATGTTAGTGAATTAGCTCGTTCAGAGAGTGTTAGTGTACCTGAAAATCCTGCAGAACGTAGAAGTGCCAGTGATAGTACCAGTGGTCAGACCCCAATTCCTCCCACAGATCCTGTCCCACAGACGGAAGAATCAAAAGTCGAATCTGCAGTGTCGGATTCATTGCCCTCTGTAGATCGTAATAATCAAAGTAATTTGAAAGAGACAGTACTTAACGAGTGTGAACAAATAACAGAAACCAAAGAACCTGCTGAATCAAAATCTTGCCCAGACAAAACTGATATTCCTGTAACAGATGTGCCGAATGAAGAAGTTTTAATCGCTCCATCCAAAGGATATGATCTTAGTTTCCTTGACCAGATCGACGACTCAAATTTCAATCCATTTGTAACAAAAACTGCCATCAGAAATTCACCACCACCCAGTCCACAGCCAGGGGTCAAACTTCCTCCGTTGAAACCAGCCATCAAAAAGAAAGGGAGCAAGGCTACAAAACCAGGAACTGTTCCTGATTCCAGCGCTGAAAAGCCTGATACAACTGGTGGTCCAGAGAAAGACTTAAAGGTTGTAGGTGAGAAGCAGTTGGAAGACTCCCCAAAGGAAGATAATAAAGTTTCTTCTTCAGATCAGCAGCTAAAGGAAGATCTTCCAAAGAAGGAAGGACAGAAGGCAGAAAGTTGTGAGCTACCCACCCAAAACAGTCTTTCAGAGAATGCCATTCCCATTGAAAAGGGTGTATTTGAGATAGAAGTTGATAACAATAAGCCAAATAAACCACCCCCAAAACTTGGAGAAAGAAGACCAACAAGACCCAGAAGACCCATCAAGAAACAAGTTAAGAAAGTTATAGAAACCAACAATAACTGTATTGATGGTGAGGGTGAAAAACTCCCTGAAGAAAAGCAAGAAGAGGATCTACCTTTGCCACCATCTAAGGGATACAACCTTGACTTTTTAGATGATATTGACAGTTTTAATCCTTTCCAAACCAGGTCAGCAGTTTCAAACTCTCCGCCAAAAGACGGCTGCATCTTGTCAGCAGACGAGTTAAAGGAGTTCAAGTCAAAGGCGAGGATTGTCACTCCTAAAAAGACCCAACCAAAGAAGGGCTTTGATACTCCTGTAGAATCCTCCAAGGATTCAAATCAGACACTTGTAAGTGCAAGAAATGTAGATTTGAAGAAACAGCCAGAAGATAAAGAGAACTCTTGTCCTGATGCTGGAAATGTACCTGATTTGGTGAGGCCAACAAAAGAATTGGAAGAACCTCCCATAGATGTTAAGAAGGATATAAGCAAAGCATCACAAGGTCCTGTAGAAGTTCCAAAAGAGAAGTTACAGTCTGCCGAATCAAATTTAAATAAGGAACCAGAAAGTTCTGTTAACGAAGTCCCAGATACTCGTTCGTCAGAGCAAGAAGAGGAAGTTCCGGTAAAACCAAGCAAAGGATACAATCTTGATTTCTTAGATGACCCTAACTTTGATCCCTTCAAATCTAGATCAAGTATTGATGATAAAGTTCAACCTGATAGTGAGGTGAAAGAAAAGAACAAGTCAGTTTCAGATGTGAGTGAACATAAAGTGATAAAGGACAGTACTGACGGTGTTGATGTAACTGATTACCCACAGTCAGATAAACAAGTGAAGGCTTCCGTTACTGAGTGTAAGGAGACAAATGTGATTGATAAGGAGGAAGCTCAGGAATCTAAGGATTCTGTCGGTGATTTGAAACCAAGTTTACCCGAAGTAGTAAGAAAACAAAGTCAAGAAGTCAAATCTCCAGTAAGTGAAGATGGCCACAGTGATGAGAGTCCAACAGAAAGTAGTATTCTGAAAGTGCCATCGGTCAATAAAATTGGAAGGTTAGATAGTTCAGAATTTGCCGAATTGCTCGGAAACGAAGCAAGTCGATTGGCAGAAGAACTAATGAACTGTTCCTTTGATTCTGGACTACATGACTCTAATGAAAGTGTTGTAACAAATAACAGTTTAACTTCAAGCATGGCTGACAGTGAGAATAACCGCTCGTCCCTTCATTTCGATGAAAATGTCAATCCATTCCAAAGTAAATCGGCTCTCATAAGAACGCCACCCACAAAACACCGTCAGTTGGGTAATGGCGGAAATGACTCTGATATCGATCCTTTCAAGCCACGGAGAACTTTAAAGAGAGAGGAAGTCCCGGGAATGGAAGAAAGAGTGGTTAGTGTTTTGAGAATTTCTGTTTTGAAATGAATTACAATGAGAGAAAAAGGATCATTTCACATCATTAGTCAATGGTGACAATACCACCATTGCCTTAGAAAAATGTAAAATACATGAGGATGTAGTTTTTGTAGAAACAATTCTCTCCCCCAAAAATATTTGTAACTGGATTTACTTTTTTGTGTGTTTGTTCAAACTTTGTACAAGCAAGCCATGTTATTTTGTCGTCAGGATACCCCGAGTATGGATGAGGATTCAGGGATCATGGTGGGTTCCCGATCCGATCTCATGCTAGAGGCTGATGTCAACCATAGTGAGGCTGGACCTGAGGTTGCCATGGGCTTGACTCCTTCCGATCTCAAGTGTGCTTCTCAATGTGAGTCTTGTTCGCTTAGGGCTCTTATCCCAAACATATCTCTTCTCGGAAACTCTCTCGCCCCCATAATCGACTACAGGGGTGTGTAGGTACTTCATTTAGTCGTATATTTTTCACAAAAGGACAGTCAATAGCAGCATGGGTTTTTCTCAAATTTTCAGTATATTGGAGTTACTCCCTCCTTCATTAGATGAATGTTAGCAGTTAGTATTCAGATTTTGTACTGGTAGTAATTTGCTCTGCATCATTTGCATTTAGTTTCAAATTCAGTTGAACCCTTTTTATGACGACCTGTGTAGTTTTCATTCTTAATTGGCACTGCTAAAGTGTCAAGCACGATTTAATGATAGATGCAGGTTGTAAATGCACATGATTGTAAGGATCCCACATCATGCAGGCCAGACTTGTCGAAGTGGGTTAGTAAAGTATACCATATTATGGTGACAAAGTGATATGTTGCTTAGGTAAGGTATCGATGTTCTCTGAAGACTACCTCATTGTACAATAGTGACATGTATTACTGTGCTGAAGGCCATGTATTTTTTCTTAATTTATCTTGTTTATATTCTGTACCCGCATGAATGGTGGTTTTTAGTCATATGGTCTTCATTTGTAGGTGTCAGTTTCTTAAGTATAGTGAAGTGTTTACAAATTTCTCAATTGATCGGTGCCCTATTCAGCATTAATCTTTTAAACCATTACCTGAATAAATCATCCGAAATTAAAACAAAATATGTAAGGAATTTAACCAAATGAAGATAATATTTAGATTTTGTCTCAGGAATGCCCACAATTGAGTTTTAGTTATTCTTCGTAGATGTTTTGATGTGGTTTTTGATTACCTACAGTTCTGTTATGATGAAATTGCATCATTTAAAGGTTTAGAAGCATCATCATTCTTTTACTTTTATTTTGCTCTTAGTGTTGTCATTAACTGTGATATTTCAACACACTAATAAAGAGTGAAATAATATCTTTTTTGTAAGTAATGTGCCTTCAGATTAGATCCTCATAACTCTTTCAGCATAGTATGAGATGTACTTTATATGTATTTTTCTGGCTAATATGAGACTGTTCTGCTGTGGGTTGACTCTAGGCTGAAGACAGGTCCACTAATAAGAACCAAGGACAGGATGGGACAGAGATATATTTAGAAGGGCAAAACATCTATGAATACCCAGTGACAGCACTTTATACCCTCCTAGATTTGTTTCAGACTTGACACAGCATACTATGTTTATCAGATTTGTGAGCTCTAGTAAAATATATACGTAAACACGAAACATTTTATGAGGTAAAAAAAAATCACTTGAGTAGCAGGCCAATATCCTCTTTCGTGCACAGACTACTTTATAAAGTCACTTACAATTAATCAAACCTGTCAAGAGTTGGAGTGGGAAGGGTGGCTGCCTGGAAGCTTGCTCAGAGAGACCGTGGGGACTGGTGTCAGCATGAGACAATTAGACAGCCGATACCTCATACCAGGGACTGGTGACAAGTATCCGCTCAAGGTGATCCTGTGAGAAGTACATCTGATACATCTCCCTCCTGCAAATTTTCAAACCATGTCAACTTTCTCATCTCCGTTTGGAGGTGCAGCCCCGAGGAGCTGACACTCGTCCTTCAGACGGAGCTCAAGATCTGTCTCCATCTATTTCTTCTCTTTTTTTTCCTTTCATGTTTAACATAAGGAGAGCTGATAACTGGTGACGTCTTCTCTCCTCCTACTACTTACCCACTGACAAAGAAACCGTCCCCCACAAATACAATGCAGACTACTACTTCTTCCTCTTCCTCCTCCTCCTCCTCCTCCTCCAGAGAGATACTGATATTTGGATTTTGGAATGTGTCCAAGATCTCTCTATCAACTTCAACTGTATTTCTTGCATCTTTTTACACACACAGCTTGAAACTAACAGCTGCTCCCACTCCTACTTCTTTCAGTTACTGACATGGAAATTGTCTTACAAGGGTATATCACAGAGAGTAGTTGTAAGTTTCTTCCGAGAGAAATCTTTAGGAAATCCCATGGACTGCCAGTAACTATTGGACTATGGATTTTCAATTGGTGAAACTCAAGACATTGCTTCTGAGCCAGGCAGTGGCCAAGAGACAGGGATGACCCTTGATCCACAAGGAACTAAGACAAGAAGGAAACGAGGGTGGTGGATGGGAGTGGAATGGGTGGAAGTGGGTGCATATCATTGACTTGGCTACCTCTCTTATTAGGGGAAAGAAGCCTTTGGTGTGTAGATATAGATAGAAATCCGAGGCAGCAGTTATTGTTATTGTCCATGAATAGATACCATGAGTTTGAATGCTCATATTGAGAAGAAACCCCCTCTCTCAGCAGAGTAGAAATCATCCAATTTTAGCCAGAATGAAATATATAAAGTTTACCATCATTCTGAAGAGGTTGATTGAATGTAGAGTAGAATATTGATGGAATGCTCATTTTTCTATGCTTTGTTGCTTTGACAGTATATTCTGTCTTGATTTGTGGCAACACAAAAAAAATATTCTGTGGTGATGTTCATTTAAAAATTCTTCTTTGAATATTACTCCCTCCTTGTTATGTTTGTGAATGCAGTTAGTATCAACCTGGAATAAAAGCAATGAAGGAAACACTAGGCAATGATGCTCATCTGAAGAAGGAATCTTGGCTTGAAATGGATTCAGATTCCATACAGGCTGGATCCCATTCCACAGATAACTATTATATTGTCTTGTGTTTGTAATTTCAGAATCTACGATGTTGTAAAGTAATGGATGACGCTAAGTAGATAGTATTGGAGCTTCTTTGTTTCTATGTTGATTTATTTTCCATGTTGATACTTTATGCATAATGCTGGTCCTTCATGCTTGAGCTTGCATGGTGTGTTGCTTACGTGCCTCCTGACAATCTTTGCAGCGGAGTCTGATGTCGATGAATTACTTGAGCTACACGATGATCTCTCTGATGAAGAGTTCCTCGCTTCAGAAGAGTGTAAGTAAACTGTGGCCCAGTGCAGAGTATTAGCATGTGAAGTTGTCACTGGTGAAGGGCTTTTGGGTAATTTGGTACATAGGCTCCACCTCATTTCCCCCATCAGCTGAATGTGACTGATAGTGGAATGAGAGGCAGAGCATAGGCCATTAACTCCACCACTTTTCAGTGTTGTACACTGGGATGAATGGTGGGTAGACAAAGAGTGTTTATTGTGCAAACTTATCAATCTGTCAATCAATCAATCCAATGTCTCGAGTCTCTTGCTGAAGACCTGCAGTATTCAGATACCCAGCAACTGCCTTCAGGCAGGATCGTAAGTCATGCAGAAGGTATTTTGAGTTGTTGTCTAGGGATTGTTAGTGTGGGGGCATTGTAGTACGAAGTCTTCTATGTCCTCTGTATGTTGGTTGCATCTGGGGCACTTTGAAACCACAGTCAGGCCTATTCTGTGGTGGTACTGTCTTAATGCTGGATGGTGTCCAGTGTGGTTCGTGTCAGATGTTTTTCTGTGGGGCTTTTGTCTATGGGTTGCTGAAGTATTTTTCTTGAAGAAAACTTTGAAATCTAACTTACCAGAAAAAGATTTGGCCTTATAATTCTTTGTATTATTTTTTTTTCTTTTTTTTTTTTTTTCTCTGAGAGATATTTCATTGCAGTACTAACTGTTCAATTTTGTAGCTTTGCAACTGTAGCAGTAACAATATCTAGGAATCCAGAAAATTATTGGCTGGACCTATAACCATACACCATGTCAGGTGGAGACCTTATGCTTAGATGAAATTTAGTTGTTATTTGTGATGTGTGGTTTCAGATCTCAGATTTTTGTTTAAGCATAAGGGAGTAAGTGTCAGACCACAGGGTTGCACTCTTAGTAATGCCAAGATAGAAGGATGAGAAGAGAGTTTGGTTGGGTGTGGAACAGGTGACAGGTGAATGTGTACTTTGACTCGGCTACCCCTCATATAATGGGGAAAAGGTCTTGGAGTGTGTACTTATTTACCTAGTTGAGCGGATTAGGGCGTCGTTACTTGCGGCGAAGATTGAGGTGAGGGCGGTTCAAATCCTGCCACCAGCAAAGTTGAACCAAGGGCATGGTTCATTAAATTCCACGCTACAAAGCCCTCTTGTAGTGACCCATCTTTGTATCACGCAATATCTAGTTTGTTTTTAAATTCTTGTACGGTGTTTGCACACACTATTGTCTTGTCCAATTTGTTCCAGACATCCACCACTCTGTGTGGAAAGCTTTTTTCAAATCTCTTCTATAACTGTCCTTTTTGAGTTTCTTTTCATGTCCCCTTGTTTTTGTTCTACCCCAATTTAATAAGTCTTCTCTATCAAGGATTTCCATGCCTTTCATAATTCTATAAATGGCCAACAGATCACCTCTTTCTCTTCTTTCTTTCAGGGTTGGTAATTCCAGTTTAGACAATCTTTGTTCATATGTCAGATTTGAAAGTGTTGGGGCCATCTTTCTCATTGCTCTTTGGATTATTTCTTTTTCAAACAACCTAAAGTTCTTGTCTCTCACTCCTCTCCTGATCTCTGCATCATTTGCCAACATGATAGTATAGCTCATATCTTCCAACTTGTTATTTACATAGATAAGGAACATTATAGGAGCTATTGCTGACCATTGTGGACTCTTGTAAGTCATTATCTTTCATCCTGAAGTCTTATCTTTTACTACTGTCCTCATGGATCTGCTCTTTAGGAAACCATTCATCCATTCAAGAAATTTACTTCTTAGTCCTCCTTCGTGTTCCAGTTTCCATTCATGATTGTAAGGTACTTTGTCAGAAGGCTTCTCTGTGTCTAGGTGCACACAGTCCTGCCAGCCCTCTCGCTTGTGCAGCACCTCAATCACCATTGTAAAAGCTTAAAAGGTTTGACATGTGACCTTTGGAATTGAAGACAAACTGATTATCCATCAAAATGTTCATCTCTTCAAGATATTTTACCCAGCATACTTCCACAATTTTCCCACACAGTTTTTGTCATGCTAAAGTGTGTATGTATGTCTTTGTGTGTTTATGTATGTTTAGTCTGAATAAGACAGCAGGTGAATGGAACAGGGTGCAAACATACATATATATGAAGTCACACTATATGCATCCATTTTTGTGTCTACTCCTGGGATTTTACCTCAAGTCTCTCACCAAAGAAGTGAGTGCATTATCATCCAAAGGTTCATCTGCAGACCTTGCAAGTACTTGTTTAAATTTAGGCACACTGATATGCGCATATGCAAGCACTCTTGCTTAACTGAAATCTAATGCACATGCATTTGCTTGCTAGAAAATCACCATATATAGGGTCAAGCTTGCATACAAGTGCTTTCTTGGAGTGTAGAACATTCTAAAGGTCACATTGTTTTGAATCATGGAAGGAGAAAACTCGTACAGTCTCGTGTAAAGAGAGATTTTGAGCCCAGTCTGGAGATTATGTATCAGTCTTTGGTCCTCCAGATGCAGGTATGGGTGTTGATAGGTTTTGAAAATGGGAAGCAGGAAAATAGCAGTTACCATTTTTCATCTCAGGACCACCAATAGCAGGTACATACCGTTGGTCCCTCAATGACATAGCAAGTATAATGTTTGACATTCTTTATTTTTTATTTTATTCCTCAGTGCAAGGACCAAAAATGGTCTTGGCTAAGTCATGAATGCATGTTATTTCCCTTTTCACTTGTATTTGTTAGTTATGATAGGATTGAATTCCTTGTCTCAGTATGTACAGTTGATTGTCATTTGCAGGTGAAGACATGACACCTTTATGTTAATGTCTGTTATTCCCTTTTTCCTGTTCGCTCCACCTTTGGTTAAATTGATTTCCAATTACTGCTGGTCTTCCAGGATATCCTAATTTTGGGGTACTAACATTAGTTTATAAAAATAAATAAATAAATAATAAAATAAAGTGCAAGCAGACATTTTACTGTTGTAATGGCAATGGTATGTATATATTCTTCATTCATTGCATGCAAGATATGGATTGCATTCCATATAAGGGGGAAAAAGCTTTTGATATATAGATAGATTCTTGTACAAATGACATTTTGCCAACATTGAAGTTTCCTGTTTTTGTCTCTAGTAATGATTATGTATATAATATTTTCCATATTATTACATCATATTCACATCATATTTTACTCATAAACCATACAGAACATTCAGAATAAGTGTATTATTCAGGAGTTGTCTTCTTTTTTATCCCCCACAGTCTTCAAAGAGGCAAGTTGCCTGGAAAATCAACTACGGAAGAGCCTCGTCACCCCTCTAGGAAGGTGAGTACATGTTTTATAACTTGTGTGCATTTTAACCCCCATACTACTGTAGTACCTTTGTGAAGATTTTGCACTGACCACTGCCAGATGATTCTCTATCCAGAAGTAATCCTGGACTAAAGAGCAGTTCAGTTATTCAGACCCTTTGCGGCAAAAGTCAAGGGGATGGCGGTTTGAATCCTGCCACCGTCGAAGATGAACCAAGGGCATGGTTCGTTAAATTTCACGCTACAAAGTCCTCTGTGAGAGGCACCATCCTAGCCTTCCGATAGGGGGGGAATTTGTGATGTTAGATCATATCATCGTTCTTTAGGGAGGTATGCCTCAGCTATTTAAGTGTCTGGCACTAACCAGGATAAAATCTTGGCAAAATATCAATCTTTGGGGTTAAATGCACTATGTAGTGTATTCAAGTAGATCACACTGACAACAGTAGTGTGACATTTTAGAAATAGCATGAAGAAAGTATGCATTATGTCAGAACTGAGATGCAGAGAAAGAGATTGATTATGTGATGAGTAAGGTGGAAATAAAGTATTAGACAAGATCTGATAAACTATGTGATGTGGGTTTGTGTCAGTAAGTCAATCCATTGCCCCAGTTCTTACTTGCAGGAGACGTATGTCTCCTGGGAAGTGGCCATGGTCACCACTTTAACCCACAAATCACTCGGTGAAGAGTTTGGTGTGCAAGGAGGAAATTGTTAAATCCCAATTTCTGATCTTTATCCCAGAGTCACTTAACAATTGGCTTGACTACAAAGTCTCTAGATAAGCTTATTGCTAATCATCCATCATAATTACCTTATCCGTTTTCTTAGATTCTGAAGATTTGCTACTAGACTCATGCTCTGTTTTACCTATAAGCAGGACTATCACAGGACTTGTATCAATAGTCATTTTGCTAAAACAACACCAATGGAACATAAGCACTTCAAAACTAAAATTCTCCCCATAGAGCAGCACTTCACTCATAGACTTTGGCATCTGGGCCTCAGTGATTTTTTTTTTTTTTTTTTTTTCAAAGCCTCATTTTTTATACTCGAATGATCTTCAGCCTACACATCCATCAAAGACATGACAGTGAAAATCAACATGAAAATAAACATACTAAAATCAGTAACAGGCATGGGATTTGACCAGCAGGAGGGTAATCACCGCCCACAAACAGATTTTATGAACCACACCTGACTATACTTCTGCATCATGGTCCCCAACAATCAGTAATTCACACCCTACAAACTATACAAAATGAATTATTAAAAGTTATAATAGGATGCACCAAAACCACCCCAGAGAACATCTGCTTATAGAAAGCAAAATCCTCCAAAAAACATATGAAAATAATAGGTACACAGTTCTAATTGAAAGCCCTCAACCCTACTTGCCCATCTCATTACATTACACAGGCACTAATAATTGAATGAAACAAATAACTATACCAGCAGCATACTACTCGGATGTCTACAACAACCTACCACCTACATCACAGAACCCACCCATACCACATTCATATTCAGATCGCAAAACAAACATCTGAAGATGAGCACCAAACTCCACAAGACCCCTCCACAGAAAAATCCATCATAACAGAAGTAAGACCCACACTAGCATGATTGTTCAGGTCACTGTCCAGCACTGAAATTATGCCAACACAGAATAGGTCTGGCCAAGGAAACCAGCTGCTTCAAATTCAAATATCACACAGAAGATATTGAACACTTCATCATATACTGCCCCATCCTTACTGTATTCAGGAAACAACTCAAGTGTTTCTTCTTTGAGTGGCTTATGGACCAATCCAGTGGCTGTTGATAGTTACCTGGGAACTGTGGGGTGACAAATTGATTAATTGATTGATTGATTGATTAGCCACAGAATTGCTACTCAGTGATAAGATATGACTCATGAACATAGAATTAGCATTTGTTTGGGTTTAGAGTTGATCCCTCCACATGTTTAAGGGAGTATGAGAAGATTTAACAGTGTCCTCCTTGCCTACTGATCCACATCACATATCACCGAAGTTAGTCCAACAAAGTTATTGTATTGCTGAAAAATAAAGACAAAATTGCAAAACACCAAGATAAAAACAAAAGCAGAAAAGACAACAGGAAATTTTGACAAAAGACAAAATTAATGTAAGTGATCCCAAAGTGGGTGACATTAGTGATATGGCAAAGTAAAAACCGAAAATTTAGTGCAAAATGTGACCGCATCCCAAATAAAATTATTAAAAGGAAAGGCATTTGTGTATAGGAGAAAAATTGGATGAAATACAATTGGGTAGCAATATAGTACACCAATCCCTCCATATTTGCAAGAAATGCATTATGGAAAGCTATTACATAGCTTGTCTTCTCTGTTTTACTCGTGAGGGAACAAGTGGGGAGTGGGGTCAACATGTAATTAAATGATGAGGGTAGACCAGCATTGGATTTCGGGCCTTGCTGTGGAGGTGCTCTGTCTTACTGCATTGCTTCAGAAAAATGAATGGGTATTGGATGGGTGTAGGATAGGTGAAGGGTAGGTACATGTCTAGTCTGGCCACCTCCCTTATAAAGGGGAAAGGCCTTTTGGTATATGCATGTATGTATGTACGTGAATTTGCATGAAGTGAATCTAAATTCAATAGGAATATCTGGCCATGCTGCATGTTACACCACAAAATGTTAGACTCTCAAAATTTAAGTTTTTATACAACAATTTTTTTTATGACTTACTGTATTGCCTCTGGCCCAAGCAGTGAGCAGGGGATACAGATGACCTTTCATCCACAAAGAATTAAGACGGAAGAGATAACAAATGTATATATGGATGAGTGTTGGGAAAGGTGGCTATACGCTTTAAATCAGCCACTCCACTTATAAGGGGGAAAAGGCACTTTGGTATATGTGTGTATGCATTTTTGTTTTATTTTTAAACTATTTTAAAGAGTAGCATAAAGAAAAAAAAAGGAAAGATAAGATAAAATAGAAAGCCCTCAGAGGACCACTCAAAAAAGAAATAGAATGAAGGACATATCCATTCAGAGTCAAGTGCATTCGACCCTGGGTGATGTTACCATACCTAAGTGGGGTCATGCCTCAAGAGTGCCCAAATCAATAGGTCAAAGTGAAGGAAAGATAAACACTATTGCAGTTTACGAGAACATACAAACACACTTCTTACATGCTAACAGTCCATGTAACATTTGCTCAGCTCTTGGGTGCAATCTGCCTCCCACTTGTGTTCCACATAAAATTGGTTAAATCTGTGTGTTGATTATGTCAAATCCATAGGGATGTGACTTGAATCTGTAATAATCATTAGTCTTGTCTGTGGGTTGGCAGGCTTGTTTTTATTATGAACATGGTCATCCCCTACCCAGGTAGGATGTACTCGTGAAGGGGTTTGTCTTTAAAATAATGGTTTGCACAAGTTCAAGTCGGCACTGAAATAGTTTCTTGGAGAAAAGAATTCCAAAATCTTCCATTGTTAGGAAAGAAAGGGTATACTGATTGGGTTTTGACAAAAACGGGTGAGATATTAAAGAAAAGATAATTTCGATGCTGCATGGACTCCTAAGGAAAGTATGCATTAAGTTACTGAATTCAGAAGAAAGTAACAATTGGAGAGGTGCGTTATTGTGATGGAATGGAAGAGCCTGACGATTGTGAGTAAAGAAGCATTGATATGATGGGGAAGTTCTGGTGGTGACTTTTTTTTTGTGGGGGGGGAGGGGGGATACTATGACCACGGTTGAAACCTCGCTGGCCGAATGGGCTAGGGCGTCGTTACTTAAGGTCGAGGGGATGGTAATTCGAACCCTGTCACCGGCGAAATTGGACCAAGGGCATGGTTCATTAAATTCCACGCTACAAAGTCTTCCGTAAAGGGCACTGTTCTGACTTCCCGATAGGGGAAAATTAGTGACGTTAAACCATATCATCATCATCCAAACCACGGTGAGTTGGCTGAGGACGCTTGCCCCGCCCGCGTGGCGTCGCGTCCGTCCCCAAAACACTCGCGTGGGAGGGAGACGCGTGGGTTTCGAACCGAGGCCGGGGCTGAAGGCCGCCGCCGCGGCTTACCTGACGGGCGCCCCCCGGCAGAAGCTCGAACGCCACAGGTATCCATCCATCTTCAGGAAATATTTTCATTAGGTTTCCAGGCGCTTCTGAGTTTTTACCTGGATAGAATCGTCAAGTGTCAGTCAGAATAAAATCCTTAAAGGTGACGCGAGGCTTTCAGGGTTGATAGGGAGGTCTGTTGACTTAGGCCAGATGGATACAATCTCTAGGCACTATAAGGAGGGTCGTCTTATGCATTGGTAATATGTATCTCTTTACTGTGTGTGTATTTACCTAGTTGTATTATATGGGAAGGGACCTATGCTCGTGATGACCCGTCTTTATATCTTTCAGCATCAAGTTTATTCTTAAAATCGTGAATAATATTTGCACACAGTTTTTTCATCTAAGTTATTCCATATATCCAGCATTCTATGTGTTTGTGTGTTTGTGATTCACCATGGTCATGGATCACGTGTTGGACTCGTGATCGGCAATTATTACCCTCCCAGAAGAGAGCTCAGGGCTTGCATATGACCGATCTATGGGTAATGATGTGACCTTACACGCACACACACACTCAACTCCCCGCCCACGAGAGTTGGAGTAACGACTCGCAGCCCAGCGATACTGAAAATACTTCAGCGCTGCGCCGTCTCAGAGCTCATATATAGACCGATCAATGGGTAATGTTGTGACTGTACACACACACACACACACACACACACACACACACACACACACACACACACACACACACTATCCCCTTGGTCAAAGGGGACAGTAACGGCTTACAATGTGAGTGAAGCTTCCGCGCCTTGAATGGGGGGCGCGATCTTTGACCTACCGCGTGAGAGGTCAAGACGCTACCCACCACACCAGCAAGCTGCGCTTGATCGCACGTGTGGGCTTGTGTTTACGTTTACCTAAACCTCCATTTGTTTACTTTTATATGTAAATGATTTTATATTATTTTATTTTTTTCGTTCGCTCGCTCGTATGTGCCCGCATGGGAGGGATAGGCTTTGTTTGTTTTTATTTTGTTTGTGTTTATCTATTTATTATTTTGGTTTTATTATTTTATTGGTTTATTATTATTGTTATTGTTATTATAGTTTCGTTTTATTATGTTTATTTTATATATTATTCTTATTTTTGTATTGTTTTTATTTTCGTTTACATTGATTTGTTTGTTTATTTTATACATATGAAGTATATAGTTTCTTCTCCCTCTCCTTGAGCTCCACACCTGTGGTTTGAAAGAGTAATGGCTTCTTTGCCTTCCAATGGCTCTCTTCTTCATATTTTTCCTCTTTTTTTTTTTTTTTTTTTTTTTTTTCTTCTTCTTCTTCTTCCTCTTCCTCCTCTTCGCCCACGTCTCCCCGGTGTGCTATTTCCGTCGTCCTCAGCCTCCCCCCCCCCACCACCCATCCCCGAAGTGTCCCAAGGCCCGCCGACCGCCGCGGATAAGCACTACCTGTGGGAGGTCGTCTGCTGGCCGCTGCCGCCGCCTCGATATTTATGACTGACCAGTCAATTGCTTCCACCTGTCGTGGCCTTCTTCCTCAATATGCATTTCTACTGCCCTTCATCTTTGCCTTTTTTTCTTGTTTTATTTATTTATTTATTTTTGCATGTATTTTTTCTTTGTTTCTTTTTTGCTTCCTTCTGTCCTTTTTATTTTTTCTTTATTCTTTCCTTTTTCTTTCGTTGTTTTTCTTTTTTCTTTCGTTTTTCTTTTTCTTTTTTCTTTCGTTTTTCTTTTTCTTTATTTTTTCTTTTCTTTCCTTTTTTTTCAATTCCTGGGGAAGGTCTTTGTATTTGGAGACGTGTATTTATCCAATTACACCTACAACAGAGAAACTACCTTCACGGAGTCCCGCGTCCTGATGGATCAAATTTTACTTTAAATTCATATCTGTCTTGTCTCTTTATTCAGTCCATTTCAAAAGTCACATTTGCGCGTAAGATAGTTTCTTGATATTCTACAAGACCCAATTGTTTTGTTCCATTTTCTTGCCACGTTATCTCACGATCCATACTAAGAGATGTATCTTTTTCTTCTGTGTGTACTTTCACTGTTCTTGCTGTCCAGTGACGTCATCATTTGAGTCTGAATTGAAAACGTCATCGTTTGCGTCTGAACTGATGACGTCATTGTTTGTGTCTGTTCTAATGACGTCGTCTACTTACTTCTACGAAGTATGACGTGTGCGTGTGTTTGTGTGTGTATGTATGTGTGTTTACTTAATTGTAGCATTGTATACAGGAAAAGAATAACGTTCGTAGGGTCCCGTCTCTCTCTAATTATCATAGCTTCAAATTCATGTATGGTTCTAACTTAGGCTATATCTCCTCTATATTCTAATTATCATGATTGTTTCATCTTGGCCTTCTTAGTTGTTCCACTTGTTCATGCATGTGTACAGTAGGTCCCGTCTCTTTTTAATTATCATAGCTTCAAACCCATGTATGGTTCCAACTTAGGCTATATCTCCTCTATATTCTAATTACCATGATTGTTTCATCTTGGCCTTCTTAGTTGTTCCACTTGTTCATGCATGTGTACAGTATATGCGTGCGTGTGGTAACAACAATTATAATAATATTGATAATAATCGGGTTATTGAGTTAACAGTGACGCAGTGATACACTTACAATGTACAATTTGAGCTAATTTTAGGACTAAACTGAATTTAGTTAATAATTGTGTGTGTATGTGTATGCTGCCACAACAGGCTCCAGTCACTCTCCAATGCGGAATTATCAGTAGCCTCGTAAGATTTCTCGTTTGTGTTGTGTCTGAAAATAAAAGTCTCATATTATTTATTATTCTTGCTGATCATGCGCGTCTCTCTCTCCGCTTGCTTTTGCGGTCTTTAGTATCTAATTTTCTGTTTGCATTTATCCCCATTTTTTTATTTTCGTAGTTCTTACCCAGTTTTAGGATCTACAGTAGAACTTTGGCTTAGTTGTGTGAATGAGAGAGAGAGAAAACGATGCATGCAAATAGTAATCCATAACACCCGTGTGTATACACGCGCATGTTAGTCAGGGCAACATCGTTTTATTTATTCTATTATTATTATTATTGTCATTTATTATTATTATTATTATTATTATTATTAACCTATATTTAACGTATGCTTGAAGCTTTGATACTGTACACCAACTTTCGCCAGTCTTGCCTTGTAGACGTCCAGTACTTCCGTGTGACGACAAATCACTGTCGTCCCAAGTTGCTTGCGTCGTTCTGGTCTGGTGCCTTGGTCCAGCGTCATCACACTGGTCTGTTTTTCCTCCGATTTTTGGAGTAGATTTGCGGACCGCAGTTTTCGGGAAGAAATCTGATATGAGATGATATTCTTTGTAAATTGTTGAGAAAAAGAAATAGTTTGCCATAGTGATTTTTACGGCGGAAAGAGTGATGGAGGTAGGCGGTAACCGCCGATTAATCGGAGATTGGAGGGAAAATAGATGCTGGCGAGAATTCCAGAAGCAAGAACTGAGGAATTCTAAAAAAAAAAAAACGCAGAATCAGGAAGAGACAAGTCTTAAGTGCCTCGCCTCGGCTGTCTTCGCTTCGCTTCGCTTTCTTGCCTTAGCCGGACAACAGACACGACACGCGCCTGTTGTCCTCAAGGGTGTCTGGATCTCTCTCTCTCCTCTCTTTTCTCTCTTTCCTCTCTTTCCTCTCTCCTCTCTTTTCTCCCTCTTTCCTCTCTTCTTTCCTCTCTCTTTCCTCTCTTCTCTGCTTCCTGCACCGCGCCTTTTCTTTCTTTGTTGCCATCAGCGTCGCAGCAATCGATGTGATGGATGGATGGGTGGGTGTATTATTCGACCCCCTACCCCCCTCCTCCGCTCCCAGGGTCGTCTTTTCTCAATAGGTCCTCTTGCAGGTAGACCCCCCCCCCCTGCAGAACAAGAGGAGCAAACGTTAGATCTCGGTTTCCGTCTAAAACACGAAGAAAAGGTCTCCGACGTTTGAAGGGAACGAAAATATGGAAAATGCACACGTGCGCGCGCTCACACCCTTCACGAGAACGGCCGCGACTGGCCATGGGAGAGGGAGAGAGGAAGAGAGAGAGAGGTGGAGAGAGCAAATGATGCAAGAAAATCACTGAAACATTGGATGAAAATCAGCCATGATGTCCCCTTTCTCTCTCTCTCTTTCTCTCTACCACAGACGCAATATGTATTGAACCGTAACTGCAATATGCCCCCCTTTTCTATCTCTCTCTCTCCCTCTCTCTCTTGTTCTTGTTCTTGTTCTTGTTCTTGTCTGTTCTTGACCGGTCCAGTTGTTTAGTTGTTTGGGTGTGCCCTCCTGTCCACTCGACACCTACATTCACTCTCTCTCTCTCTCTCTCTCTCTCTCTCTCTCTCTCTTTCCCTCTTGTTCTTTCTCTTGCTCTCGCTTCCTTGCCTTCTCTCTCGTGATCTCTTGATCTCTCTCTCTCTTGCTCCCTCTCTCTTTTTGCTATTTCTCTCTTGCTCTCTCTCCCTTTCTCGTGATCTCTCCTGATCTTTATCTTGCTCTCTCCTCCCCTCTCTCTCTCTCTTCTCTCTCTATCTCTCTCCTCTCTCTCTCTCTCTCTTCTCTCTCTATCTCTCTCCTCTCTCTCTCTCCCTCCCCCTCCCTCTCTCTCCCTCCCCCTCCCTCTCTCTCCCTCCCCCTCCCTCTCTCTCCCTCCCCCTCCCTCTCTCTCCTCTCCTCTCTCTCCTCTCCTCTCTCTCTCCTCTCTCTCCTCTCTCTCTCCCTCCCCCTCCCTCTCTCTCCTCTCCTCTCTCTCTCTCTCTCTCCTCTCTCTCTCTCTCTCTCTCTCTCTCACTCACTCACTCACTCACTCTATCTCTCTCTCTCTCATCCAAGTATTTATCTGTGCCCTTAAATACAAAGAAACGTTTCCCGAACTTCAGCCTCTCCTCCTAACTTTTTCCCTCATCGGCCGGCACTTTTCGCTATCTTTCCTCCTCCTCCCCTCCTCCAAATCTCCTCATCTTCTTTCTCCTCCTCCTGATCTCCTCCTCTTCTTCCTCCTCACCTCCTCCTCTTTTTCCTCCTCACCTCCTCCTCTTCCTTCTCCTCCTCCTAATCTCCTCTTCTTCCTCCTCCCCTCCTCTTCCTTCTCCTCCTCCTCCTCCTCTTCCACCTCCCCTTCTCTTCCTCCCCTCCTCCTCCTCTTCTTCCTTCTCCTCCTCCTCTTCTTCCACCTCCCCTTCTCTTCCTCCTCTTTTCACCTCTTATCCTTTTTCCTCTCCTCTTCTTTTCTCCTTTTTCCCCCTCCCCTCTTCCTCCTCCCCCTCTTCCTCCTCCTCTCTCTCCCTTCCTCCTATTTCCCTTCTCCTCCTCTTCCTCCTCCTATCCCTTAACCTTCACCTCTTCCCCCTTCTCTTCCCCTTCTTTCTCCTACTCCTATTCCCCCTCCTCTTCCTCCTCTTTGTCTTCTTTCTTCTTCTATTCCTTATCCTTCACCTCCTCTTCCTCATCCTTCACCTCCTCTTCCTCATCCTTCACCCCCTCTTCCTTATCCTTCACCTCCTCTTCCTCATCCTTCACCTCCTCTTCCTCATCCTCCCCTTCGCCCTCCTCTTATTCCTCCTCCCCCTCGCCTTTTTCTTCACATTATTTCTCTTCCCCTCAACCTCATCTTCTTTTCTTCCTCATCCTCTTCCCCCTACTCCACCTCCTCTTCTTCCTTTCTTCTCCTTTTTCTTCTCTCCCCCTCTTCCTTCTCCGTTTTCCTCCTCCCCCTTCCTTCTCCTCCCCCTCTTTCTCCCCATCCCACCCTCCTAACTCCCCATCTCTCCCAACCCACCCCTCCTCCTCCTCCTCCTCCTCCTCCTCCTCTTCCTCCTCTTCTTCGTCCTCCCAAGGACAGTGCTGCGGCGCACCTGGAGGAGGGAGAGCTCCCTGACTCAGATCAAGCCGGCACACGACCCCCTCTTCCCTGTCCTCCCCCTTCCCCCCTCTCCCCCCCCCTCCTAAATATGGCGCCATCGGGAGGAACTTCAGCCCGAGGGGCCGCGATGACGAAGAATCCTCGGGATGGGAGTGGGAGTGGGTTAGTAGACATAACAATTACGGAAAAACCTTCCCGTCCAGTTTTGTATTTATTTGGTCTATTTTGTTTATTTATTTGTGTATTTACTCGTGTGTCCATTTACTTGTTTGTTTGTTACCATCCTCGTTCCCTCCTTTCTTCTCTCCGTCCCTCCCTCCTTCCCTTCGTCCCTGCCTCCTTCCCTCCAACCCTCCCTTCCTCCCCCCTTCCCTCCAACCCTCCCTCCCTTCTTCCCTCCCTCCCTTCTTCCCTCAGTTCCT